>NC_051846.1:208409295-208432489 GCF_002237135.1 Teleopsis dalmanni
AATTATATATATATATATTAAATCCTTTTACTCCTAGGAGGAGCATGAGGCCACATCTTTTTTATTTATTTATATAAATTAGTATTGATTAAATATGTCCAGTAAACCGTTGAACAGAAGAGGTAGAGCATAGTAAGTTTCTAATTTTTTTACTTCAACCCTATTGACAAACAATCTTAACACCTCTAGTGTAATTTCAGAAGAGTTATTATGAAAACAATGTCCTCTATTTTTGTGTCAGATACTTCAATTTATATATTGTCGTGATCGTTGTCGGTCTTTTCAACTACAATGCAAACCGAATTTGAATAAGGCTCTCATTATAAATGGTTTCATTTACTTTATTCCATTTCCTATTGCCCGAACGAGATTTGTCAGCCGCTCATCTTTTAATATACAAATATAGTACTATATCTTGAACATTACTTAGCTCAGTTCGTAAAGGAAAATGGATTATTAGTTAATTTCTCAAACATTGTATATTTAGAAACATTAATGGAATTGAAAACAGGGTAGTTTATAAAAAGTATCTCCTTTAGTCTCCTTTAGTTTATAAAAAGTATCTCCCCTATTGGCGTTTATGTTTAAGAACTAAGACTAACTATAACTTAAATAACAAACAACAGTGAGTAATTGTCACTAATTGAGAAAATGGTAGTGGTATAGATTTATCATTTCTTCGTTTTTGAATGATATACACAAATTAATTATTATCTTAATATTTATAGAAAAATATAAATATTCGATATACGTTAATCGGTTGCATAAAATGGTAACAATTATTACCTGAAGTGTAATCTTCCATATCTTTTATATTAACATGTTATCATGAAGGAATATGATCTCATTTATATAGCCGTAAGCTATGTTTTAAACTAAAATTTCTATTTAATCAGATGTAATACTCAGACGTGCCTTATAAATACCAACAATCATCAGAAATTTTATCCAATTTGAGATAAACGCATATTATACTGTGCTTAAAACGCAAACTTTCAAGATATAAATTCATTTCAAGGCATTTGAACTAATATTTTATTTGCCTCTATTTATGTATTTTTCATTTCGTTCAAACTTTTTAATTTAATATCCTTTAAGAAGTTTAATTGGTTTTCGTTTCATCAAATGAATGTATGTTTCCTTTATGGGTTATTTACGCTTTAGAAAACCATTACCGAACCTATAGCTTTCTCTCTTAATACAATTTTTACAATTTTCATTCCAATTGCAATTCCCGGCGTATATTTTCAGCTGCTCTAAAGGCAATAAAATTGTTGGTAAGCGGAATAAAAAGCTAAAGTTTACGCGAATTCTATTTTGTACGCGAACAGGAATCACACAGACCCACAGGCCCACAGACCCACAGTGAACTGCGCAAAACAATTACAATAAACAAGCAATTTAAGGATTTATTTAATGGCTGCATGTGCTTAATTGAGTCTGCTTTTGAGAAGAAGGACACCGTCGGTGTAATTTCCTTCAGAACATTAAAGCAACTCAAAAGAAATAAAGTTAATGAGATGCATATATGGAGAGAGTTTATTGCATGGTTACACATGTAGTTAAGCTTAATTCGATTGCTATAGTTAAGTCATTATTAATAATATTATGAAAAGCATTAAAAATAGTATTACAATATATAATATTATTTATGATAATTGAAAATATAATTTAATGTTTAATAAATTCAAAGTGATTACTTAATTATTGCTATGCTTTCGTAGAACTAAAGCACTAATTACATCACAATTATTTATTGTGATGAGAGCTTCTGTCTATTGAATATTAGCACCCTATATATAGAAAGCGCATGTTCATAAATCATACAAAGCTTTTATTTGAAAAGGTCGTTATAAGTAAACGACAACTTCGTATATAAGTCTTCGTCATGTCTTTCACAAGACGTAAACTATAAGTAGCTACTGTCACAGCTAGCACTCAACAAATTGAGGTTAAAGTTCCACAGATGGATCTCGGTGTAGGCACTATTACTTTATTATTATTATTAATTTTATTATTATTTTATTATTTTATAGAATTTTGGTGGACAGTGAAAGCTTTGGTATAAAGTGGGTTAGATGTAACAATCATTATGTAGATATCTGATTAGTTAAATGAAATCACACAGACTACTTTGTTGTAAGTGACTTGACTAAAGCTAGGCTATAGTCAAAATATATTTGTAAATAAAATTATAGAGAAATATATATGTATCTGAACTGCTATAATCTTGTCGAATCTAAACCGATGCAAATGAATACAATGTTCCTCTCAAAAAGAATTCATAATCATAACGTCTACAACTTGAAATGTATACTTAAATTTAGATATGGTTTAGTTCATATGATAAAAATAAATTTAATCATTCAATTGTTATTATTCAAATAAATGTAATAAGTTTAATCTCAGAAAATTCATCTACAAAAATCTAAATATGTCTCAAAAAGTAATTGAAAAGTGATTCACTTTGATGTGTTCCTCAAGATCAGATATATCATCTATTATTATAAATAGTTTCTCTATAATATGTATATATATAGATACTATATACATATACATCCATTAAATAGTATTAACAGTTATTCCTAATAATTATTAAAAAATTTTTGTATTAGCTTTTGGAGTTCGATTAAGAGTTAAAGCATCTTGCCACATTTATAAAGCCATCAACAGACATTGAGTGATTGAACATTTTTTTTCTCTCTGATAATCATATATTCATCTCTGTTGATCGTCGAGTTATAGGATACTCTTGTTTCCAGTGTATGCCTTTGATTTAAACGCCAAAGCCGTTTCAAGTAATGCTATCATAAATGCTAGTATCACACCCATTATTCCCCACTTTTCGGAAAGGTGTTGCATGACGAACATCAAATTTTATATACCCCATTCATGGTTTGTCAGTAGGGGTGCAAAAAACACATAAACTCACTTGAGAATGCAAAATCAAATTAATTTGGCTAATTTACATCTTCGATTAACCTTAACTGCAAGTTCCAATTATGTTTAACTCAAGGTTAGCAATTATTTTAATTACTTCGGTTTTGGTTTGCTTAGTGATTAAAACCTGAAATTCAAAATTTATTTATTTTTACGCCTTGTTTACCTACCGTCAATTTGTGGCAAGCAAAATCATTGCAATCTACAAATATACAACAGACATTTTGTTGTAACAGCAAATGTTGATGTTGCTACTTTATGGCAGTTAATGCAATAGCAATAACAACAACAACAACATCAGCAACAATAAAAGCACTTCTACTTTTTGATTGCAGCATAATTTGCACCAAAATTGACATGCAGAGCCATTGCCAGTGTTAAAGTATTTGCATTTTCGAATTGTGAATGGGTGTGCCTGCCTCCTAATAGTGCTCGAGGTGCATATATACCACTGCAATCTATTAGGATTTAAGTATAGCGGCATTAGTATGCGTCTGTGCTAATTTTCGTGAAATACATGGATGTTGCGTGTTTCATGTGTACGTGTTCCTCTATTCAGTAACAAAGTACATGGAACTTAATTTCGTTTTCTGCTCCTCTGTGCATAAAATTAACCTCCAAAATGTGCAATTTCACTTCCTTTCAATTCAGAATTTTCCATTGCATGCTGCGGAAATATTCGTTAGTCTTTGTTGGTCTTTAGCTTAACTAATTAAATTCTCGGCGCTATTGTTTGTTGTTGGAATTTTCTTTGTGAGTTGTGACCTTTCACATCTCCTACTTAAGAAACAGATATATGGGACATGGCGGCTAAATAAAATTCATTTTCTTTTTTATATTATTTAGGTTAACATAATTGGCGGCTGCATTTAAACTAATGTTAAATGCAATTTATTGTGCAATGAATGACTATGAAGTGACCTTCATACACCGTGCAGCATAGCATGCAATGCCATTCCTTACAAAGCGAAAAGCTTACTTACCAATAGCAACAATTGTTAAACCTGATGAAAAGCTCAGCTTTTCCGACACTGGGTGAGGAGAATTAGGGGGATGCAAAAAAAAGGCTAGCAAATAAATTATTTAGTATTTACTTAGGATAAAAAAAAATTCATAAGTGAGGTAGGAATGAGTCCAAACCTAGGCTTGGAAGACGTTTTTGGTTAGTAAGTAAAAATTCAAAAGTGTAAGTGGCAAACAAACTTCTGATGTGCTATATAGTCATTGTATGTTTATAAATATATGTCACTGAACTATGAGTTATTGTATTTCATTCAAAAAAATTACGAATTTGATGCTTTTATTAAGAAACTATATATATATGGTATATTATAAATATTAGTTATTATCGCAATTTAGGCATACAAATTATTGTTGAAATCACTTAATTATAAAACAGAAAGCATTTCAATAGATTTTTATAGCATAGAAATGATCGTCAGGGGTCTATTTCACTAAATATCTGGTTCCTTGAGAACTTCTTTTTAAAAAAGTTTTAAATCCTGCCAAATGAATATAAATTCAAACATTGATTTATCTTTATGTAATGCTTAATTAACTTAAATCTTACAAATCGGACAGCATAATAAAAAAAAATATTTATTAAAAATTTTTATAAAAACTTTTAAATATATAAATATATATTTAAAATAAATATATATAGAAACATTGGTTTATCGTTCAATTCATAATAGATATCGAGTTCGCAGTTCAAATCGGTAATATAATAAAAATTTGTAATTATTATCTTACTTAATATCAAATAATTATTATCAAAAACTATAAAGACAAAACCATTATAAAGTCAATCATATATGAATTTAATGAATTATATATACGAAAAAAGACTTATCGTGGTTCTTCTTGTTACTTTAACACGTTCTGACATGAATTATCACAAAATGTTTAATCTTATTAGATAATCTAACACGCCTTATACTACGATTATATAGTTATATATTTGCTAGTAATTAAAGAAATTTTTAAATTTTAATATTTAAACAAAAATAATTATCTAATCAAAATTTTCACGGTTATGAACTGAAGTTCGTTTTAAAAGTATTTTTAAATTTCTATTAAAAATTAATTCTAAAAATTGTTTTTTTAAGTACTTCGGGGAGATTGTCAGAAAACAGACATTACTTAAGTATAAATATAATTGCAATTAAAAGTAAAAATAAGTAATGTGAAAAGAAAATCCTCAGAAACTTCATTAATATTTCAACAAATATTCATTAATGCTTTTTAGCTTCCCTCATACCTCTTACGGATATTACAGATACTTGTGATAAAGAAGGAAATTATTTTGTGGAATGACTTTGTCTGACTTGGAAGTTCTCAGTTTAATGCTTCAATTTCGTGTCAAATCAATTTTAACCTGACGCACAAATCATTGACATGTTCTTGTCATTTCGTACTTCGTACTGATTCATTAAATTATTTATTAATTTTATTTCAGTTTTTTATTTTCTTATTTTTATCTTTTTTATTTTTTGTATTTTTTTTGTCAAATTTACACTTCTCCATTGACACATTGTTAATTTGTTATTGGAGCTTGTAGATTGTTTTACACAGACAAATTTGTTTCTGTACCTGATAAGCGTTCTTTGACGAAAATCAAAAAATCGAAAAAATCTAAAAAAAAACTACACTTAAAATATATATATAATATCTAAAAAGTAACAGAAAACATATGTTTCAGTGGAAACACTTGAAGTTGTTTGTTTTTAATCTTTGCGTTGGTATCACAACATTTTGATTGATAATGTGCCTTGTATTACGTACGAGTATCTCAACAATTAATTTACTTGTGTTTCACTGCAAAATTAATATCTCAGCTATCAGCGAACTGCGCGTTGTCTTATCTACTTTGAGTCAAGCGATTTTAGTGGGAATAGAAACGTCACAAAATATATAATTGCTGTGATTTCATTGACTAATCACACATAAGCCGTTTTATTACTTTTTTAATCGTTTCTATTTACTTGCACTTCAATATGTGAATTTGCTGATTATTTACAGATAATTTTTTTTAGTTTTTTTTTGAAATTTGTAATGCGCAAATTTATTATGAAACGCAATCTAATTGAAGAATAACTAAGGAAACTTAAAGTTTAATTATTATTGCACTGCGGGAAAAATTTTAAATTTTTTCAGTTGTTTTTTTTTACCAGAAAAGCTGTTAAGTCATGTAAGTAGGCACTTACTTTTTGACTATAAAAAATGGCTTTAACTTAAAATGTTTTTACGTGATAGCAGCTTTGCCATAAAATGTGGGTCAGACCACAAACGAGCAAAAATTTTTAAAGTTTACTGCACTCTTTGTTGTTGAGAGTTCCTATTTCATGCAGGTCAGGTCACAAAATTCTAAAAAGTTTTTAAGAAAAATAGTTAAAAAGTTTAAATTTTTTTGTAAATGTTTACAAATAATCATTGTTATCAAGAAGTTCCCACAAGTATTCAGCGCTAAATAAAATATCCTTAAAGTAAAGCATTTTATCCACAGGTTCTCAGTATTTTAATGACAAGAAGTTACTTTAGAAAAATTGCAATGAAATTGAAATATGCTAAGAAATTGGTCCACGGCAGAAAATATATATAGTAATAATGACGAAGTGACTCGTATTAGATTAGTTAGAAACAAAAGTCCCCACATTTAATAAAAGATGTATAATACAAATGACGAAGTTAATCACTTTTCCACTTGAATTTGTTGCCTTAATTTTATTACATTAATTCAAAAGTTATTAGTTTATATCATAGTGTCTTCACGTACAATATCAAGGTTGGCACAACTAAGCTCTTCAGCAGAAAAGATGATCATCTCAACAATACTTCAGCATCGCATAGAACAATCCAAGAGAAAATTTTTGTTGATATCCGGTTATCATACTTTAAACAAAAAAAAAAAAGAGATTTCACACAATAAAAGTGATATAAGCCCTTATTACGACTTCCCAGAGTAAAACTCCAGTGTTGTTGAAATGAAGCGCATCACAAGAAATCTTATGAATAAAGCTATTAGCTCCTACTAATTCTAGTGCCGATGAAGAAGGGCGACTGTAATAGAAGCTGGTTAATGAGCTAGATGTTACTAATATTTTTGAAATCAAGAACTTAGTTGAGCTGGATTTTTAAATCATTAATTACTACCATTTACAACATACATCAGTTCAATATAACTTTTTCATCGCTTTATCTAATTAACGTCAACGATATCGAAAAAAAAAAACTTCAAATTTATGAATTTTCTCACGCTTTGATTTCTTTGAAGCTACTGCTGTCAAATATTGCATCTATTACTACATCTATCTTTTCAAATGCATAAAAAAGTTTAATTCCGAATGTATTGAAAACGAAACCACGTAATATCTAATGTCCTAAATAGCTGCATTATACTTTAACATAATGGTGCATACAAATTTCAAGTTAAGATGACGTTTAAGTCATAGCCAAAGGAACCATAAATCTAATTGCAAACGTAATAACTTTATTAAAATATCAATTTTCAGCATTGGTTTATAAACTCATATATGCTTCCACGTATTCAAATTATATGAGAATTATAATTTATTCAAGTTTAAAAAGTTAATATGACTGACTCATATTTTATGGTATTCCGAACTCTGAATTTTTCATCATTCCGACAACACATATTTGATGAACGAAGGCTTTATATATCTGAATAATTTGAACTATTCTTAGTTTTTGCTGATTATGCAAAAAATTCCACAGCACATTTGGTATAAAAAATGAATGATATGGTAGTAAATGCCTTGACTTATTAAGATAATTTTCTGTGACTGAAGTCACGGAAGTCGCTGTTGAAGAGAGAGATGATGGAGGGACCAGAGTCCCACTCATCGACGTAAAGGGATAGGTTTTGAAGGGGTTTGTGGCATAAGGCCTGCACTAAGTCCGAAGGGAGAGTGCTGAGAAGTCAAGTGGGACGTTGCGTAGCCGCGTGAGGTACCTACTTATTAAGACAGCAGTTATTAACATTTTTATAAAAGTCTTTATACTTTCAAATTACACGAGAGTTATAACGTATTCAAGTTCAGTTATATGATAATCCGTATTTTTTAGCATTAAGACTGCACATATTTGATGTATTTAATGTATATATGCCTGAACAATACAGTTATTCATATATTTTGCTTATAGATATTAAGATATTAAGATAATATGAAAAATATATATAACTGATATAACTGAATACGAAAAGCAAACAGACGTTTACAAATATCGTGTATATTTCTGAACCATAATTATTCAACGTAAACTTATCTTATCTTTGATTAAAAAGCGTTGAATATACATATATTGAAGATGTTAAATTATATATAGTATATATATAATATATAAAATATAATTTTTATGTGAATGTATATTTATGTTTCTTTACATAATAATGTTAAAAATCTCGCCTATTTTTTTTAAATTCATCCAACCTCTTCCTATCTAAATAGTATTTATGCTATTTAGATGTATGCTAACTAACCGTAAATATCGATTTGGTAAAAATTTTCTAACAATTTTTATTTTATTTCCGATTCATACATTATAAAGTTGGCGCATGTAAAACACGGACTCAGCTATGTAGGTACATATCTGAGTGATCTATTTACGTGCCAATGTATTTTTATTTATTTAAATATAATTCATAATGTAATAATGTCTACATTTTAGATTCTCGCTTCGTTTTTAGAATTCCGGAAGTGCCATTGTTTTATTTATGAATTTCTGTATCAAATATTCAGTTGCCCTTTCAAGGAATTCAGATTTTTGCACATTATAAATATTTTCTAGGTGTTTTTTGGGTTGAGATGGACAGCAGTAACTTAACTTAATGCAACTTAATCTTGTTTATTAATATTTTGGGTGTAATTAGAAAATATTTAATTAAAACAGCAAGTAACATAAACATAATTAGAGGGGAAAATCAAAGTAAATGTACAATGTAGCTATAAAAAAATTTATCTCATCTAATGAACTACATAAAAACATTTATCTGTACACGTGTAAGGACCAGATGTGATTTATTAAATTTTAACTTATCACCAACAATTAATTTTTGTACCCAAACTGGCTTAAAAGACAGGAGAAGAACCGGCCGCCTAGTTATGACCTTTGGGTATTCACTAATTTGGTTTGACAATTTTGAATCTAAAAAAAAAAATGTATAACAAATGACAGTTGACATTTAATGAATAAAAATAATTTTAGAATAGTGAAATATACACAGATATTTTTAGTAAAATATTTTTAATAGAAAAATAAACATTAAAATATTAATATTTCTGCTAATTCAGAAAATTTTCGAAATAAAAATAAATAATTGAGTGTGCGTTTCTCTATGGCTGGGATTATGGCATTGTGCTGCGGGATAACGTCGGTGCTTATGTTCCTAAAATAAATATTTTTTTTAATGTATAGCAATTGTACTGTGGTCTTAAAGCCATACTAAGTACTTGTGCATGTTAAATACAACACTGAGCCAAAGAAAACATGACAACACTTGTGCAAATACAACACTGTTCACACGCAGCGAAACGAAAGGATCAAAAGGGACTACTTCGAGGTAGCACTCGAGACGTTCCACTGGCAGCAATGGAAACAGCAAAATGCAATCAAATTTCATATTTCGTATTTTAAGCGTTTTCCACAATATTTTCTTATGCATGAAAGATAAATTCTTTACAGCGAAGTGCAAGGAAAATTCCTTTGGAAAATTGCATCGCAAAAATTGCTCACGTTTCTTGTAGTTTTGCATTTTTATGATTTCTTTCAGTGGTAAAACCAATAGTAAACGTGGCTGAGAGCTATGAAGTGAATTGTATATTGAATCAATACTTGTACAAATTACATTTTAGTTCATTTTATTATATAGTATTTTTTTTCTATTTAATATACTCCAGTAAAATACACACACAAAATGCAGCTGCAAAGGAAGTAATCCATGCGAATAATTTTATTATTTGCAGCGAAAATTTTCTGGAAGCGTAGTTAAAATTTTTAAAACATACAACTTCCTCAACTTGCACAGAACTTAATTCAAATAATATTTTATTTCATTAATTTTTTTAAATTTGCTTTAATTTCGGTAATAAAACAGATCATTAAGTTCATAAATGCTCCCAATTTCCTTTTCTCTGCGTCCTGCATGCACCCAAAGTCATTATAATTTCAGCTCAGAAGTGGCAAAAGCCAAGCACAGCGCAGGTTCTCAAACTGCTTACAGTGCAAAAAATAAAAAGTCCTGAGATATTAAAAAAAATGAAGAGACTACAAGACCCAATATTTATCTTAATACGCCATTTTGGAATGCCGCCAAATTTGCGTATTAGTTTTTATGCGTTCCTCTCGAGTGCTGCGTCTGCTGTTGACACTGTTGATGACTGCTTGGATGACGATGAAGTTGATGATTTGGCATGCAAGACCACATTAAAAAACCTTTTAAATTTTATAAGGAAACAGAACAATTTATAGAAAAAATAACTTTTTTTGTGTATTTGAAGTTTATACTCTTTATATACTATATGTAAATACATGCTTTAGACTTAATATTAAATAAGTAACTTTAAAATACAGATAGCTAAAAAATTTTACTTTATAGTTAATAAGTGATTGATTTGCAACGAATATGTACAGAACTTTCTAGAGGAATAGCATAATGCAATGTAGTTTCCAACAAGGGAGATGATAAACTTTTATGGTGTCAAAAGGAATCTACGGGAAAATATTTACTGTGTAAAAATTGCAATATCGTGAAAAGTATTTATCCTAATAACTTCAATTTTACAACAAATTATTATTCGTTCGACAATGTCCGTCCTCTTTTCTATATGATTTCAAAACATATGTTAAGAGTTAGCCCAGTACTGAAACGTAAACAATAGAAATACCTCTATAACAGCTTCTAACGGATAATGGAAATACCTAGGTACTTCTTATCTTTATATGTATAAAGACTTAAAAGTCAAATAAAATAGGCCTATATATCAAAGTAATATATCAAAAAAACTGAATTCAAAGTAGTATGCCGAATCCATAAAAAATAATACATAATACATATGTAGGTCGCTGTTAACCTGTCACAAATTATTATAAATAATAATAATAATTATATCTTCTTCTTATTGTTCTAAACTTATTCTAGAGAGCCGGCTTAGCTCTCCTTAATTAGTATTTCCATGATAACGCATCTGCGTCGTAATATAATATGTGATAAATATGTATATATTTAGATATATGTATGTTCCTTTAGCCTGCAGAGATTATCTGCTTAAACAGTCCAGTGGTGTTCTCATTACATGGCTATACCAGTGGACATAGGATTTTTTTAAATGAATTTTATTTAGAATTTTATTTATTTTCAATATACAAAGTATTATTAAATATAATTATTATTAAACATATTTATCATTATATAATTATTATTATATATAAATTTTATTAAATATAAATTTGATGTGTTTTCTTTTTTCTTTTTTTTTTTTATTTTATTTTATTTTATTTATTTTATTTTATTTTATTTTATTTTATTTTATTTTATTTTATTTTATTTTATTTTATTTTGTTTTATTTTTTTATTTTATTTTATTTTATTTTATTTTATTTTATTTTAATTTATTTTATTTTATTTTATTTTATTTTATTTTATTTTATTTTATTTTATTTTATTTAACTTTAAATTTATATGGAACCATTTAGAAGGAATTAGTTCTGTACTTTTTACAATATTATCACTTCGCTATTCCGGGGCGATAATAAATTATTTACAAAAGGTTTGGAATGAATACAGCCATCTAAAAAAATTACCGATGTTTTTTTAATAAAATTATTTATAATATGTCTATATATTAAGCAATATATGCTAGATTTTAGTCATTAAAATTTCCAAGCACATTAAGCATATTTTTGGAAATATTTATTGTTATTTTTTATTAAAGTTAAATTAAACTTTTAGCAAATAAAAAGCCAATGTTCAGTAATTTAGTGCATTATAGGTATCACTTTACTCTATACATTTACTGCAATAAAAACACTTCTAATATTTTTATTTGAGAAGATATTTTCTCTTAATTAAAAATAAAAGGCCATTAACTGCATTCCATTAAAATATTGTAACATGTTTTAAAGCTGTTAAGCTATTAAAATCTAATTTAAATTAACTAAATTTAATTCAATTAAATTTCAGTTTCACATTTTTTGTGAGTTCATCATTTATCGTTTTGAAAAGCCTAAAGCCTACGCATACTTCAAAGTCCTTCCTGGGCCGCATTTCCACATGAAATTTCAGAACTAAGTAAACATAGCGAAGAGTAAACTTAAATTTGCAGTTTCCGTCATAGTTTCCGCTTAAAAGTTTTTAACTAACTTGGGAGGTGAAGTGCAATTGCAGCCACGGCAGTGACTAATAAATTAAATGCAAACAGAAACTTGCAAACTATGTTGAAATGGAAATTTTTATTTAATTGTGCAATTTGCTTTTTTCAAAGATTGATTCATACGAAAAGTAATGACATTTAGTTTTTCTCTACTATTGAAATCATTTAACTTTTTTATATGCAGTTATATACATGCGAAGGGTCACAAACCATATAATTGTTTTTAGAATAACGTAACTTAGTATTGTAAATTATTGCATTTTTTTTAATGAAGTGCAACTACATGAGTAATTAATTACATGGAAATTAATATTTTTTTTAAAAAACAATAATGCGATAGAAAATAATAATTTTATAATAATAGTCATTAATTTCTTAATGGACTTAATACAAGAAAGTTTGTCAATTTGAATTGTTGACAGAAGTCTCAATTTATCTTAGTCTAATTACAGACTCCATTAATAAAACGCTTGTGTAACTACTACCTCACAAGGATGGCATTAAAGAGATACTAACATTTGCAGATTTCATTTAATTCAAAATCTTCCGAACCTTTTGTGTTCTAAGGCTACCACAAAATGAATCCATTACAATGATACAACATTCACCAAACTTAATAGTATCTAAAATCTGTAACTTAAGGATATTGAGTGGTTTGCTTTAACAATAATTGTGGCAGCTTGAGTTTGACCAGGATTGCTTAGACGATTTTACACTACATGCACCATAGACTTTAAGAGTGCCGCTATAACATTGTCTGCTTATGTTTATAATAAATATAATATAATAATAATATAAAGTTATTAATAATAATATAAAATTGTCAACAACAACTAGTTCAGATATCCAGTACCTATATCCAATCAAGTTTTATAGTTTTCAAGTTTTTCTCTTTAAATTTATATGAAAAAGAGAGGGAGTCTGGGAAGCATTAAAGTTTATTAATACAATCAAAATACCTGCGACATGCCTTTTATATTACTAACTTGTTGTTGTTAAATTTTTATTTAATAATACGTGATTTATGGCTTATATTTCAATAAATCGTACCGCTATTATAGCCATAACAATAAATAAAGTTTGCCTGGAAGTATGCTAGTCTTTTATTAAACAAAATATTTTAAATGGAAGCATCACAGAACGCATTGAAGGAAAAGCGCATTTAGACTAGGGTTTCAACAGAGATTTTGGATAATTAAAGTTGAATGTATATATTTATTGTTACTGTTATTATTTGTTGTTAAACAAATAATCAATTGTTTTATAGAATAGTATAAAATACTTCATTGTTTTCTTAAAGAAATTTTAAGAGAAAACTATATAACAACCATAAATTTGTTTAAGAGTCAGTCACAGTTAATAATTCGAAAGTACTCAGGTTCGGTGCATCTCAGATTAGTTTAGATGCAATTACTGAATTTGTGAGTACAACAAATTTACAGCATATGTTGGTAGCGCCACTATTTAAAGGATTCAAGTCTTTATTTGGGATGTGCTCAGTTCAACTGATATCAAGCATTCGCCACAGCTGAATTTGTATATTTTATATGTCTAATCCTCCAATTATCTGCTAACTGAAACTTTGTCACTATCATGGCTCCATAACCACTTATATGGTTATCGACCCATGCGGTGTATTGCCTAATGACAAAATCCGAACACGGCGAAGGTGAAGGCATGATGGCATATAACGTTTTTAACGTGAATAGTAGTGTAAGAAAAGTGTAGTATTTAGGAACCTTTAGACTAACATCTAAAATTTTAATATTTTATTATATTAAATGAAACTATTAATCATATCATGCCACACTAATCGCAACAAATCATTACTGATTGATTTTATTGGTTAAACATTTTCCATCTCAAAATGAATTTCTCTTTAATAAATTAATTCAGAATATTGTTTGCAAATAACCTGCATAATTTCTTTGAGAAATATTATTTGTAATTAACAACTCATGCATAAATCATTGCTTGAATATTTTATTAATACGAGTATCGATTGCCGCACACAACAAGCTTTCACTTTCAAACAAAGCTAATCCTACCCTACCTTTTGCAAATCATAACAAAAGCATAATTTAATAAAAATAATAATAATAATAATAAATTTTTAATAATCATTTTGAACTTAGAAACTCATAATAGCAATCAGTTTAATTATGAGTTTGCAGTCGGAGAGAAGCAGCTCGACCCCCAGCTGCTACATAATTGGCCATAATAGCAGTTGGGTGTATGCCAACATGGTACTCACATACAAATCTGGCACGATGATGGAACTGCTACAGAAACTGCTGTTGGAACAGCAGTTGAACAGAGGAAAATATTAATCACTTTGCTCGATTTTCGCTTGGATGTAACGCAACATTGAATGCGGCTTAATTTTGTGTAAATTATTCAACAAAATCTTAATAACTTATTTCGAGCACTTTCACGCACCGCCCGGGCAAGCGGCCAGGAAATTCGTGCTCCGATGTATTTCTATGGTAATTCAGGTGGCATTCGAAATCATAATATTATGCCAGCATAGATAATTAAAATTATTTCGTTCTTTCGTCTTTTAATGTAGAGTGAACGGAGCGCAAATGAAATAAATAAAATTAACAAAAAAAAAAAAAAAGAATGATTCCAATTCGAAATAATTTTTTTTTCTTTAGCTCGCGTTTATGAGGAAAATAAGTTATAAAGAAAATAATGGCATTACGTTTGAGTAAAAATTTACAGCCATGGCAACTTATAAGCTTGCGGAAAAAGCTGAAAATACGTTTTCCTTTACTTTCATCCTTAATAACATTTTTTTCACATTCCAAGCATTTTATTCTTTTCTTCTCAAAGGAAGTTTTGCTCCGCTTCTCTTCGATTTCTTACACTTCAAATCAATTCAATTTTCCGAATGTTTCCTTTTCATTAAAGCAAGTTTGTTGACATATTTATGTGAGTTGGACGTGCTAAGTACGTTTAACAAAAGCTTCGAATTTCAGCGCTTTTAATCATTTCTCTCACAATAAAATAAGCTGCGGGTGTATCCAAGAAAATAATAACTTCTGGAAATATCAGCAGAACGCATGAAACTATTAATATCAAAACAATATTTTAGTTTGTGGAATATTTTTGTTGATAAAAATTTAAGAAGATTAATATTGCATTGTGCCTTGCGATTGTATTGTTGGATTTTGTGTTTTTCAAACAGGAGTTAAGAAGTGGGATTATGGCAGTACTATGCCTTGTCACGATTATATTGTTATATGAAGTGTTGTTAAATATATTTTACTTGTTATTCTGATTTAGCAGCAGTGTTTCAATGGCATATGTCAATAGCACCGCCGTCATCGATGGCTTCAACATTATGAGTTTTGATTTGACGTTTTACAATAATTATCTTAGAATATGTGGAACATATTCATCTTGACTGCTTGAAGAATAGCACCCAATTCGTATAACAACTTCTTCACATGACGATTATTGGTGATGTGGTATATAGAACATTTGTCGTATATAGGGGATATTAACGATGTGAAAGATATTTGCTCTCAAAAGTACATTACCACAAGTTTTAGAAGAGGATTGAAAGTAAATTTACCGGTTGCTTAAGAAATGTATTTCCACCATTGCTTCATCAAAGCATGATTAAAAGTTTGATTATATATCTAGTAAGCCAAAAGTGTTTAATTAATTAATTAATTAATTAAATTCAAAAAATATTACAGCCTACCGTTTAGCTATGTCCTTCACGTTGTAGCATTGAATTCAACTGAACTTACTTAAGTGGTCTTTTACAAACCTAAATATGCACATAGTATGTATCTCTTCTGAAGATACTTATGTGCAATAGGACTCAAATCACATTAATCCTTAAAAATAAAAAAAAATATATATAATGAAGACATGTCCACATTATGCTTATTAATTATTAAAAGAAGAGTTTGCGTAAACATTGTCATTGATAAAAACCTTAAGTGCTATAAACTAGCACTAATTTTTTACTTTAATCAAACTTATTCTACATAACTTATCGTTTTAAGAAGGCTGTTAGTAAAATTTAAAGTTCAGCAGTAATACATGACTACACCAAAGGCTATTATAACTATGAATTATTACTACACTCCAAGTGGAAATATTGTACAAATATATTTGGAGTCTATACTAAGAAGAAGTAAAGACAGAAATATCTAGCCATCACTATTGAGTAGATAACTACCCCTACATAAAAATCGGGCAGCAATCCTCGAAAGTGATTTATTCGTAAATTTTGAAGTATTATAAAAGACCGATATTGAAATCATACAAAAGGATGCAAGTAACTCTTAAATTAGAAGTTCAGGAGTTACACGAACTACACCGGATCACTTACAGTAGATATTTACAACAATATCCTTAAGAATACGTAAATGGCTTAAAGAACTTAATACCCTTAAAAGTTCACATAAGTATTGTTGAATATTTTAGCTAGATTTTTAATAAACTCATTAAAAATAATGTACTATTTTGCTTTTGCTTATAGACTACAATTATCTGCACAATCACATTATGACTCGTTAGAGTTGATCCTTTTCTGTGATACAAACTGTATTTAAATTTACCCAAGTTTAACTTATTTCAAAAGCTACATCTTCTTCCTCTTTTTTGTTACTTTTTAAATATATTTATAAACAAAAAAGAAAATTTTTTTTGCATTAAATTTTAGAAATTTAAAAGCAAATTTATTTATATTATAATAATTTTTAAGTACATTTTTTGAAATCATTTTTTTTTAAATTTCTTCATAAAATGATTGACATTCGCATATTTGAAGCGAAATATTGAAGAGGTCATTGATTAAGGTGTCATGAGTGAAGCTTTCGAAGAATTTAATCATCATTGAATAATGAACAAAATGCGTAGAAATTATGCGAAAATAATCAAAGTTATTTTGATTAAATCTATACTTGAGTTTTTAATAATACCTTCCTCGTCTTATCCCAACTTTGTACAATGCATTATCGTGCGATAATACACATGTACTTTTTCCAATATGAATTGCTTAAAATACCCTAAACACATTATGTGATGGAAATATTCAATATATAATTCTGATTGTATATAAAAAATTAGTATAAAAAAAAAAATTCTGTGAAGGAATGATTGGAAATGATCAAATAGAAGAAATCTTAATATTCTAATAATTTGTAATGATTTTGTTGTAAAATTTTTATTTCGTTTCTTTTCCGGTATATGTTTTTTTGGTACAATTAGCTGGCACTTTTAAATTTGTAATTGAGAAACACACTAACTGCTTTTGTAAATGTAGTAAGGTGTGTATTTCGTTTTTTATGGGCTTTTGCTTATTTGAATAATTATATTTGAGCTACTTTGAGATAAGCTTAGACTGTTTCTATGAATGTATCAGAGGATGTAGTAGCAGAGTATTAGTCAATAGTAGGATTAGTGATGTGATCGTCTATATTTTGACTTAGCGCTAAGTCAAAATTTAGTTTTTGTACTGTATGTAAGCAGTATTAAGTAAGATATAAATAAGCGAGTTATATTAGATTATATTAATCTGATCTAAACTAGCGACGCTCATATAAAGTAATATTTGTTGTTAATTATTCATTTTTATTTGTTATGAAATATTTCTTTTTCATTATTTACCTTTCTTTTTCATATGGGTCTCAATAATAGATAGTAGACTCCGTGGTAATCTCGCCCATGCCACTGGTAGTGCTAAAACTGGCACTTGGCTCACTTCTTAATTGAAATAAATTCAATTTAATTAACTTGATACATGATGTAATTCTATTAATGATTTTCAAAAAATTAATCTTCAAATCTAATAAACAATAAAACAATTAATTAAAAAATCATAAAACCCAATTAAAATACAAAATATTAATAAATTTCAAACAGTTGTTGATTCCATTTTTATTATTAATTTTAAACTTGTAGCCATTAGGAAAGCATCCCTGCTGTTTATTATAAGAAAATTGTAATATTTTGAATATTTTTGCAAAATCTGCTGCTGAGCCAATTTTGTATATCTTTTGCAGCCAATTTTTGTCTACGTCAGCATTGGAAATATGTTCTGCAGCAATTTGATGAATATCTTTCACATCGTGTTTTATTCTTCACTTTTGTATATTTCTATAATTTATTAATATCTAATGGGTGTTTCATTTGTTTGATGTTTTGTTGTCTAAAGTGACGTGGTTTAGATCAAATTAAATTGCTCTCAAAATAACACAAAACTCAAAATGTGTGCCCCATGAGGTTGATGCTTGTCGCTACTTGAATTTATTATTTATGAAGAGGGCACATATGTGCCTATTTCACGAGCATAAGTGGAAATTGAGGCACTTCAAGACACTCGCTGAGTTAATTATGTATATAAAAAGTGCTGGAGTGTAGATTGTAGCAGTTTTGTATTTTTGACGCTTTCAAATTTAGATTTCTGTAAACAGTGGGTGGATTTATTCTATGCTTTGTATGCAGATTAATCGAAGATTTTCATACTTTAATTGAAAAGCTTACTAGAAAACAAAATTTCTGCCGCATATCTGTTTTAGGTGATTCATCTATATTCTTCAGTTCCTTTTATATACTACATACTCTTCATACTTCATACTTCGTTCATTCATTCATTCCACCTAACATCCTCATACGTATATCCTACTATACGACTTACTGTCTTAATCTTAGTCATCTGTGAGCTGTACTTCGCTTTGTCATTTGCCTGTCAGCACTTCATGTAGATATGTATGCATTACTTACTAAGCTTTATGGTCTTTCTCAACCTTCTTTTCCGTACTGTACGAGTAAGAAAAAACTGACAAAAATTTATTTGACTTTATTTGATAAAATGCTTATAAATCATTCAAAATAGCTGCTAGCCTTTCTTCTTTGTAATGTTTCTCTTCATTTCTTGTCTGAAACCATAAAGAACAATATATATACAGAAGTCCTTTGTTCGATACCACAATTGGTAGTTGGCATTTGTTTGTGTTTTAAAAGCAAATTGAACCAATATTTAACGATTTTGTTTAGTTATTTTGTGTTTCGTTGTTCTTACTGTAGGCAATGTTGTTTATTATACAGTAAGGAACGGAAATGTTTTCCTGTTCTTCTGTTTGATTTATATGCAACATTTTGTATTTGTGTTTATTTTTCATTCCGTTTTTCCTAACCTCAAGCTATAACTTAAATATAGCTACTGTGTTTCTGTTAGATGAATTGTGCGATTATCTGCCGATCATTTGTAAAACCATGCAAGACTCAGAATCACGCACTTATAGACAGAAGAAACTTTAAGCTTAGTCTTACCTTGGAAGTTACGCATCAGTAAACTTCAATTGTTGAATAATGTTTAGCAATACTGAGAACATCAATACTTTATGCCATAAAATTACTCATACGTCATGTGTAACGCAATAACGCCAATAAGCATAACACACAAAGAGCATAATAATTCACACATTAAATTACGTTGAAATACAAACTGGAAATGTACGTACGTAAGAGCACCAAAGCATTTCGTAACCCTTTACGTGACCGACATAAACGCGTGAACTTTTCCAGCGATTTTTGTCAAGCGATTTTCCTTTATTCTTCCAACTTTGTGGTTGTGCCACTGAGGTCACGTTATGTTGCATGTTGGTTACCAATTTGTTGTACGTAATCGTTATTGCCATTGCCATGCCACAGCTGCCATAAGGATGATTCTTCCACTTTTTCTAAGAAGGATGGCAGCAGATGAAAGTAAACATTATTCAATAATATTAAATGTTTTATGTGTTGAACATTAACGTTATTGCTTGTATTGGTATTTCATGAAATATTGGAAATTTAATAAAACTTTTTACTGGTGTCTCGACCAGCACAGCACGCTCAGTTAATTGTAAATTATATGATAACAATTGATAACTTCATTAAGTGTTGTATGCGCTTTCGTTCACTTAAGCCTGTAAGCCTTCTGTAATACGTTGAAGTGGCGTCGCAATGTCATACCCCGTAAGCCCACCACAAAAGAGTGCTATGCAAATATTATGGCCACTTAATGACACTTAAGTACACATAAAGTCAATAGGAGGAAGTTCCACACACCGAGCTGTAAAAATTCAACATTTTCGTATAAAAATTGAATTAAATAAAAGTTTTCAGACAATGCAAATAAGCTGCCATAAGCAATTTTATGTTTTCGCAGATAACACAACTTTGATAGTTGCAGCTAATGACTTCGACTTCGGGACGACACAAGTTTCGTAGGGAAATTATAGTTTCCACGATTATTACTTGTGTGCAGAAAGTTTTCTTATTTAAATCCTTTTGATATAAATTTTTATTATAGGTACTTTGTATGGTTTATTAAACTTAAATTGCATAGGAGAACTGCATAGATAGTATAAAAATATTAAGTAAAACTACTTACGAGTATGTGACTTGAATATTCCGCCATGAAAATGAACAAATCGCATGTATTCGCAAAATTTAGCAGCAAAATTTCATAATAAAGTAGGAAGAGTGCATTTGCATTGAGAATAAAAATGAACTTATATCTTTCTCCAAGGTTCTTAATCTGTATTGTTACGTTATTTATAGTAGTTAATCTGTTAGAACTAAGAAGATTTCAAAGAGAAAAATATGAACACGTATCCATACCAAATTTCAGTACAACTAATCGAAGATATCAATTACCTATTGTAATGCTTTTAATATTGCATGACATCTAACGCTAAGACATCTATGGAAACAGAAAAAATTATCACCGTCAACTGTATTGTGACAATGACTTTATGAGCTCCTTTCACAAGAGAAGGTTAGGTTAGGTTCGGAAGGCGCGTGCTGACCGTTGTCAGCACTTCCACTCGGAGACATATATTGCCCAATGTGATGCTCTCAAAAATTTTGCCGGGAGAGGCGAATTGCTAACCTTTGTAATCCTTGTTAAACCATTTGGTTTTCCAAATGAAGTTGAGGAGATCCGATAAGTTTGCTTTCGTTATCTGTTCCAAGTCAATGAAAAAGCTATCCCCGAGGCATTGAAAGAGAAGATATAACATCTTCTTCGAAACATATACCTGTAAATTAATAAAATACTTTGTGAAAGCACCTGATAGAACACAAACAAAATTTCTCGTACAAATAAAAAGAACAGACCTCAAGGTACTGATTTGAGTTATCACACAGCACTATACGTGAAAATCATTATAGAACAGACTGACGTTACTATCTTAAAGATGTCGACAACTCAAAGCATCTTTTCTATTATTGTCCAGCAATAAGAACGTAGCAAGGAGTAAGAACGTGGCAAAGACTGCTGAGTAATGAAGTGTTGTGCATTTGCCATGTATATACTTTTCCTTTACTTAATCTTGTTAGTTTTATCAAAGAAAATAAGTAAGTCAAGGGTTCAGGAACTTATTTGTTTTTCATTTTATCTCTTTTATCATAAACTTCTTTATATTTCGTCTTTATCTGAGCTTTGAAGCAAAAGTATATGGACTGATAACGTCGACTTCATCCTGTCCTATTCTTTTGCCTACTTTTTTTACTTCCAGGTTTAGTTACAATGGTCTGCCGAGGTTTACCAATACATTCAAGTGTGCTAGCCTTGTTGAGTCATTTGTTTCTCCTGATAAAGTTGAAGAAATCTTATTCTTGTCTTAGTATTTATCAGCAATAGAGAAACTATTGAACTGGTGCCATAAATCACTTGTTTGCAAAAGATGCGTGGCACGTTATTGCTTTTCATCACTAACCTAGATATTAAAGTTGGTTCGTGCATGCTCCTGAACAAGGACATAGAAATTAATTAATGGATTTCACATTCCTGGCATACTATCAACTACATAACAACATTGTGTTAAATTAACTTTTCAATGAATTAAACAGAAATATCAAAAGCTTTTCGCACAGTTTCTATCTTATTTAAGCCGTACACTTACTAGTGACCCTACAGCCTTTATAAGTAGTTCACAACACATTTTTTCAACAGTTACAAACCACTTATGTTTCGAAAAAATTTGAAGCTCCTGTTTATTAGCATTTTTCGCACAGCTCAGGATAGAAACTCAACATGTAGAGACTTGTTGACCTTGTGTTATTCAATATTAAGTCTTGAGATATCATACAATCATCTATTAGAATATTAAAGAATTGATTTCTTTGTCGTTCTCTGACTATATACACAGACAAGTAATATTTTAATGTCTTAGTGTTTTAGATTGTACTTGTTTGGCTACCTTTTCGATTGCATATAACTGAGCGTGATAAGTTCTGCAAATGACAAAGAATCAATTTAACTATCTCACGTGCATGTCCTTTAGAAAGCTTTTAGTATCTGCCTTTCCAGTTTTACTTAGGTGTAGAATTATCAGCGTCACATTACGAATTCAGGTGAAAATATCAATAATTACTATTTTCTATATTCTTATATGTCTCCATATATACTTCAGACATTTTCTTTAATAATAAATTTATATATGAACATAAACATAGTCGTATGCATATTATGTTTACAATTTCTTTCAAATGAAAATTTTCCATGCATTGAAAAAGTTTTTTAAAAAAAGGGAGAATATATATTAAGAAACTACTTCAAAATGTGATTTTCAAAAGTATCTACACTTAAAAAAAAATTTCAATAAACCTCAAAGCATGATTTTTTTTATTTTTCTGTTTCCGCAATTTTAACCGTAAAGGAAGGAAAGCATTGAAAAAACATAATTTCAGCATTTCTTTGAAAGGAAAGGAATTTAATCAAAACGGAATGATTGCTCCCCATAAAGGCTTGTACAAATCTTTTTTGTTTATCTGTCCAAATCAACTTCTTTGGGGAAGTAACAAAGGTGAACTGAGTATGCTTTAATAAAGGAATTTTAATTTAATTGAAA
>NC_051846.1:208432589-208451796 GCF_002237135.1 Teleopsis dalmanni
TTGAGATGACATTATGATGAACTTCGATTCAGGAAGAAATATTTCTACGAACGAATCCAAAAAAAAATCGAAATTAATATATTTTAAAAAGAAATAATGAACAACTTTCTAAAATGATACTATGTATATAATCAATTATGCTTCAGAAAAAAGTCAGTACGGAAAGGTATAACAAAAAAAAATTAAATATTTCGGGAAGAGACTACTGCCAATTGTTAGCTAAGAAGAAGTACAAGCGGCCCTATGCTTCTCCCAGGAGTTAAAGGATTCAATATATATATATAAGAAGTACAAGTACACGCAAATATACGTGAAAAAGATTAAATTAAAATATTTAGATAATAAAATATGATCTACTATGATATCAGAATCTCACGCATTTAGTGCTTATATCGGTAACTTAATGAGATAATTGATTACTTATGTGATGTTGTATGTAAAATAAATTGAAATAAAGATTTAAAAAAACTGTGCATTTAGCTATCATATCAGCTGTCTCATGCTATTTAAACAACTGAAAGTAAGTATCATGAGGATGATGACTTATATCTTTTTTGACTCCACAGCATTACATATATTGATTAAATAATAAAACTAAACTATCTTGAACTTTTTCTTAATTAAATAAAATCGGAAATTCGTTCCTGAGAAAAAAAATTAATTAATTGAAATTGTGAGTCCTCAGTGCGTATAAGTATTTTTTTTTATTATGTGCAGCATTTATTTTCTCTTTAAATTGCAACGTGAGAAGAGGTTTTCAATATTTTTCGTACTTAATGTTTATTGATTTTTTTTTCATTCGAAATTGAGAAGAGGCAAGGTTTTTAATATTTTTGCTAAATAAAAGTTTTCAAGTTAAAGTATAAGAAACTGCTTACCTTGCAGGCTTTGTGGCTTGTAGTTTCAGAAGAGTTTTTTCCTTTCAATTAGCAAATTAAAAATTGTATTTTGCTTCACTTAACTGTAGATACTTTTCTTAATGATTCCATGGAAACAAATTTCACTCCTGGCTACTTTTAAATATTATTTTTATATTTTGTAATATAATAAATATTTTGAAATATTTACAAACTTGCACATTAATAATTTTCACGATATTTAAGCACAGACTTTTTATTTCGTAATTTTATTTGCTTTAATATTTAGTTACACTTTGTATCTTTTCTGAGTATTTTACAACTTTTTATTAAATGAGAAAAATTTCACTTTTTCACAAGATATTTTCTTTTGTTGTATTTTTACATAATTTTTTTATTTTTATTTAATACTTTTTTTTGAAATTTTCAATTTTTTTTTAGATTTTTTATATTTTCATTTTGGCTTCCTTTGTATTCATACACTCGAATGCCTTTTTGTGTTTGGGTAATAAATAAATTTTGATGAATGATTAAACAAAAGTAAAAAATACAAAAAAAAATGGGCAAAAATTAAAAACAAGAATGAAATATGCAAATAAAAATATACAACAAAGCCAACTTCGAACTCCGAACACTGAACACTGAACACCGTGTACCATATACCATGTACCGGGTACCGTGCCCCAAACATCGTGCACCGCAACTGCTCGAGCATTTAACTCATCATTTGGCCATAAGTGTGCTCAAGTGTCGTTGCTTTTGTTGTATCTTTTATTTTGTAATTTCTCTGCCTCTGCCATTTCTGTCTGCTTTTCTTCTGTTGGGCAGCACAAGCCTAAGATACAGTTACACAGATGCAGATACACAGATACAGATACACAGATATAGCAACCCTTTTTACGTATTGACCTTTTTAAACTTTCTAAATTAATGCCTTAAATTTGTTAACTTTTTAACATGAAATGATTTTAGCTTAAAGTGAAATTTTTCAAATTTTTAATACAAGAAAAATATCTGCAGAAATTTTAATTAAACTTAACTAAATTTTTACAAAATGGATGCTTTTATTATTTTGGCAAAATTGCAATGCCAGAATAATGGATTTTCCTACAAACAAAAAAAATTATATTTTTTCATTTACTACAAAAAATTATCTCAGCTAGTGTGGATAGGCACAGTAGATGAAAAAGCGATGATGTCTGGGCAACAAGATATATTCAAAATATTTGTCTTGCTTTAAATTGTTCAGCTGTTTTCCTCTACTTGTAGGATTTTTATTCTTTTTTTTTTGTTTTTTTTTTGGCTCATAAATATTTTAATGAATTTTTGTTTATTGCCTTGTGTTTTTATTTTTGGTTTTGTTTATAGGTTTTTTTTTTATAGTGTCTCTTGTGTCATTGGTTTTGTTTGATAGCCCAAATTATCTGGTCTCTGGTATGAGATACTGTTTAGTGCACAATTTTCGTACTAAGTGTGGTCTGTGGCTCTCATTAAATTATTTATATATTTATTTTTATGTACGAATTTTTTTCCACAGGTTTACCTTGTTGTCACTCAAATTCATCAAAACAAAATTTACTCTAACAAAAAGTTTTATTTTTATGTAAACAATTTCGTTAAATGTTATAAACGTTTTATATGTACTTTATACATTCATTTATATATGTATAAATTTTTTTTTTTTATGTTGTATATATAATTTTATGTTAAATGCAAAAAATATTTGTAGTCTTTGTGCCAAAATGTAGATTAAGGTGTAAAAAATATATTTTTATTTTTTACGGAATCTATAATATAATATTATATTATATATTCTAGTTTCGAGGCATTTATAGTTGTCAGTTAGAATATTTTTATATGATTCACAAAAACTAATTTTGGTTAACAACAATTTAAATTTAATTTTCAATTGAAATTTTAATTTGTAGTTTTGTTGTCATATTTACATAGGCTAGTGATTTTTTAAAAATTTTTTTTTATTTCAAACAAATATATTCTTGGGTACTCCACTGTGTGTGTAGAAATATATCACAAGTGGGTCAGTACTGGGTTGCACTCACATTGACTTAAGATTACACAATTTGCATGCAAATTGAGCTAATATTTGCTTTAAAAATTATTTGTTATGGAAGTGCTTTCTTTGCATTAATGCGTTTGCATTGTGAAGTAGGGCACCACGTAAGCGAAAGGAAAACAAAAGTGGTTGCTGATTAATGGAGATGTGCACATAACGCCAAATATTTCGTAACAATTTATCTTTAATATGTGATCATAGCTTATGGGTATAAATATATGAGCTTCATTGAAATATTACCAACGCTAAGTTATAATGCTCTGAGTACTAAAATGAATATTAATTGTTCTGCTGTTTTTATTATGGTAAGAAGAGATAATGTTACACTGTGATCTATATGATCTACTGTGGTTTCTCTGAAAAAGAATATCCTTAATTAATCTACACTAATTTAGGCTACTGTTAAACCCAATATTGTCTTTTGTTTTCTAATCTCAGACATTATTCAATGCAAACTCCCGAATAAAGGCACTACACTTAATTCCTGTCAATCGTTGGGCACAAATGTGAAAGATATGCGAAAGTTTCATTACATTTTACACAATCTGCAGATATCATTGTCCTTTAGTCACCTCTTGACAAAGTTCCTAGTTAACAAAAGTATGTTCAGTTAAGGGACTAGTGATTCATCTTAGTTTACAACCAATTCACGTAGTAATTAATAGAAGCATATCTAATAAAAACACCAGTGGTTAATCTAATCAGAAATAGGTTATTTTTTTAGCTTAAATAACAAGCTCAGGTGTATATCTAGTTAGATTGGGTTATCAGGAAGATTTTAAGGATGCAGATTTGTCTTGTAAACAATTATATTACACCAAAATCATATCAAACATTTAATGAAATTTAATGAGAAGACCAAAGGAGCATACAATGAGGCAAATTTTCTAGGTGAAAGGCTGTAAAAATTATATTAAAACTAACATGCGATATGAAGTCATGAAAGAAAAGACAACCAATTAGATTATAAAGACCCTAGGAATAAATTTTTGCCTGACTATTATGATGCAATATAAAAATCAGAGAATTTAAAATCATTTGGGTCTTTAACATAATCTAATGAAATCGCCAGCGAATTATGCAGTGAAGCAAATTGTGGACATCAAAAGCCGAACAAACGTAATGGTGATAAATGCAGTCGTGATAAACGATCTCAGATGCTAAGGTAAAGTCAAGTACTTTTTCAGTGGTATTTTTTTTACTATTTTCTTTACGAAAAAATTTTAACTTCAATTATGACTTAATTTAGAAACTATTTAATTTATGAAAAGGTAAAAAAAAGACCAAAGCACTAAAGCCATAACTTGCTGATGAAACCTCTAAGATTAATTTAAGATAATGCTTTGATTAAAACATCAAATTTCATGCTAATGATAATAATTGAAAGTAATTAATAATATAATATTAATAATAATAAGATAATATTTTAATGTTCCGTATATTTTTACTGCATCTTTGTAATTTTAGGCCACACAACGAATAGATACTTTAACACTTCAGAGTACAATATTTACGCCCAACTTGCAGAAAAATATATCAGATAAAAATCTCAGAAAAAAGTTAACAATTAAAAAAGCGTGCCTTAGTTAGGCTTAGTAAGTGACCCCATTACGACATAGAAAAGAATAGAGCATAGAGCAATTGGTACTACTGAAATATCAGTAAACTAATTTGCATAATTTTAGTACTTACGGGTAGCATAAAATTGCTATTTATAAGTATTTTTCCATTGCATATGCTATATTAAGTGAATCATAAATGAAATTGAATGTATAGCGTTTCTAGTCGCTGTCTTTTAATGTAAAAGAAAAAAATAGAGGTCCAGCTTTGATGGACACTTACAGGCCTCAATGTTGACATATAATACAACCTTGAAAGTCTCAACATCCTGCAGTTGGGTAAAACATTGCAATACTTCGATAAATTTGAAAAACTCTGTAAAAAGAATTAAATTGATATATATTGGTTAATATAAAAAGTATCCCACGTTTTTTGTGATTAGATGATGTTGGTAAGCATATATCTAGCAATTTTAGTTCGATTATGTTAAACAAATAATCTAATAAAATACCTTTTATAAATATTTAAGTATACTGAGCCGACAAAAGGAATATCAAAGTATCAGAATAGCTTTTAATCTTGTTACTAAGAAAATTCTGTACACTAAAAGAGGTTTAGGTTCTAATAATGCTGACTCTATAAATAGATCAATCATAAAGAACATATAAATAGAAATTTATTTTTATATAAAAATAACTATTGTAATTTTTTAGAATTTTATTAAAAAAATAAACCCTTCTAAATTTAACAACAAACTTCTAAAGTGAAAGAATTATTTTCGTTGGAATTTTAATAATTTTTAACGCTTATTTAATGCAGAGTATATTTTCACTCTGGGCGAACTGCTCAACCAATTTCTCTTACTAATCTTTTGTTATTTAAAAGTAAATATTTATTATACTTTAAAGTGTATAATTTTCTAGAGATTAAATATGTAAACCTTATAAATTTATTTCTTATATAAATAGCTAATGCCAAATACGGCCTGATATGATAAGATTTAAACAAATATAATTTTTTTGTAGGAAATTAAATTAGAAAACAAATATGACAAAAAGAACTAAACTGTGCAAAAAAACAAAAAAAAAAAATAATAGAAAAAACATAAAAAATAGAAAAATTTAAATTGTAAATTCTAAGATACAACGTACACCTACGACATACCAAATTAGGTAAAAAACTATTAATAAAAGCTAGGCAAAAAGAACTATCACGTTAACAATAATAATAGGTAAAAACGAGTTAATAGCTATTCCGCATTCATAGTGTATCTTTGCAATTAGCATTTCTAATGCATTGGTCTACCATAGAAAATCGTTATAAATTAAAAATTTAACACGAAGTAATAAAACAATAACTTTTTTTGTATTATTTGCACAAATCGTTCAAGAACGTCTTCAGGGCACAAATAGGTTTTTACGTCACAATGTTTCAGCTTAATTGCCAAATCGATTAACCGATCAAAGAGTTACGACTGGAGGCACCTGAAGCGAGTGAAGAAGTCGAGCACTGATGGCTTGTAATTAATTGCTTAACTAGTGGCGCGTTTCCACTATCTCAGTTGATTGATTATTAAATGATAAGTATCGCTGAGATAGTAAACACTTTCACTTTTAATTCTAACTTCACTTTTTTTGGAACGCGCGCGCAGCACTTGCGTGCTAAAGGATGTCGGCAGGGAATACGTATAAGATTATTTTATTATCCTGGATTTTGTTTAAATTTTTCTATTTTTTTTTAATTTTTTTACCAGTAATTGCAATATTTAATTATTTTTTTGTGACAATTTTTTCTGCGAACTTTTTTTTGTTTCTACTTTTTTTTCATTTATTAAACAAAACACTTCGCGTAACTCTGTTGTTACTCATTGAACAATAACTTTACAACTGAATTTGTTTGAGTTTTGTCTTTCTGTGGTATGTGTGTACTGGGCTGCATTTAGATATGTCCCAACTTGTTTGATGTTTCGTCGAACAATGTCGAACATGTTGCACCTAAACATGTGCTTCATTTTGTTATGTTTATATGAAAAGTTTATGGAACGGGTTCGCAGCTAACAATTGCAGTGCTTGGATTTAATTAAATTAGTGCTTTTTGAGTAGAAGTACGCATATGAGCGGAAGAAAATGAAATTTAGAAACAATAACAAAAACAAAACTTATGAAAGTATCTTATTTAATTCGTTACAATAGTCTCTAACAATTACAGATACAAATTTAAATGAACAAAAAAAAAAAGAGAGATATGAATTGATAAAATTAAGATTTAATAAATTCAAATTGAAAATTGTAATTGCATACTTTAATTGAATTAAAATCACTCAAGAAAAATATTACAAAACTTTTATTTAAAAAATTGTTTAATAATAATTTTCAAAAAGTTAATAATAAAATAAATATAATTTATAATCATATATCATATATATAATATATATTTATATGAGGTGGCGAAAGTTTATACTGCATTATAGTGCCAAATAAGAAAAAGAAGATTTATAATATACAATATATATATATACATATATACATATTTTTTTTTATAGGTATATATAAATATATATTTATATATATAAATTAATAACAATAAGTGTTTAGAATGCAGTTTTTAAGTGAAAAAAATTTTCTAAGAGGAAAATTTCAAACAAGTTAGAATTACTTTTACTACCAAGCTTAATACAAAATCTTTATTGGCTTAATATTGGTCTCCCAAAAAAATTGTCGACCAGAAGTATGTATGACACCAACTTATTTATAATATACAACATATAATGAATATATTGATAAAATTAAATTATGAACTTTACTTACTTCATTTTCAATGAAGTATATTTATATATATTAATTATAATAATTAATCATGATTATTTATTTAGTTACTTATTATTTAATAATTTCTTAAATTATAAAGAAAAGGTAATAATTTTTAAATTTATTGAAGTTGTCTGAAAGTACTACCTGAAATAAATTTCTGGCTATTGCCTTACGTATCTAACTTTAATTTTGATCGTTTTGAGTTGGAATCAATAAAGTCTCTCATAGATTGGGTTCAAATTTTCGGGGAAGAGAAGAGCACTTAGCTCTTGTAAGGACACTTGGCTTAATGTTTATCATATTATAAAAACTGCACAACTTCTTACTTTTAATAGTACATTTGAGCAATATTTTTTTGTTTCCTTATGGGTTTATTAATATTTCCTCCATGAGTGACTGAGTTTATTGTAATTTGTTTAACAGTCAGGTGCCTTCAACACATTTAAAATTAACCTAACTAAACGATATTTTATTTATCACTTAAACATATAAATTCTTTAAAATCAATTTATACAAAAAATGCATATCTCAAGAACTTATAACAACGTTTAAAAAAGCTCTAACAAGAAATATAAAAATTATTAACATATTTAAATAATTTCAATGTATTATGAATAATTCAAAAAGAGAATAAAACAAGCGTTCCAATTACTATTATTTGCTAATTTTATATTAAATATAATTACGTTAAAAGAAAATTTTTTTATTGGCAAACAATTTAAATAATTGCAGATAAATGCACTACAATCGCTCACATACTCGTTTCTGGAACATAGAAAATGCAGCAAAATCTCATATCACACCAAAGACATTATTTGAATTCTTTACCAACAATAACAGCTGATAACCAAAACAAAGAAAGCTTTTTTAGCAGAAATAAGTTCGAATCAAACATGTGCACTGCAAACAGTCGGAGTAGTACCGGGGAATAAAACTAAACAAAGCAATAGAAAAAAAAATCCAAAGCGTTTAAAAGAATTTTTACAATAACAAAAAGCCTAACACAACAGCACCATAAGCAAATGGCAAAGAAAAGCTTCATAGATGCTGCCAACAAAAAAAAATTTTGGAAATAATACAAAACGAAAACGAAAACAAAAACAAAAGCAAAAACAAAATTTTAATTTATTTGTATTGCTGTTTAAGAACTAAATAAGACAAAACACACAAATAACAAAAATAAGCATAGAGTGAGGGGAGGGGGCCATGCACACCCACAGTTTGCTCTTCCCAGACAACAGCAATAAAAATAACAAAACCAGACGCGTGACACTGCAGAATAAACTCAGTACTTCTACTTTGTTCTGCATTGCTGTGTGTGTGTGTGTGTGTGTGTGTGTGTGTGTGAGCGGTCGAAGTGTATAAATACGCTTGAAGTTGTTGTTTTTTTTTATAGCTCCATATTAAGTTTGTTTATGTTTGTGTACTATTGTTGTTAAGAAATTGCTCTAACCACTTGAAATATAAGCAAAATAAATACTTGAAATGGAAAAAAAAACAATGAAAAATCAAAAAGAATAATAAAATAAAGTGAAAGAATATGCAACAATTGCAACTACAAATTTCTATGGTTTCCTACTGCTTACGCTCTTGCATAATAATTTTTTGCTTTGACACACTTTCTTGTTATATTTGCTATGCACTTTTGAAGTTAACATAACCATGCAAACCAGACAGCAACAGTGAACAGTGAACAGTGACTGTTAACCACGAACATTGAAAGCAAAAACAATAACAACAATGTGTTATACAGCGTAGTTAAGGTTAACAGGCCGAATTGCATTGTCTTTATTGTACAGAAAGCGCAGAAGCATATTAAGTTTGAAAGCGAAGTAAAACGAGAGCTTTTCTTGTCTGGGTGAGGGTGTACATGTCGTAATGCGGTGTGTTTCACTTACGTAGACTTGAGCATGCCAAAAGGAAACAATAACTAAGTCATCCGGCATGAATAACAACAGGAAGTCTTTTTTCCGCACAAAATATTCCCTGTTGAGTTAGAAAATTCAAAAATCAAAAAAAAAAAAAAAATTAAAGGAGAAAAAAAATATAATTAAATCCTGTCTTTAAGCCAAACGAAGACAGCAATTTTCGAAAATCGAAATTTATTTAACAGATATTTCATTGGAGAGTTCGTTCGAGTTAATTTAAACGCAACGTTTTTGGTCTAATGCGCTTATGTCAGTTTTTTTCTCTAGGACTATTTTTGTTTTTTACCTCCGACTTCCGTATTTTAATTCCCAGTTGACATTGCACGGACAGGAAATACGAAAATCCTGCACTCAATGCAGCTTATGCCTTCTTAGCAATTCGCTCACAAAAAAACAGCATTCAATAAAAATGGTTTTTTAAAAGCATATTCTGCGAAACGTGGAATGCCTACGAGAGAGAGCTTAAGGATGGGGAATATTAATAAATCCTCCAAAAAAATTATTATATATTGAATTGAGTTGTCGTCTTTTTCAACGAAAAAATATATTTTTATTAAAATTCAATAATATATTTTTAAAAAAATGAGATCAAATAATTTATTCTCTTTTAATTTTTTTTAACTTTTAAAAGATTTAACGCTCTTAATATTTACGATTGCTTCTACAAGTTGTATAGAATTGGCAGCTTATAAAGGTGATACTCGAAGAGGAATTATTTAATAAGCAAGTAAAGCCAAAGAAATTAAACTTTTTATAGATTTTCATAAAAATTTAGTAAAAAGTTTAATCTCTTTTCATTTATTTACTTATTAAATAATTGCTCTTGAAGTAAAGTCTTTTTAAGCTGCCAATCCACTGCTGGATGTTGGCAGTCAAATTTATTAAATGTATTAATTTTTTTTCGCAGATATAGAAAAATTCGTATAAGACTCATCAAAACAAAATACATGAGATACAAGTGTTAAAAAAAAGAAAGAAAAACAAATAGTTTATGTTGGCAATAAAACTTGAGTAAGCCACTATATCTAGTGCCATTCATATGACTCAAGTTCCCCAATCGTTCTTAGTTCAGTCCAGTATCCCTTTTTTCTTCTATTCATCGTTGTAGTATCGTTTGCAGTCGCTCATATTAAAAATTACAAAGGACATCTCCTAAAGAAACTGTCTTGTGGTGCTTGTAATTATCAAGCACCCTTCCCACAGTCAGGCATTAACAGAGAAAATATTTTTTTCTTTTCTTTTTGCTGTAATGTTCCACAATTTTGACAATGAGTATTAAAGGGAATGCGCATTTCTCCACTTGTTCTCTGATACACCAGTGACCAGAAGTATTTGTAGTAGGTTGTCTACTCATCATAACAAACTTTGATTGATATATTTTAAAAATATCATGAGATATGAAGAAATAGGAGCAGAGTTGTTAACACTGAAGTGATTTTGATTTATAATATCAGTACAAGCTATTTGAATGGATTCTATGTTTATTCTGTAAGCATTTCTCTGAAAAATTGAAAGTCGCACTTTATCCAATGAGGTGAATGCGTTGAGTGGCGTATACTTAAATGCAAAATCTTACTTAAGTAAATGATTATAGATATCGATCGATGAATCAGTAAGCTTTTGTGGAACAGACCGTATATAAGACAATGATTTAACAATAAAAATTTAGTTCATTAACTACAATTTTTCGATAAAAGTGGGCTTTAAGTAATTCTGAACTCATTACTGTGTGCGTCCAATGTTATTAGAAAGCCAGATATTTTATTTTTACTATATTTCTAATGTATAACCTAATTACGTTTAATAAAGTTCAAAAAAACCATCAAATCTTATTGAAAAAAGTCTCTATAAACTACTGACACAATGCTTTAAAATCATTTAGAACATACTTTACAATATATATATATATACATATATATATAAATAAACAGAAATATTGATCATAATTGCTGGAAAAAACAATATCAATCATTTTCAAAATTTATATATTATTATAAATTTATAAATAAGTTCAACCTCATCCATGAATTCTGAAATCAAGAAATAAATCTCTTGACACGATTATTGACTCATTTATATTGCAAATAAATTTTGGGTTCAAGAAAATGTTTAAGAAATGTAAATCGTCTCATACAATGGCCACATTGTATGAGTATCTGTCATTCGATTCAATAAATATTTGGCATACCAAAATCATGCCTCAGAGATTTCATAAATACATTCAAATATTTGCCCATTCGGTTGCGTTTCGTCCATTTCAATTGCGCCAATTTTCACAGTTAAGCCATTCGGAAATCATCCACAAAAGTATCTGACAGTACGAATTTTAAAGTTGACATCTTGCAATGGAGCGAAATCATTTTTGGCAGCACTTAAAAATCTTTTGCGATGATTTCGTATTTTATTTAAGAGGATAAAAATAACAAAACTCTTAGCATGAGAAATTCTATTTTAACTCAATTTATTCGATTTGTTTGTAAATATTTTTAGAAGAATGACAGAATTCTGATTTGACATTAGCCACGTTTTTCAAATGCCAAATTCGATATGATTTTTAATTGATTGTAAAAGCAGCGAAGAAATGAGGCACTTCTTGTTCTGACAAATTTAGTTATAATTTTACTTAATTTAATTTTAAAACATTTTAAAGCAAATAGTTTCATTTCAATTTTCCATTTCATACCTTAGGCTTATCGTTATTTGTATTGACTTTTACGACTGCCTCGTCAATGTCAACACTTCAGGTTAAGCCTTTTTGGATGCCAAAATATTCATATGGAATATACGATATATTCCCGGGGCATGAAATTTAGTGTCAACATTTCTGCTTCCATGTTTATGCCACGTAAGCAGGAATACATGTCATTTCGAGGGATTGTGACTGGAAATTGTTTAAACTTATAAATTCATACGTTCGAATGAACATAAACTGAATAGTCACACTTGACGTATGAGTGATCTGCACATTTCGATTAAAACTTAAGTGCTTGTGGGATGTGCTCGAGGACGGCGAGGAAAATTCCTTACAAACATTTACAGAAGTAAGATGTAAGTTGGATATGTATATTAAATTAAATTATAAGAAATAAAATAATGTAACTGCAAAATAAATGAGATTTTTTGCAAAATACTCAAATAACATATTTATAAATTTCTGAGTTCTTTCCAACTATTTTCTGAATAGTTGTAGATAGTTGTGAATATGGATACTCTTGGGTTAATTATAATTGAAATATCCTTCAATCTGTTTACTAAAGCTTATATTACTCTAAAAGATTTAAAGTATTTGAAGATGTGAAAATTGAGAACATATAAAATGGAAGGGATATCTATATGAGGCCGATATGTAATGTAATACAATGAGTTTGGTAACGGAGGCAAATGATTTTTGGGCTAACTATGAAGAGTGTGAGGTCGAAAGAGCCTTAAGAATTAAATTGAATAAGAATTGAATGAAAAATCCTTTGGGTGTCAAAAAACTAAAGTGCGAAAGTAATTTTCCTCAAAAAGAGATAATGTAGTTTTCATTGGGAAGGAAAAAATTTCTTGTTTGATCACAGTTAGTTGAAGCATAAGACATTTAGTAAACCGTATTTGGACTACGACTTAAATCTTGCTCAAAAACCAAAAACACAAAAATACTTGTGATACATGATATCATGGACTGATGATTACTTAGACATGATTTTTTCGTTGATTTTTAGAATAAGAAATAACCAAAAGTAAGATTTGTTGCACATTATGTATGTAATACACATGCCTCATTAGGATTCCGAGTAGAGTAGCAGGAACTGATGAAATACCTACTTAACTAAATAAATACATTGGTACTTGAATTGGCTATCGATGTATATTTTGCATGTTAACATTTTTTCTTTTTTCCTTTTTTTTGCTTAAAGTATTTATTAACTTTGATCAAATTTACTACTCTCCTCAAGAGTTCAGTGCTTCTGAGTGCGTGTCAGCAAATCACCATTTTGCTTACTTAGACCGATTCATTGGCCTGTTGACTTCCCTGTGCGAATAAGTAATTTGCCTAACCTTGCAATTCTACCTTCATATAATGGGATTTGTAAATAACATCCTGAATTACATTATTTGAATACTAAATACCAGTGGCTTCCTTTTGCTCCTCCTACGCTGCTCCGGACTGAAGTTGAAAAATTAACAAAAATTGCCATGTTGGCTTTTCTTCGATTTTACTTTGCTGCTGCTGCTGACCTTTGTAGTCGATACTTGCAGACGTCTCCGGCACAAAATGTGGACGGAGTAGGAATTGAATTAAGTAACAAGTAGACCAGAAAGGCAGCACACGTTAGTAATATTTCTTTAAAAAGTTACTTATTGGGTAAACATGGGTATAAGTTGAAGGTTTTATGGTTTTTTGGCAATAAGAATGCTGTGCGATGTATGTGATTGTTTTACTAAATTGTTGACATGATTTAGTTGAGTTAACATAACATTTAGGGTAATTTATCTCTTAAATAAATTTATAATATTTCTATTAAGAAATTTCTTTACAAATATATATATATTAGATAAATATTATTCAGTAATTTTAATGGATTTTTTATAATATAATCATAAATATATAGTTATACTTACATTCATACAAATATGTGTAATAACAAAACTTACCTGAAAAGAGAAAAGTATATTAGTATTATTATTGCATTCATGTTTTCTAAATTCATTTATAATTTTAGTTGTAATATAAATTTTATCTTTCTTCCAGTTACTTTCACCTATCAACTTTTATTGCATCTTTTCAGGTTCAAGGCAAAAGTGCAGCTAAAGGGTCAGAAATTGGCCATTAGCCAAAATAGAAATCCACTAATTTAATTTTGCACTTAAAGAAAATATATTTGTAATGTCAATATCTTAAAATCTCAAAAAAGAACAGCATGTGCTTATAAATAAATAAATAATATATACAATCTGCGAAAAGTCACTACATTTTTACAGCAACTGACAGACAACGACACCTGCAAGATTGATAAGCATAAAAATTTCGAATCAATTTTTCCTTATTTACAGTAAAAACTTTGTGTATTAAAAATAACTTCGATAGATAAAAAATAAATCGATTCTAAGTCTAAAAATACTAGAGTGGAGTGGCTGTCAGCAGAGTCAACATAAATGTCGTTTTAATGGTCAACTTAAGGCAACGCGATTTGCCGACTCACACATATGAAGAAGTCACCCGGGGTACCTGCATGAGTTTCAATATAGAAATAAAGTATCTGCATTTTTAAGGTATTAACGAGGTAGGGTGCAGTCATGCAGAAATAAATCTCAGGTTCATGGCAAGGTTCAATATGACGAAGTAACTGTTGGTGTTCTTGCTGCTGATACTCATGCCGGTGCTGGTGCTGCTGCTATGGCTTATGCAGCATCATGAGGGCAAAATATTTAAAATTGTTTCATAAATGTTTTAACATAAATACATGATAAATTTATGATCAGCTTTTTCATATTCTTCAATATGGTTGATATTAAATTTTTACATTCTAAAAACATCAAAGAGGATTAGAATTGAAAAGTGTTTAGTTGGAATGAGGGTCGGACAATGGAATATGCAAAACATATTCAACGTAGTTTAAAATTACGTTAAATTCTAATGCACTTTGAACACATTTTTATAATTTTATTATTTATTAATATTTCTGTATACTTTATTTTTAGTTCGTGTTTAAATATGTCTTACATTTCATTATTTATAGTATTGATTTGTTAGCTTCATCTTAGCTTTCTTAACTTCGATAATACGAGGAAGACAAACAAAAGCATATTCCGCAATTTTTCCCAAGGAATAACTAAATTTTTTGTAAAAGAAGGTTTAAAGCAATGAAAATTCATATCAAAGTGATAGATCCGTAATATAACTTGTAAACAAACCCTAATCCCTTGGTCCTCTGTGTATCTTGTACTCTAATCCAAGTATTACTTTATACCTCTTATTAGATATGCTCAAGTTCATTGGTCTCTTGTGTCTCTAAAGATCCAACCCAAGCACTACTTCATACCTCTATTTAAATATTCCATCCAAAATGTCACCTTCAGGCATTCCAAACGTAAAAATACTTTTCACAGACATAATTAGTTTAAGTGTAAGGTAAAACTTCTTTATCTAAAGAGCTTTTCAGGACCCTTCTTATGTACCTCTATCCTTTTTGTCCAGTAACTAGTTGCACTCATCTGCAAAAATTCCACTTTTTCGAACGCGAAGGCCTAGGATACTGCATTAATAACAAGCTCAAGCCTACCGAAAAGTATTATTCCAATTCCCTAGATAAAAGGGTTAAATTACTTCCACTATGGCGTTCATAGAAACATAGAAACTCTATGTTTATTATTGTCTGATATCGAACATATGTGATGTTAAAAACAAAAATAATTATTGTTAATTTAATATTTGTGCCTTTAATAGTGTCATTTTATATATATGTTACTTTACGTATATATTGTTTTTAATTGTAATTTTATAAACCTTAAGTTAAGCTTTTTATTAAAAAATTAAGCACTGAAGATGTTCTAAAATAAAGAACGAAATATCTGCTTCTAAAATTTTTAAATAAAAGCGTTTTATTGTGGTTGGTCTGATAGCTGAAAAAATTTTTCAACTTAAATTAATATCTGGAACATTTCCTTATTAAAGTAAGAAGAGATTGAAATGAAAACTTATGGCTAAATTATCATGAGCACGAATACTTAATTATAAATTTTTCTGTAAAGTCCAGCCAAAGCTAAAAAATAAAGCTTTTCGTATAAGAAAATTTGAAAAGTTTTTTGCGAAAAGCTTTCGCTGAAAAAGCTTTTGTTGGCATTGGTTCTTGTCACATCGACAGCTTTTTTTCCTAAAACCAAAAGCTTTGGTTAATATATTTCACTTTAGATGTTGCTAAAAACTTCTATATGAAATCTATTTGGTACAGAAAAGCAAAATTTGCACCCAGTAGTAAATATTGGCATCACCCATTGCAGATATTTATAATCACGTAATGAAAACACTAAATCAGCAAAGTTTTAAATAATTCATGTATTATTAATTTCATTTTTGGTGTTCATTTTTCTTACTTAATATGCATATTTATATTTTTCACATGTGCTTGCTACATTTGATGTAATATGTATAATATTGTATATGGCTAGATTCCGATGTCTCTGGCATTTCTTTTTTACCACGCTGTATGTCAATGTACTATCATTTCCAAGATATCGGTCCTTAGAGTTTTATATTTTAACTTAAAGAAAAGATCATATAAGCCATATGAAGGCTTATATACTTAAGCGTTAATACTTAATTACCATTAAGTATTAATTGAAGTATTTTTAACAATTTAATTTGAAATCCGTAAAACGGACATAAGTATAAATCACAGTAAAATAAAATAGATACTAATATCGTCAAAAATGATAATACCTGTTATGATAAAAATTGATACATAAGAACTCGCAGGCATAACTAACTACACATATTCAAGAGTGGCTTTTAATAATGAAGACACAATGACATTGAATATGCAAGACATAATACAAATGTTCTAAAACTGTTCTAAAAAATATTCTACTGCACCGTAAAATAGCCTATGTCGTATAAAAAATCAGGAAAAACTAAAATAGTGTTATATAAAATAATAATATTACCACTAGTGTTTTATGGGTGTAAAGCTTGGAGATTTATATATACAAAAGTAACAATCTATCCGTATTTTGAATCTATCCGTATCAACTATAACCATGAAAACAATCAACGCCTTGAGTGGATAGGACACCATATACGTTTACCTTAAACAAGACACCTTTAGAATATTAAAAGAGCAATTTATAATAATAAAAAAACGAGGGAAAACATTGAGTGACAGTGTGCGGCAAGATCTTAAGAAGAGAAGCATTACCAACTGAATAGAAAACATGAAAAAAAAGAAGAATAAAATAAATTTAAAGCAAGCTTGAGCTCTAAATGAGTTCTGTATAGCTGTAATGATGATGATGATGATGATGATGTTGTTAAGAATGATTACTGAATTTTCTAATAATTTATATGATTTTAAAAAGTATACTACATTTCCGCTTAATTAAATTATGTTTAAATATGCTTTTAGTATATTAAATTTCTGTTTTTCTTAATTTGCATATCGGGTAGTTTAAAAACACAAGAACATCTTTACTTAACTGCATAGATAAACTTAATACCTACAACCATTGCAAAAATGGTGGAGTGTTTTTAATTTATTATTTTGTGAATAGTCGTATATTAATCTAATTATTTTAAATTTTGCATTTTTCGTCAAACTCACGAAATATATAATTTGCATTCATCTTTTATTATCTTTTGCCATTATTGAGCTCTACTTCTTAAAGACAAAATTTTAAGCAAAGTAAATATGGTTTCCCTTTCAATTAAATTTAATATCATTTTAATATCGTTATATATCGTTAATATATTAAAATTAAGTTATACATACCATAAACCGCTTAATATCTTAACGGATATCAAGTTTTAGTTTCGCTTCGATGAAAACATATCTGACGGAGAAAGATTTACTATCCTCTAAATAACTTTTATTAAAGCACGTATAAAAGAAATGCGCAATGCATGAGCTATAAACTTTAAATAACTATATATATAAACTATTCTTCTTATGCAGTTTGAAGTAAAACTATCTTGAGAAAACTACACACATTTCTGCGGTCAAGTATTAAAACTGCATTTCAACAAAAAGACGAATGAGTTGCATTTAGCAGAGAAGAAATCATGAAAAACAACGAATAATGTAAAATCAGAGCAGCATATAAATCAGTTCAGTGTAAAGGAATATGTGCTAAGAATAGAGAATACAGCACAATGGTTGAAGGAAAAGTACATCTGAAGCGAAAAACATTGTGTGCGTATGAGTAATGTTCTGGAAATGTTAAGCGTAAATCCTTTCAGTTCGGCTACACCTTTCATCAACTGAATTGTATTCACTCTCACTATTCTACATTTGCCTTTAATTAAAAATTAATTTAGAAATTCATTTTCTGTTATCTCAATGAAAGTTATCTTCCTTACGTCACGTTTAACCTATTGAGACTCACTTGAGGTTGCTACGAGGAGCTACGACGAACGCATTTGCACCTGAACAGGGAAAAATTTGAAGCAACATTAAACTTGCATGCAACGAAGCATGGCTAAAACGACATCCTTAAGTATTTATTTTAAAAATTCAATAACCCCAGTGACAAACTATACATATTTTTCATATATAATTTATGAAAATTATATATTCAAAGGTACATGCACATTGATGCATAAATAATATTTTACAAATATTTAACAACTTAAACTTTAACTAAAACATTTGATAAAGTGAGAATTTGTGTGAAATAAATTCATCTGCATTACTCACACATATCTATTAGCTACTTTGGTTCAGCTATATCTATATCCTTAAGGTTTCGCGTATGCGTTTCACTTATCACGTTTTGCTCTGCAACTAGTAATAATATTGGCATAAAAGATAAAGAATTTCAATAAAATGCAAATTTTTTTCTTTACTTTCTGGTTTAGTTGAACACAAGAGATTTATCAACCCTTTGAAAGTATCTGTGCTCGTTAACATTGCAACTACTCGTAGTATAAAGTTCGCCACTAGTAAAATATATTTATTTTTGCTCTAAAAAGGCTCAAATTATTTAAAACGAATTCTCAAGTGTATTTCCTTTTATATGAGCACAAAGCATTTATATAACTTCATCCTGCATATTTCATTGAGGAAGCATTTTTTTAATAGAAAAGTTGGTTCGAGCATTGAGTTTTACTATTGAATACAGCTCAGTTTGCATTTAATATTTTATACATAAAATGAAATTTTTATAACTTTAAAGTAATCATTATAAAATATAAAATTTTATATTTAATGTCTAGACTAAAAGTAGGTAACCTTAAAAAATGGATTGCCATTTTCAACTATGTGTTGTGGATCATGAAAGAAA
>NC_051846.1:208451896-208455807 GCF_002237135.1 Teleopsis dalmanni
AGGAATTAATTATATCTAAAAATAATGAAGATAAAACATTGATATAGATAGTATATTTTTATCAAAAAAATCAAAAAAAAAATATTTAAATATCAATCTAAACAAATTTTACATAAAATTAAAGATTTATTTTTAAAACATTTTAAAATATAAATATATAAAAATACATTAAATGCAAAACTGCTATCTAATATATTTTCAAAATTAAACTTATTTTTCTATATTTGTAACAAATTTTCTATATACTAACCATATTGATTTTGAAGTTTCTTTAAAGTTTGGAATTGATAACAGCACAAGCATTGCAGCTCACAGGTTGATCCCTTTTTGGCAAATAGAACTGAATAATTAATTTCCTACTTGCAGTTCACTGGTTAATAGAAAATTGTTGAACACCGAAAAGGAAAGGAGCAAATTGTAGCTGAACTATTCGTTAAATAGATTTTTACTTATTTATAGAATTTTAAATTATTAGAGAGCTCCAGAAGAAAATTGTTCAAGTTAATCTTAATGAGTAAACGGAAAATACAAAGAAATAAATCTTCACTAAACAAAAAGGCAAATGGCTATTTTAAATAGAGATGTGTACAAATAGTAGTTTAAATTAATTATTTATTAATAAGATATTTTGTTATGTCTACAATTATACAAATTGCTTTAAAATAAAAATAATAAAATTATTAATAATTCAATTTGAACTTATATACATCATTTATGTACATATATATATATATATATATATATATATATATATATATATATATACATACATATAATTACAGACCCTGATATCGATAACCGAACATAGTTGAAGCTAACTTAACGATCATCAATATATCAATATATATCAATATCAATAAAATATATATCAATATATATATATATACATACATATAATTACAGACCCTGATATCGATAACCGAACATAGTTGAAGCTAACTTAACGATCATCAATATATCAATATATATCAATATCAATAAAATATATATCAATATATATATATATACATACATATAATTACAGACCCTGATATCGATAACCGAACATAGTTGAAGCTAACTTAACGATCATGTGTAAATTAAATATTGAAATAGTTGAAGTAATACGGAAAACTGTCAATCCTACAATCTATTTTAAAATAAGTGGCAGGTTGTTTATTCAAATGAAGTTGACTTCGCCAACTAGTAAAGATATGTAATTTTTTAAATGAGATACCGAAAACGTTCGCATTTTAAATATGAATAAGTTTTCATAAACAGTATTATCTCTACGCTTTTTTTTTTATAAACGTAGTCCACCATTGATGAAAAAAACTTATGTGATGCATTTTTTTTAAAAAATGAGTTTAATTTAAAATAAGTTTTATTCTTTAACTAGTCTTTGAAAATAAATTTAAGCCACAAAAACGCGTACATGTCACAACTATATATCCATATTTTGCTTGTGTATCTGGCCAACCATTAACCACTTTGTAAAGTGGTTACAGCATAACCACAATAACCCCAACCAACAAGTGGACAAATGGACGACATTTGTTCGTTTTTCTTTGCACTTATGATACTCATGAAAACCCTAAATGTAAGTTATCTACACGTGTAGGTGTTAATAACAATGAATTCCTGGAAATTTAAACTCATTAACATCAATTCAAACATTTTAATGCAGTTCCTTAATTAGTCTCTTAAGTATGATTAAATTTCGAATAAATTTTGTATGTAATAATTTTGAAAATAATGTTCTATTCATAAGTTAAAATCGATTATTTTTTTTTTTTTGCGGCAAGGAGGAGTGGAATGCAACCGGACTAAACCAACTCCCCCTCATTCCTAGAGACCTTGTCCTATCCCGGGACTACGTTAGTATTACTTCGAGGTAGGGTCTCTATTAGTCATCTAAGACTTCCATCGGTGTGACCAGGCCCCGCTGCTGCTGCAGGTGATTAACCTTATCCTTCATCTTTGTGCGATACATCTGTTTTACTCCAGCTGTCTTCTGTCAAGGTCTACTTTTTTCAATCTCAGGATCTTTTCAGCAAACATAAAATCGATATTTGTTAAGAAGAATAGTTATTAAATAATTAAGGAGAATAATTATGAGGTGCCATAACTGAAGATATTTAATCAGTGCATAGCACCGGAATTTTTTTCGTTCCGGTTCAAAACAAAAAAAAATATATATCGGTTATCGGTTTTTTCCGGTTTTCGGTTCGGTTCCGGTTCGATGCTCTGTATTTAATCTACTGAATTAAGTTTCTTAAAATAATAATTTTATTGCTTGAAAAGTATCTCTATAGTTTTTCTTTGTTACCTTTATTCTTCCTTATAAAAATAATATCTTTAATTAAATTTTTCTATAAAAAAATGGAAAAAACGCGATGTTAAATTTTGAAAATAGAATCATCAACTAAGTTCAGTTGCTATATTTATTATCTTTGAATAGAAAAAAGGGAAATGGCAAATAATAAAAAATGAATAGTGCATTTTGACCAATTTTCACATAAAAAGCAGTCCTGGGCTTCACCTTGTTAAGTGAGATATTGCAGACTAACAAATAGTTGCAAATAATAATAGAGACACGTAGAATGTGTAGCGAAATCATTAAAATGAACATAAATTTATTTTATATTGGGAATATTTTTTACTTTTATTGAGTCATGATAAGCGTGTAGTTTCAGTACTAATAGTAATATTAAGCTTTTCAACCTCTCTACGTATATTATCGTTCATTTGCACTCTGAAGAAGTATGCGCGTACCGTAAAATTGTTGGAGAAGGTAACTTAAGGTAATTAAATTTAAACGTGATGTGAATATAAATTCAAACAATTTGTTCTTATGTATTTATATTGAGATGCTTTGAAATATGATGTGATGTCCTAATATAGGTAAATAATATAATTGTATACAATTTTTTTATTAAATGAATAATTTTCTTTATTATAATGTTTAAGGAAGCACACTTTATAAGTTTTTAGACTCAACTACAGTTTTTACAACTTAATAAAACTTTACTTAAAATAGTTTTTCACAAAATATTTTAGAAATAATCAATGGAAAGCATGTATAGCATGAAAAAGTATAGAATAGGCAATATTCCCTGTGAATGCCCGGCTTTGGCGTTCAGACGATATAGATTCTTAGGAAGATACTTCTTTCATAGTTTATCAGACTGTTTATCGGTCAAGACGAAAGAGTTATTAAATTAAGTAATTTCGCCGGGATGGATTTAATCTCTACTCTTTTATACTAGGGTTCTTTGCGTGGACTGTAGTAGTAAAACGGCGAAAAATCGCTAATTGAGGTACATGGAAGTTATCTTATGGTCTGCCACTGCAACCAACTAACCAACCATGCAATATTTTAATTAATAAAACTTAATATTTAATTAAGAATAAATAATTAATAAAAAAGCTGATAAATGATAATCAAGAATGCAATATATGTCTTTTATAATTATATATATTATAGATGAATGGCCTTGCAGTACCATATATTAATGTCAGATTTATCATTAAATATGATGCCTTCTAGTTATCACATATAAACAATATACTTATTATTGGTTTCTTTGGAAAACATAAATAATAAATTAATATTCGATACTATATTCAGAAGTGACTTGGCAACGTTAAAAGCATTTCATTTTCCTGTATTTCGATTCTTCAAAATTCATTAATACATACGTTTGCTTAATTGTTGTTTTATTTATGTATAAACCTCCAGGTAAAACTGTTTTTTGTTTGAATTATAAACGCAACTCAATATGACCACTCATATGTAGATGACAGAACAAAAAATTCTCAAAATTTGCTCTATCCTGTTAAGCTCCACCAGAGCTACTAAGCTGAAAAAAGTTCTTGGTATCGCTTCAAGGCATTAAAGCATATAAAAAATGCTACACTAATATTGAAAA
>NC_051846.1:208455907-208462092 GCF_002237135.1 Teleopsis dalmanni
AAAGTTAAAAAAACATTTAACAGATTTTATTTTTCATATGAATAGATATATAAGACAATAGATAGAAAGTAGGCGCATGAAAGCTTTGTTTGGAATAGTATAGAATAGAATAAAATAGTATAGTATAGAATAGAATAGAATAGCCAAGCTTATACTTGGCTTTTCTTCATGAAGTATTATATTTAACATAAAATAAAAAATGAAATATAATAAAAATATGTCATTTATCAATCCACGTAAATATAAGTGCTTTGTAATTGCGTAGAGTCACCTGTGACAAACAGTTACGAAAATAGAAAAAAAAGCTGCTTACTCAACTTTCTAATGCCATTAACACCTACTTTGATAAGAAAATATTTTTAAGTTTTTATTGAATATTATATTAATTTAATCTATATTCAGTTCCTATATTTTTTCATTCTCATATCTCAACAAACACATTGCCATAAATTCTGGAATAGACAGAATTGGATAAGATTAAAGCAATTTAGAAATAAATTAGTATTCATATAAACTTTAATATGGATAATCTAACTAGTTAATACATATGTCTTAGTGAGTTAAGTCTCTATGACATCACTATCTATCACTAAAATTTATTATTAATGTATATTTTTTACATATCGTTATCCAATGTAACAGAGATAATGTATGGATATGGTTTGAAACAATACCTATGTGCTCTTTGCGCATATTGGGCAATAATTTCTAATAGAATAAAAGAAAAATATATTATATATTAAGAATAAACATATTTGTTACGACCGAAGAGATTATGAAGATCTAATCCTCATAGACTGTGATCTATAACATCTAAAACACTAAACTCGGAGATAAAGATCTTTTTATACCAAATCGCACAATTTAAGTTGGTTGACTAAGCTAATAATACCCTTTAGATTAAGATCTCCAATTAAATTATAAAAGGCTTGGGAACTTGTCACCACGTCACTGCATCTTTTAAGGATTATTGTGACACACTCACTTTAGTTCTATAGACAAGTAGCATTTCAGAACGCCATTATGTCCTTTGAAGAGATATTGCTGATTCGGTTATAAGTGGTCTGAGCCTGGCGAGACCATCACAGTCACACAGAATGTGTTCTGCTGTTTCCACTTCTTCGTGAGATCTACAATTACATTGAGACATTGAAGAAACTGAATACACTTCATTTTCTAACAATTACAAGCCACGAACAAATAACCGATACATATATAATAAAATACGAAATTGTGTTAAAAAAGTCATGATTTTGAACTTGATTTTTGCCACCGATTTCTTGAAACGAATGTGTTAATAAATATAACTAAAAAAAAACCATAAAAAATTGTATTTTTTCAATTGCTCTTAAGTTATAATTCTTCTAAGAAATATTTTATTTAGATACTTTGTAAGAGAAAGATGTAAACAAAAAAATATAAAAATTATTATCACACTTGTGGTATATTATTTCATTACTATATGAAATTTTTTACAAAAAAAAAAAAAATAAAAATAAATTAAATTGAAACAGAACTACTAATAAGTTAGTAACGCAAAAAAATATTTTTTATGTCTGCAAAATATATTCCCAATACCAATAGTATCCAGAAATCAGACGCACGACTAAGTGTCGTACTGAAAGACTGAAAAACTGTGTTAATTAACTGCTCTAATTTGTTGCTAATTTCTAGATATTTACTCTATTCATTTCTAAACTATTGTAGTCTAGTCGTTAGTATTATAGTAAATAAAATAAATCAAATGCATGATTCATATATTAAAAACTGCTCGTTTAAACTAGTTCAGAGAAAAAATAAAATAAAAATAATTTGATGAGTAATTATAATTAATTATGATCCAGGAAAAAGTACTAGTAGAAACTAGTACAAAAAAATTAATTAATATATTTTGAGGAAAAAAATGTGATCAACTATGATTAAGAGAAAAATTCTAGTTTGTGCTGATATAACAAAAAAAAAATTAATTACAATATTTTGAGATGACATTATGATGAACTTCGATTCAGGAAGAAATATTTCTACGAACGAATCCAAAAAAAAATCGAAATTAATATATTTTAAAAAGAAATAATGAACAACTTTCTAAAATGATACTATGTATATAATCAATTATGCTTCAGAAAAAAGTCAGTACGGAAAGGTATAACAAAAAAAAATTAAATATTTCGGGAAGAGACTACTGCCAATTGTTAGCTAAGAAGAAGTACAAGCGGCCCTATGCTTCTCCCAGGAGTTAAAGGATTCAATATATATATATAAGAAGTACAAGTACACGCAAATATACGTGAAAAAGATTAAATTAAAATATTTAGATAATAAAATATGATCTACTATGATATCAGAATCTCACGCATTTAGTGCTTATATCGGTAACTTAATGAGATAATTGATTACTTATGTGATGTTGTATGTAAAATAAATTGAAATAAAGATTTAAAAAAACTGTGCATTTAGCTATCATATCAGCTGTCTCATGCTATTTAAACAACTGAAAGTAAGTATCATGAGGATGATGACTTATATCTTTTTTGACTCCACAGCATTACATATATTGATTAAATAATAAAACTAAACTATCTTGAACTTTTTCTTAATTAAATAAAATCGGAAATTCGTTCCTGAGAAAAAAAATTAATTAATTGAAATTGTGAGTCCTCAGTGCGTATAAGTATTTTTTTTTATTATGTGCAGCATTTATTTTCTCTTTAAATTGCAACGTGAGAAGAGGTTTTCAATATTTTTCGTACTTAATGTTTATTGATTTTTTTTTCATTCGAAATTGAGAAGAGGCAAGGTTTTTAATATTTTTGCTAAATAAAAGTTTTCAAGTTAAAGTATAAGAAACTGCTTACCTTGCAGGCTTTGTGGCTTGTAGTTTCAGAAGAGTTTTTTCCTTTCAATTAGCAAATTAAAAATTGTATTTTGCTTCACTTAACTGTAGATACTTTTCTTAATGATTCCATGGAAACAAATTTCACTCCTGGCTACTTTTAAATATTATTTTTATATTTTGTAATATAATAAATATTTTGAAATATTTACAAACTTGCACATTAATAATTTTCACGATATTTAAGCACAGACTTTTTATTTCGTAATTTTATTTGCTTTAATATTTAGTTACACTTTGTATCTTTTCTGAGTATTTTACAACTTTTTATTAAATGAGAAAAATTTCACTTTTTCACAAGATATTTTCTTTTGTTGTATTTTTACATAATTTTTTTATTTTTATTTAATACTTTTTTTTGAAATTTTCAATTTTTTTTTAGATTTTTTATATTTTCATTTTGGCTTCCTTTGTATTCATACACTCGAATGCCTTTTTGTGTTTGGGTAATAAATAAATTTTGATGAATGATTAAACAAAAGTAAAAAATACAAAAAAAAATGGGCAAAAATTAAAAACAAGAATGAAATATGCAAATAAAAATATACAACAAAGCCAACTTCGAACTCCGAACACTGAACACTGAACACCGTATACCATATACCATGTACCGGGTACCGTGCCCCAAACATCGAGCACCGCAACTGCACGAGCATTTAACTCATCATTTGGCCATAAGTGTGCTCAAGTGTCGTTGCTTTTGTTGTATCTTTTATTTTGTAATTTCTCTGCCTCTGCCATTTCTGTCTGCTTTTCTTCTGTTGGGCAGCACAAGCCTAAGATACAGTTACACAGATGCAGATACACAGATACAGATACACAGATATAGCAACCCTTTTTACGTATTGACCTTTTTAAACTTTCTAAATTAATGCCTTAAATTTGTTAACTTTTTAACATGAAATGATTTTAGCTTAAAGTGAAATTTTTCAAATTTTTAATACAAGAAAAATATCTGCAGAAATTTTAATTAAACTTAACTAAATTTTTACAAAATGGATGCTTTTATTATTTTGGCAAAATTGCAATGCCAGAATAATGGATTTTCCTACAAACAAAAAAAATTATATTTTTTCATTTACTACAAAAAATTATCTCAGCTAGTGTGGATAGGCACAGTAGATGAAAAAGCGATGATGTCTGGGCAACAAGATATATTCAAAATATTTGTCTTGCTTTAAATTGTTCAGCTGTTTTCCTCTACTTGTAGGATTTTTATTCTTTTTTTTTTGTTTTTTTTTTGGCTCATAAATATTTTAATGAATTTTTGTTTATTGCCTTGTGTTTTTATTTTTGGTTTTGTTTATAGGTTTTTTTTTTATAGTGTCTCTTGTGTCATTGGTTTTGTTTGATAGCCCAAATTATCTGGTCTCTGGTATGAGATACTGTTTAGTGCACAATTTTCGTACTAAGTGTGGTCTGTGGCTCTCATTAAATTATTTATATATTTATTTTTATGTACGAATTTTTTTCCACAGGTTTACCTTGTTGTCACTCAAATTCATCAAAACAAAATTTACTCTAACAAAAAGTTTTATTTTTATGTAAACAATTTCGTTAAATGTTATAAACGTTTTATATGTACTTTATACATTCATTTATATATGTATAAATTTTTTTTTTTTATGTTGTATATATAATTTTATGTTAAATGCAAAAAATATTTGTAGTCTTTGTGCCAAAATGTAGATTAAGGTGTAAAAAATATATTTTTATTTTTTACGGAATCTATAATATAATATTATATTATATATTCTAGTTTCGAGGCATTTATAGTTGTCAGTTAGAATATTTTTATATGATTCACAAAAACTAATTTTGGTTAACAACAATTTAAATTTAATTTTCAATTGAAATTTTAATTTGTAGTTTTGTTGTCATATTTACATAGGCTAGTGATTTTTTAAAAATTTTTTTTTATTTCAAACAAATATATTCTTGGGTACTCCACTGTGTGTGTAGAAATATATCACAAGTGGGTCAGTACTGGGTTGCACTCACATTGACTTAAGATTACACAATTTGCATGCAAATTGAGCTAATATTTGCTTTAAAAATTATTTGTTATGGAAGTGCTTTCTTTGCATTAATGCGTTTGCATTGTGAAGTAGGGCACCACGTAAGCGAAAGGAAAACAAAAGTGGTTGCTGATTAATGGAGATGTGCACATAACGCCAAATATTTCGTAACAATTTATCTTTAATATGTGATCATAGCTTACGGGTATAAATATATGAGCTTCATTGAAATATTACCAACGCTAAGTTATAATGCTCTGAGTACTAAAATGAATATTAATTGTTCTGCTATTCTTATTATGATAACAAGAGATAATGTTACACTGCAATCTATATGATCTACTGTGGTTTCCCAAAAAAAGAATATCCTTAATTAATCTACACTAATTTAGGCTACTGTTAAACCCAATATTGTCTTTTGTTTTCTAATCTCAGACATTATTCAATGCAAACTCCCGAATAAAGGCACTTATACTTACACTTAATTCCTGTCAATCGTTGGGCACAAATGTGAAAGATATGCGAAAGTTTCACTACATTTTACACAATCTGCAGATATCATTGTCCTTTAGTCACCTCTTGACAAAGTTCCTAGTTAACAAAAGTATGTTCAGTTAAGGGACTAGTGATTCATCTTAGTTTACAACCAATTCACGTAGTAATTAATAGAAGCATATCTAATAAAAACACCAGTGGTTAATCTAATCAGAAATAGGTTATTTTTATAACTTAAATAACAACCGCAGGTGTATATCTAGTTAGATTGGGTTATCAGGAAGATTTTAAGGATGCAGATTTGTCTTGTAAACAATTATATTACACCAAAATCATATCAAACATTTAATGAAATTTAATGAGAAGACCAAAGGAGCATACAATGAGGCAAATTTTCTAGGTGAAAGGCTGTAAAAATTATATTAAAACTAACATGCGATATGAAGTCATGAAAGAAAAGACAACCAATTAGATTATAAAGACCCTAGGAATAAATTTTTGCCTGACTATTATGATGCAATATAAAAATCAGAGAACTTAAAATCATTTGGGTCTTTAACATAATCTAATGAAATCGCCAGCGAATTATGCAGTGAAGCAAATTGTGGACATCAAAAGCCGAACAAACGTAATGGTAGCATCTATTGAGCATAAAACTTCTAGTCAGATATCAACGTAGATATAACAGGCTTATGCAATCGTTATAAATGATCTCAGATGCTAAGGTAAAGTCAAGTACTTTTTCAGTGGTATTTTTTTTACTATTTTCTTTACGAAAA
>NC_051846.1:208462192-208649681 GCF_002237135.1 Teleopsis dalmanni
CGAGGAAGGTATTATTAAAAACTCAAGTATAGATTTAATCAAAATAACTTTGATTATTTTCGCATAATTTCTACGCATTTTGTTCATTATTCAATGATGATTAAATTCTTCGAAAGCTTCACTCATGACACCTTAATCAATGACCTCTTCAATATTTCGCTTCAAATATGCGAATGTCAATCATTTTATGAAGAAATTTAAAAAAAAATGATTTCAAAAAATGTACTTAAAAATTATTATAATATAAATAAATTTGCTTTTAAATTTCTAAAATTTAATGCAAAAAAAATTTTCTTTTTTGTTTATAAATATATTTAAAAAGTAACAAAAAAGAGGAAGAAGATGTAGCTTTTGAAATAAGTTAAACTTGGGTAAATTTAAATACAGTTTGTATCACAGAAAAGGATCAACTCTAACGAGTCATAATGTGATTGTGCAGATAATTGTAGTCTATAAGCAAAAGCAAAATAGTACATTATTTTTAATGAGTTTATTAAAAATCTAGCTAAAATATTCAACAATACTTATGTGAACTTTTAAGGGTATTAAGATCTTTAAGCCATTTACGTATTCTTAAGGATATTGTTGTAAATATCGACTAAAAGTGATCCGGTGTAGTTCGTGTAACTCCTGAACTTCTAATTTAAGAGTTACTTGCATCCTTTTGTATGATTTCAATATCGGTCTTTTATAATACTTCAAAATTTACGAATAAATCACTTTCGAGGATTGCTGCCCGATTTTTATGTAGGGGTAGTTATCTACTCAATAGTGATGGCTAGATATTTCTGTCTTTACTTCTTCTTAGTATAGACTCCAAATATATTTGTACAATATTTCCACTTGGAGTGTAGTAATAATTCATAGTTATAATAGCCTTTGGTGTAGTCATGTATTACTGCTGAACTTTAAATTTTACTAACAGCCTTCTTAAAACGATAAGTTATGTAGAATAAGTTTGATTAAAGTAAAAAATTAGTGCTAGTTTATAGCACTTAAGGTTTTTATCAATGACAATGTTTACGCAAACTCTTCTTTTAATAATTAATAAGCGTAATGTGGACATGTCTTCATTATATATTTTTTTTTTATTTTTAAGGATTAATGTGATTTGAGTCCTATTGCACATAAGTATCTTCAAAAGATATACATACTATGTGCATATTTAGGTTTGTAAAAGACCACTTAAGTAAGTTCAGTTCAATTCAATGCTTTAACGTGAAGGACATAGCTAAACGGTAGGCTGTAATATTTTTTGAATTTAATTAATTAATTAATTAATTAAACACTTTCGGCTTACTAGATATATAATCAAACTTTCAATCATGCTTTGGTGAAGCAATGGTGGAAATACATTTCTTAAGCAGCCGGTAAATTTACTTTCAATCCTCTTGTAAAACTTGTGGTAACGTACTTTTGAGAGCAAATATCTTTCATATCGTTAATATCCCCTATATACGACAAATCCCCTATATACCACATCACCAATAATCGCCATGTGAAGAAGTTGTTATACGAATTGGGTGCTATTCTTCAAGCAGTCAAGATGAATATGTTCCACATATTCTAAGATAATTATTGTAAAACGTCAAATCAAAACTCATAATGTTGAAGCCATCGATGACGGCGGTGCTATTGACATATGCCATTGAAACACTGCTGCTAAATCAGAATAACAAGTAAAATATATTTAACAACACTTCATATAACAATATAATCGTGACAAGGCATAGTACTGCCATAATCCCACTTCTTAACTCCTGTTTGAAAAACACAAAATCCAACAATACAATCGCAAGGCACAATGCAATATTAATCTTCTTAAATTTTTATCAACAAAAATATTCCACAAACTAAAATATTGTTTTGATATTAATAGTTTCATGCGTTCTGCTGATATTTCCAGAAGTTATTATTTTCCTGGATACACCCGCAGCTTATTTTATTGCGAGAGAAATGATTAAAGCGCTGAAATTCGAAGCTTTTGTTAAACGTACTTAGCACGTCCAACTCACATAAATATGTCAACAAACTTGCTTTAATGAAAAGGAAACATTCGGAAAATTGAATTGATTTGAAGTGTAAGAAATTGAAGAGAAGCGGAGCAAAACTTCCTTTGAGAAGAAAAGAATAAAATGCTTGGAATGTGAAAAAAATGTTATTAAGGATGAAAGTAAAGGAAAACGTATTTTCAGCTTTTTCCGCAAGCTTATAAGTTGCCATGGCTGTAAATTTCTACTCAAACGTAATGCCATTATTTTCTTTATAACTTATTTTCCTCATAAACGCGAGCTAAAGAAAAAAAAATTATTTCGAATTGGAATCATTCTTTTTTTTTTTTTTTGTTAATTTTATTTATTTCATTTGCGCTCCGTTCACTCTACATTAAAAGACGAAAGAACGAAATAATTTTAATTATCTATGCTGGCATAATATTATGATTTTGAATGCCACCTGAATTACCATAGAAATACATCGGAGCACGAATTTCCTGGCCGCTTGCCCGGGCGGTGCGTGAAAGTGCTCGAAATAAGTTATTAAGATTTTGTTGAATAATTTACACAAAATTAAGCCGCATTCAATGTTGCGTTACATCCAAGCGAAAATCGAGCAAAGTGATTAATATTTTCCTCTGTTCAACTGCTGTTTCAACAGTTTCTGTGGCAGTTCCATCATCGTGCCAGATTTGTATGTGAGTACCATGTTGGCATACGCCCAACTGCTATTATGGCCAATTATGTAGCAGCTGGGGGTCGAGCTGCTTCTCTCCGACTGCAAACTCATAATTAAACTGATTGCTATTATGAGTTTCTAAGTTCAAAATGATTATTAAAAATTTATTATTATTATTATTATTTTTATTAAATTATGCTTTTGTTATGATTTGCAAAAGGTAGGGTAGGATTAGCTTTGTTTGAAAGTGAAAGCTTGTTGTGTGCGGCAATCGATACTCGTATTAATAAAATATTCAAGCAATGATTTATGCATGAGTTGTTAATTACAAATAACATTTCTCAAAGAAATTATGCAGGTTATTTGCAAACAATATTCTGAATTAATTTATTAAAGAGAAATTCATTTTGATATGGAAAATATTTAACCAATAAAATCAATCAGTAATGATTTGTTGCGATTAGTGTGGCATGATATGATTAATAGTTTCATTTAATATAATAAAATATTAAAATTTTAGATGTTAGCCTAAGGATTCCGAAATACTACACTTTTCTTACACTACTATTCACGTTAAAAACGTTATATACCTTCACCTTTGCCGTGTCCGGGTTTTGTCATTAGGCAATACAGCGTGGGCATGGGTTGATAACCATATAAGTGGTTATGGAGCCATGAGAGTGACAAAGTGCCAGTTAGCAGATAATTGGAGGTTTGGACATATAAAATATACAAATTCAGCTATGGCCAGTGCTTGAAATCAGTTGAACTGAGCACATCCCAAATTCAGACTTGAATCCTTTAAATAGTGGCGCTACCAACGTATGCTGTAAATTTGTTGTACTCACAAATTCAGTAATTGCATCTAAACTAATCTGAGATGCACCGAACCTGAGTACTTTCGAATTAATAATTGTGACTGACTCTTAAAAAAATTTATGGTTGTTATATAGTTTTCTCTTAAAACTTCTTTAAGAAAACAATGAAGTATTTTATACTATTCTATAAAACAATTGATTATTTTTTTAACAAGAAGTAATAACAGTAACAATAAATATATACATTCAACTTTAATTGTCCAAAATCTCTGTTGAATGCCTAGTCTATGATGTTTCCATTTAAAATATTTTGTTTAATAAAAGACTAGCATACTTCCAGGCAAACTTTATTTATTGTTATAGCTATAAAAGCGGTATGATTTATTGAAATATAAGCCATAAATCATGTATTATTAAATAAGAATTTAACAACAAGTTAGTAATATAAAAGATATGTCGCAGATATTTTGATTGTATTAATAAACTTTAATGCTTCCCAGACTCCCTCTCTTTTTCATATAAATTTAAAGAGAAAAACTTGAAAACTATAAAACTTGATTGAATATAGGTACTGGATATCTGAACTAGTTGTTGTTGACAATTTTATATTATTATTAAAAATTTTATATTATTATTAATAATTTTATATTATTATTATATTACTTTTATTATAAACATAAGTAGACACAATGTTATAGCGGCACTTTTAAAGTCTATGGTGCATGTAGTGGAAAATTATTGTTAATTATTATTATTGTTGCCACAATTATTGTTAAAGCAAACCACTCAATATCCTTTAGTTACAGATTTCAGATACTATTGAGTTTAGTGAATGTTGTATCATGGTAATGGATTCATTTTGTGGTAGTATTAGAACACAAAAGGTTCGGAAGATTTTGAATTAAATGAAATCTGCAAGTGTTAATATCCCTTTAATGCCATCCTTGTGAGGTAGTAGTTACACAAGCGTTTCATTAATGGAATCTGTAATTAGACTAAGATAAATTGAGACTTCTGTCAACATTTTAAATTGACAAGCTTTCTTGTATTAAGTCCATTAAGAAATTAATGACTATTATTATAAAATTATTATTTTCTGTCGCATTATTGTTTTTTAAAAAAAATATTAATTTCCATGTAATTAATTACTCATGTAGTTGCACTTTATTAAAAAAAAAAAACTGCAATGCAGTCAATAATTTGCAATACTAAGTTACGTTATTCTAAAAACAATTATATGGTTTGTGACCCTTCACATGTATATAACTGCATATGAAAAAGTTAAATGATTTCAATAGTCAAGAAAAACTAAATGTCATTACTTTTCGTATGAATCAATCTTTGAAAAAAGCAAATTGCACAATTAAATAAAAATTTCCATTTCAACATAGTTTGCAAGTTTCTGTTTGCATTTAATTTATTAGTCACTGCCGTGGCTGCAATTGCACTTCACCTCCCAAGTTAGTTAAAAACTTTTAAGCGGAAACTATGACGGAAACTGCAAATTTAAGTTTACTCTTCGCCATGTTTACTTAGTTCTGAAATTTCATGTGGAAATGCGGCCCAGGAAGGACTTTGAAGTATGCGTAGGCTTTAGGCTTTTCAAAACGATAAATGATGAACTCACAAAAAAAGTGAAACTAAAATTTAATTGAATTAAGCTTAGTTAATTTAAATTAGATTTTAATAGCTTAACAGCTTTAAAACATGTTACAATATTTTAAATGATTGCAGTTAATGGCCTTTTATTTTTAATTAAGAGAAAATATTTTCTCAAATAAAAATATTAGAAGTGTTTAATTGCAGTAAATGTATGAAGTAAAGTGATACCTATAATGCACTAAATTACTGAACATTGGCTTTTTGTTAATATTTGCTAAAATTTTAATTTAACTTTTATAAAAAATAACAATTTATATTTCCAAAAAATAATGACTAAAATCCAGCATATATTGCTTACTACATAGATCTATTATAAATAATTTTATTAAAAAAACATCGGTAATTTTTTTAGATGGCTGTGTTCATTCCAAACCTTTCGTAAATAATTTCTTATCGCCCCGGAATAGCGAAGTGATAATATTGGACAAAGTACAGAACTAATTCTTTCTAAATGGTTCCATATAAATTTAAATAAAATAAAATAAAATAAAAGAAAATAAAATAAAATAAAATAAAATAAAATAAAATAAAATAAAATAAAAAGAGAATAAAAAAAATAATATATAAAATAAAATAAAAATAAAATAAGATAACAATAAAAAAAACAAAAAAATTACTATATAAAATATAATAAAAATAAAATAAAATAAAATTAAAATAAAATTAAAATAAAATTAAAATAAAATTAAAATAAAAATAAAATAAAATAAAATAAAAATTAAATAAAAATAAAATAAAAATAAAATAAAAATAAAAAGAAAATAAAAATGCAATAAAAATAAAATAAAAATAAAATAAAAATAAAATAAATAAAATAAAAATAAAATAAAAATAAAATAAAAATGAAATAAAATAAAAATAAAATAAAAATAAAAATACAATAAGAATAAAATAAAAATAAAATAAAAATAAAATAAAATAAAATAAGAATAAAATAAAAATAAAATAAAATAAAATAAAATAAGAATAAAATAAGAATAAAAATAAAATAAAATGAAATAAAATAAAAATAAAATAAACAAAAAAAAAAAAAAAAAAAAAAATAAAACAAAACACATCAAATTTATATTTAATAAAATTTATATATAATAATAATTATGTAATAATAAATACGTTTAATAATAATTATATTTAATAATAATTATATTTAATAATACTTTGTATATTGAAAATAAATAAAATTCTAAATAAAATTCATTTAAAAAAATCCTATATCCACTGGTATAGCCATGTAATGAGAACACCACTGGACTGTTTAAGCAGATAATCTCTGCAGGCTTAAGGAACATACATATATCTAAATATTTATATATTTATCACATATTATATTATGACGCAGATGCGTAATCATGAAAATACTAATTAAGGAGAGCTAAGCCGGTTCTCTAGAATAAGTTTAGAACAACAAGAAGAAGATATAATTATTATTATTATTTATAATAATTTGTGACAGGTTAACAGCGACCAACATATGTATTATACTTTTTTATGGATTCGGCATACTACTTTGAATCCAGTTTTTTTGATATATTACCTTGATATATAGGCCTATTTTATTTGACTTTTAAGTCTTTATCCATATGAAGATAAGAAGTATCTAGGTATTTCCATTATCCGTTAAAAGCTACTATATAGTTATTTCTATTGTTTACGTTTCAGTACCGGGCTAACTCTTAACATATGTTTTGAAATCATATAGAAAAGAGGACGGACATTGTCGAACGGATAATAATTTGTTGTAAAGTTGATGTTATTAAGATAAATACTTTTCACGATATTGCAATTTTTACACAGTAAATATTTTTCCGGTAGATTCCTTTTGACACCATAAAAGTTTATCATCTCCCTTCTTGGAAACCACATTGCATTATGCTATTCCTCTAGAGAGTTCTCTGCATATTCGTTGCAAATCAATCACTTATCTACTATAAAGTAAAATTTTTTAGCTATCTGTATTTTAAAGTTGCTTATTTAATATTAAGTCTAAAGCATGTATTTACATATAGTATATAAAGAATGTAAACTTCAAATACACAAAAAAAGTTATTTTTTCTATAAATTGTTCTGTTTCCTTATAAAATTTAAAAGGTTTTTTAATGTGGTCTTGCATGCCAAATCATCAACTTCATCGTCATCCAAGCAGTCATCAACAGTGTCAACAGCAGACGCAGCACTCGAGAGGAACGCATAAAAACTAATACGCAAATTTGGCGGCATTCCAAAATGGCGTATTAAGATAAATATTGGGTCTTGTAGTCTCTTCATTTTTTTTTAATATCTCAGGACTTTTTATTTTTTGCACTGTAAGGTCAGGACTTTTTATTTTTTGCACTGTAAGCAGTTTGAGAACCTGCGCTGTGCTTGGCTTTTGCCACTTCTGAGCTGAAATTATAATGACTTTGGGTGCATGCAGGACGCAGAGAAAAGGAAATTGGGAGCATTTATGAACTTAATGATCTGTTTTATTACCGAAATTAAAGCAAATTTAAAAAAATTAATGAAATAAAATATTATTTGAATTAAGTTCTGTGCAAGTTGAGGAAGTTGTATGTTTTAAAAATTTTAACTACGCTTCCAGAAAATTTTCGCTGCAAATAATAAAATTTTTCGCATGGATTACTTCCTTTGCAGCAGCATTTTGTGTGTGTATTTTACTGGAGTATATTAAATAGAAAAAAATACTATATAATAAAACGAACTAAAATCTAATTTGTACAAGTATTGATTCAATATACAATTCACTTCATAGCTCTCAGCCACGTTTACTATTGGTTTTACCACTGAAAGAAATCATAAAAATGCAAAACTACAAGAAACGTGAGCAATTTCTGCGATGCAATTTTCCAAAGGAATTTTCCTTGCACTTCGCTGTAAAGAATTTATCTTTCATGCACAAGAAAATATTGTGGAAAAACGCTTAAAATACGAAATATGAAATTTGATTGCATTTTGCTGTTTCCATTGCTGCCAGTGGAACGTCTCGAGTGCTACCTCGAAGTAGTCCCTTTTGATCCTTTCGTTTCGCTGCGTGTGAACAGTGTTGTATTTGCACAAGTGTTGTCATGTTTTCTTTGGCTCAGTGTTGTATTTAACATGCACAAGTACTTAGTATGGCTTTAAGACCACAGTACAATTGCTATACATAAAAAAAATATTTATTTTAGGAACATAAGCACCGACGTTATCCCGCAGCACAATGCCATAATCCCAGCCATAGAGAAACGCACACTCAATTATTTATTTTTATTTCGAAAATTTTCTGAATTAGCAGAAATATTAATATTTTAATGTTTATTTTTCTATAAAAATATTTTATTAAAAATATCTGTGTATGTTTCACTATTCTGAAATTATTTTTATTCATTAAATGTCAACTGTCATTTGTTATACTTTTTTTTTTTAGATTCAAAATTGTCAAACCAAATTAGTGAATACCCAAAGGTCATAACTAGGCGGCCGGTTCTTCTCCTGTCTTTTAAGCCAGTTTGGGTACAAAAATTAATTGTTGGTGATAAGTTAAAATTTAATAAATCACATCTGGTCCTTACACGTGTACAGATAAATGATTTTATGTAGTTCATTAGATGAGATAAATTTTTTATAGCTACATTGTACATTTACTTTGATTTTCCCCTCTAATTATGTTTATGTTACTTGCTGTTTTAATTAAATATTTTCTAATTACACCCAAAATATTAATAAACAAGATTAAGTTGCATTAAGTTAAGTTACTGCTGTCCAGCTCAACCCAAAAAACGCCTAGAAAATATTTATAATGTGCAATAATCTGAATTCCTTGAAAGGGCAACTGAATATTTGATACAGAAATTCATAAATAAAACAATGGCACTTCCGGAATTCTAAAAACGAAGCGAGAATCTAAAATGTAGACATTATTACATTATGAATTATATTTAAATAAATAAAAATACATTGGCACGTAAATAGATCACTCAGATATGTACCTACATAGTTGAGTACGTATTTTACATGCGCCAACTTTATAATGTATAAATCGGAAATAAAATAAAAATTGTTAGAAAATTTTTACCAAATCGATATTTACGGTTAGTTAGCATACATCTAAATAGCATAAATACTATTTAGATAGGAAAATTTCTACCAAATCAATATTTACGGTTAGTTAGCATACATCTAAATAGCATAAATACATAGCATAAATAGCATAGTATAAATACTTGGATGAATTTAAAAAAAAAATAGGCGAGATTTTAAACATTATTATGTTAAGAAACATAAATATACATTCACATAAAAGTTATATATTATATATTATATATACTATATATAATTTGACATCTTTAATATATGTATATTCAACGCTTTTTAGTCAAAGATAAGATAAGTTTACGTTGAATAATTATGGTTCAGAAATATACACGATATTTGTAAACGTCTGTTTGCTTTACGTATTCAGTTATATATATTTTTCATATTATCTTAATATCTATATATAAGCAAAATATATGAATAACTGTATTGTTCAGGCATATATACATTAAATACATTAAATACGTGCAGTCTTAATGCTAAAAATACGGATTATCATATAACTGAACTTAAATAAGTTATAACTCTGGTGTAATTTGAAAGTATAAAGACTTTTATTAAAATGTTAAGAACTGCTGTCTTAATAAGTAGGTACCTCACGCGGCTACGCAACCTCCCACTTGACTTCTCAGCACTCTCCCTTCGGACTTAGTGCAGGCCTTATGCCACAAACCCCTTCAAAACCTATCCCTTTACGTCGATGAGTGGGACTCTGGTCCCTCCATCATCTCTCTCTTCAACAGCGACTTCCGTGACTTCAGTCACAGAAAATTATCTTAATAAGTCAAGGCATTTACTACCATATCATTCATTTTTTATACCAAATGTGCTGTGGAATTTTTTGCATAATCAGCAAAAACTAAGAATAGTTCAAATTATTCAGATAAAGCCTTCGTTCATCAAATATGTGTTGTCGGAATGATGAAAAATTCAGAGTTCGGAATACCATAAAATATGAGTCAGTCATATTAAAGTTTTAAACTTGAATAAATTATAATTCTCATATAATTTGAATACGTGGAAGCATATATGAGTTTATGAACCTATATTGAGAATTGATATTTTAATAAAATTGTTACGTTTGCAATTAGATTTATGGTTCCTTTGGCTATGACTTAAACGTCATCTTAACTTGAAATTTGTATGCACCATTATGTTAAAGTATAATGCAGCTATTTAGGACATTAGATATTACGTGGTTTCGTTTTCAATACATTCGGAATTAAACTTTTTTATGCATTTGAAAAGATAGATGTAGTAATAGATGCAATATTTGACAGCAGTAGCTTCAAAGAAATCAAAGCGTGAGAAAATTCATAAATTTGAAGTTTTTTTTTTTCGATATCGTTGACGTTAATTAGATAAAGCGATGAAAAAGTTATATTGAACTGATGTATGTTGTAAATGGTAGTAATTAATGATTTAAAAATCCAGCTCAACTAAGTTCTTGATTTCAAAAATATTAGTAACATCTAGCTCATTAACCAGCTTCTATTACAGTCGCCCTTCTTCATCGGCACTAGAATTAGTAGGAGCTAATAGCTTTATTCATAAGATTTCTTGTGATGCGCTTCATTTCAACAACACTGGAGTTTTACTCTGGGAAGTCGTAATAAGGGCTTATATCACTTTTATTGTGTGAAATCTCTTTTTTTTTTTGTTTAAAGTATGATAACCGGATATCAACAAAAATTTTCTCTTGGATTGTTCTACGCGATGCTGAAGTATTGTTGAGATGATCATCTATTCTGCTGAAGTGCTTAGTTGCGCCAACCTTGATGTTGTGCGTGAAGACACTATGATGTAAACTAATAACTTTTGAATTAATGTAATAAAATTAAGGCAACAAATTCAAGTGGAAAAGTGATTAACTTCGTCCCTTGAATTATACATCTTTTATTACATGTGGGAACTTTTGTTTCTAACTAATCTAATACCAGTCGCTTCGTCATTATTAATATATATTATCTGCCATGGACCATATTTCCATTTCATTGCAATTTTTCTAAAATAACTTCTATTCATTAAAATACTGAAAACCTATGGTTAAAATGCTTTACTTTAAGGATATTTTATTTAGCGCTGAATACTTATGGGAACTTCTTGATAACAATGATTATTTGTAGACATTTAAAAACATTTTTAAACTTTTTAACTATTTTTCTTAAAAACTTTTTAGAATTTTGCGACCTGACCTGCATGGAATAGGAACTCTCAACAACAAAGAGTGCAGTAAACTTTAAAAATTTTTGCTCGTTTGTGGTCTGACCCACATTTTATGGCAAAGCTGCTATCACGTAAAAACATTTTAAGTTAAAGCCATTTTTTATAGTCAAAAAGTAAGTGCCTACTTACATGACTTAACAGCTTTTCTGGTAAAAAAAAAAACTGAAAAAATTTAAAATTTTTCCCGCAATGCAATAATAATTAAACTTTAAGTTTCCTTAGTTATTCTTCAATTAGATTGCGTTTCATAATAAATTTGCGCATTACAAATTTCGAAAAAATAACAAAAAAAAATTATCTGTAAATAATCAGCAAATTCACATATTGAAGTGCAAGTAAATAGAAACGATTAAAAAAGTAATAAAACGGCTTATGTGTGATTAGTCAATGAAATCACAGCAATTATATATTTTGTGACGTTTCTATTCCCACTAAAATCGCTTGACTCAAAGTAGATAAGACAACGCGCAGTTCGCTGATAGCTGAGATATTAATTTTGCAGTGAAACACAAGTAAATTAATTGTTGAGATACTCGTACGTAATACAAGGCACATTATCAATCAAAATGTTGTGATACCAACGCAAAGATTAAAAACAAATAACTTCAAGTGTTTCCACTGAAACATATGTTTTCTGTTACTTTTTAGATATTATATATATATTTTAGGTGTAGTTCTTTTTTCGATTTTTTGATTTTTTTTGATTTTTCGTCAAAGAACGCTTATCAGCTACAGAAACAAATTTGTCTGTGTAAAACAATCTACAAGCTCCAATAACAAATTAACAATGTGTCAAAGGGGAAGTGTAAATTTGACAAAAAAAATACAAAAAATAAAAAAGATAAAAATAAGAAAATAAAAAACTAAAATAAAATTAATAAATAATTTAATGAATCAGTACGAAGTACGAAATGACAAGAACATGTCAATGATTTGTGCGTCAGGTTAAAATTGATTTGACACGAAATTGAAGCATTAAACTGAGAACTTCCAAGTCAGACAAAGTCATTCCACAAAATAATTTGCTTCTTTATCACAAGTATCTGTAATATCCGTAAGAGGTATGAGGGAAGCTAAAAGCATTAATGAATATTTGTTGAAATATTAATGAAGTTTCTGAGGATTTTCTTTTCACATTACTTATTTTTACTTTTAATTGCAATTATATTTATACTTAAGTAATGTCTGTTTTCTGTAAATCTCCCCGAAGTACTTAAAAAAACAATTTTTAGAATTAATTTTTAATAGAAATTTAAAAATACTTTTAAACGAACTTCAGTTCATAACCGTGAAAATTTTGATTAGATAATTATTTTTGTTTAAATATTAAAATTTAAAAATTTCTTTAATTACTAGCAAATATATAACTATATAATCGTAGTATAAGGCGTGTTAGATTATCTAATAAGATTAAACATTTTGTGATAATTCATGTCAGAACGTGTTAAAGCAACAAGAAGAACCACGATAAGTCTTTTTTCGTATATATAATTCATTAAATTCATATATGAGTGACTTTATAATGGTTTTGTCTTTATAGTTTTTGATAATAATTATTTGATATTAAGTAATCTAATAATTACAAATTTTTATTATATTACCGATTTGCACTGCGAACTCGATATCTATTATGAATAGAACGACAAACCTATGTTTCTATATATATTTAATTAGTGTGATCTAAAAGTTTTTATAAAAAGTTTTAATAAATATTTCATATTAAGTAATTTAATAATTACAAATTTTTATTATACTGTCAGATTTGTAAGATTTAAGTTAATTAAGCATTACATAAAGATAAATCAATGTTTGAATTTATATTCATTTGGCAGGATTTGAAACTTTTTTAAAAAGAAGTTCGCAAGGAACCAGATATTTAGCGGAATAGACCCCTGACGATCAATTCTATGTTATAAAAATCTATTGAAATGCTTTCTCTTTTATAATTAATTGATTTCAACATTAATTTGTATACCTAAATTGCAATAATAATCAATATATATAATATATCAGTCGATTTTGACAATGTCGCGGAGTGTTTCTGAATAAAAACATCAAATTAGTCATTTTTTTGACTGAAATACAATAACTCATAGTTCAGTGACATATATTTATATACATACAATGTTTCTATAGCACATCAGAAGTTTGTTTGACACTTACACTTTTGAATTTTTACCTACTAACCAAAAAAGTCTTCCAAACTTAGGTTTGGACTCATTCCTACCTCACTTATGAATTTTTTTCATCCTAAGTAAATACTAAATAATTTATTTGCAAGCCTTTTTTTGCATCCCCCTAATTCTCTTCACCCAGTGTCGGAAAAGCTGAGCTTTTCGTCAGGTTTAACAATTGTTGCTATTGGTAACTAAGCTTTCCGCTTTGTAAGGAATGGCATTGCATGTTATGCTGCACGGTGGATGAAGGTCACCTCATAGTTATTCATTGCACAATAAATTGCATTTAATATTAGCTTAAATGCAGCCGCCAATTATGTTAACCTAAATAATATAAAAAAGAAAATGAATTTTATTTAGCCGCCATGTCCCATATATCTGTTTCTTAAGTAGGAGATGTGAAAGGTCACAACTCACAAAGAAAATTCCAACAACAAACAATAACGCCGAGAATTTAATTAGTTAAGCTAAAGACCAACAAAGACTAACGAATATTTCCGCAACATGCAATGGAAAATTCTGAATTGAAAGGAAGTGAAATTGCACATTTTGGAGGTTAATTTTATGCACAGAGGAGCAGAAAACGAAATGAAGTTCCATGTACTTTGTTACTGAATAGAGGAACACGTACACATGGAACACGCAACATCCATGTATTTCACGAAAATTAGCACAGACGCATACTAATGCCGCTATACTTAAATCCTAATAGATTGCAGTGGTATATATGCACCTCGAGCACTATTAGGAGGCAGGCACACCCATTCACAATTCGAAAATGCAAATACTTCAACACTGGCAATGGCTCTGCATGTCAATTTTGGTGCAAATTATGCTGCAATCAAAAAGTAGAAGTGCTTTTATTGTTGCTGCTGTTGTTGTTGTTGTTGCTATTGCATTAACTGCAACAAAGTAGCAACATCAACATTTGCTGTTACAACAAAATGTCTGTTGTATATTTGTAGATTGCAATGATTTTGCTTACCACAAATTGACGGTAGGTAAACAAGGCGTAAAAATAAATAAATTTTGAATTTCAGGTTTTAATCACTAAGCAAACCCAAACTGAAGTAATTAAAATAATTGCTAACCTTGAGATAAACATAATTGGAACTTGCAGTTAAGGTTAATCGAAGATGTAAATTAGCCAAATTAATTTGATTTTGCATTCTCAAGTGAGTTTATGTGTTTTTTGCATCCCTACTGACAAACCATGAATGGGGTATATAAAATTTGTTAAGATGTTCGTAATGCAACACCTAACCGGGGACTAGGAAATAATAGGTGTGATACTAACATTTACGAAAACATTGTTTGGAACGGCCTTGGCGTTAAAATCAAAGGCATATACTGGAAACAAGACTATCCTATCAACTGAGATGAATATATGATTATCAGAGAGAAAAAAAATGTTCAATCACTTAATACCTATTGATTGCTTTACAAATGTGCCAAGATGCTTTAACTCCTAATCTAACTCCAAAAGCTAATTCCAAAATTTTTTAATAATTATTAGTAATAACTGATAATACTATTTAATGGATGTATATGTATATAGTATATATATATATACATACTATAGAGAAACTATTTATAATAATAGATGATATATCTGATCTTGAGGAACTCATCAAGGTGAATCACTTTTAAATTACTTTTTGAGGCATATAAATGGATTTTTGTAGATGAATTTTCTGAGATTAAACTTGTTACATTTATTTGAATAATTAAAATTGAAAGATTAAATTTATTTTTATCATATGAACTAAACCATATCTAAATTTAAGTATACATTTCAAGTTGTAGACGTTATGATTATGAATTCTTTTTGAGAGGAACATTGTATTCATTTGCATCGGTTTAGATTCGACAAGATTATAGCAGTTCAGATACATATATATTTCTCTATAATTTTATTTACAAATATATTTTGACTATAGCCTAGCTTTAGTCAAGTCACTTACAACAAAGTAGTCTGTGTGATTTCATTTAACTAATCAGATATCTACTTAATGATTGTTATGTCTAACCCACTTTATACCATAGCTTTCACTGTCCACCAAAATTCTATAAAATAATAAAATAATAATAAAATTAATAATAATAATAAAGTAATAGTGCCTACACCGAGATCCATCTGTGGAACTTTAACCTCAATTTGTTGAGTGCTAGCTGTGACAGTAGCTACTTATAGTTTACGTCTTGTGAAAGACATGACGAAGACTTATATACGAAGTTGTCGTTTACTTATAACGACCTTTTCAAATAAAAGCTTTGTATGATTTATGAACATGCGCTTTCTATATATAGGGTGCTAATATTCAATAGACAGAAGCTCTCATCACAATAAATAATTGTGATGTAATTAGTGCTTTAGTTCTACGAAAGCATAGCAATAATTAAGTAATCACTTTGAATTTATTATAAACATTAAATTATATTTTCAATTATCATAAATAATATTATATATTGTAATACTATTTTCAATGCTTTTCATAATATTATTAATAATGACTTAACTATAGCAATCGAATTAAGCTTAACTACATGTGTAACCATGCAATAAACTCTCTCCATATATGCATCTCATTAACTTTATTTCTTTTGAGTTGCTTTAATGTTCTGAAGGAAATTACACCAACGGTGTCCTTCTTCTCAAAAGCAGACTCAATTAAGCACATGCAGCCATTAAATAAATCCTTAAATTGCTTGTTTATTGTAATTGTTTTGCGCAGTTCACTGTGGGTCTGTGGGTCTGTGGGCCTGTGGGTCTGTGTGATTCCTGTTCGCGTACAAAATAGAATTCGCGTAAACTTTAGCTTTTTATTCCGCTTACCAACAATTTTATTGCCTTTAGAGCAACTGAAAATATACGCCGGGAATTGCAGTTGGAATGAAAATTGTAAAAATTGTATTAAGAGAGAAAGCTATAGGTTCGGTAATGGTTTACTAAAGCGTAAATAACCCATAAAGGAAACATATATTCATTTGATGAAACGAAAACCAATTAAACTTCTTAAAGGATATTAAATTAAAAAGTTTGAATGAAATGAAAAATACATAAATAGATGGAAATAAAATATTAGTTCAAATGCCTTGAAATGAATTTATATCTTGAAAGTTTGCGTTTTAAGCACAGTATAATATGCGTTTATCTCAAATTGGATAAAATTTCTGATGATTGTTGGTATTTATAAGGCAAGTCTGGGTATCACATCTGATTTAATAGAAATTTTAGTTTAAAATATAGCTTACGGCTATATAAATGAGATCATATTCCTTCATGATAACATGTTAATATAAAAGATATGGAAGATTGCACTTCAGGTAATAATTGTTACCATTTTAAGCAAACGATTAACGTATATCGAATACTTATATTTTTCTATAAATATTAAGATAATAATTAATTTGTGTACATCATTCAAAAGCGAAGAAATGATAAATGTATACTAATATCATTTTCTCAATTAGTGACTATGACTAATTGTTCTTTATTATTTAAGTTATAGTTAGTCTTAGTTCTTAAACATAAACGCCAATAGGGGAGAAACTTTTTATAAACTACCCTGTTTTCAATTCCATTAATGTTTCTAAATATACAATTTGAGAAATTAACTAATCCATTTTCCTTTACGAACTAATCCAAGTATTATTTTTAAGATATAGTACTATATTTGTATAGTCAAAAGATGAGCGGCTGACGAATCTCGTTCGGGCAATAGGAAATGGAATAAAGTAAATGAAACCATTTATAATGAGAGTCTTATTCAAATTCGGTTTGCATTGTAGTTGAAAAGACCGACAACGATCACGACAATATATAAATTGAAATATCTGACACAAAAATAGAGGGCATTGTTTTCATAATAACTCTTCTGAAATTACACTAGAGGTGTTAAGATTGTTTGTCAATAGGGTTGAAGAAAAAAAATTAGAAACTTACTATGCTATACCTCTTCTGTTCAACAGTGTACTGTACATATTTAATCAATACTAATTTATATAAATATTCCTCCTAGGAGTTAAAGGACTTAATATATATATAACACTATTAGCACAACTATATACAAAACACCTACAACACATTTTTAAAAATAATCTGTGGCTCTCACGAAGCGAATGTATAGGAACTTTAAAGCAATTGCTTAAAGAAGGCAATATAAATGTAAGCACAACTCCAGAGCAATAGCTTACTTGATGAGAGAACGAAGTACAAACACTGTTTGAAAAAACATGAACAAAATGCCTTACGGTAACGAATTATATACTTTCACCCTAAGTGACTATGCTTAGCCATATAAAAAATCTGAAGAAATCTAAGACATCTAAAGCCCCAAAGTGCAATAATCCAATTGCATTACTATACATATAAGATTACATTACTAATTATACTGGAATACCACTATAAATGTTTAATTATTTTCTTGATAAAACAAGCTTTTCTGCCTTAATATGAGACGTACATTTCATTAGAATAACTATAAACATTTCATTATTTTTTAGAATTTTTAAGTACACCAAATTTTAATTAACTTTTTTATTATGAAATTAATTATCTATTACTTCCCATCAAATTATTAAATAATTTTATTGTTAAATTTTTATGACTTAAATTCTTGGAAAGTATAAGATTTACTATCCATAATATTGCAAACATTAATCTCTGCCTGAATATAAGACGTTTATTTTATGTGTGTTATTATAATAATTTTATTATTTTTTTAAATTTTTAAGTACATTAAATTAAAATATTAATTTTTTGTTATAAAATTCTTTACTAATTACTTTTCACCGAACTATTAACTTATTTTATTTTTAATTTCTTATGACTTCTTCGAAAGTATAGGAATTGCTACCCATAATATTTGGACATCTTGTATTATTTCGCATGAATTGAATTATCTTAATGATAATTTGATCCAACCCATATTTTTGTAATTGAAACATGTTTCTCCGCAATTATTAAACAGTTTATTCACTCTTCATTTATTGCTTTAGAATTATGAAATAAATTATCGACTCTCCTCTATGTATATCACTTATTGACGACACAAATTTCGTAAGCAGATCCGTTAGGTACAACCGACGTATGAGTAATATTTTTTGCAAGGCATTAACATTTGATGCATATTATGACGAAATCCACATGTTAATTTCTTTTATTGTTTCCAAGCTTTTTGCTACTTTCTCATGACAACAAAAAAGTTAAAAAAACATTTAACAGATTTTATTTTTCATATGAATAGATATATAAGACAATGGATAGAAAGTAAGCGCATGAAAGCTTTGTTTGAAATAGTCAAAGAAGCTGTATAATAAGAACTACTTGTTTTAACTGCTAATACTTGGCTTTTCTCCATGAAGTTTTAAATTTACCACAAAATAAAAAATGAAATATAATAAAAATATGTCATTTATCAATCGACGTAAATATAAGTGCTTTGTAATTGCGTAGAGTCACCTGTGACAAACAGTTACGAAAATAGAAAAAAAGCTGCTTACTCAACTTTCTAATTCCATTAACACCTACTTTGATAAGAAAATATTTTTAATTTTTATTGAATATTATATTAATTTAATCTATATTCAGTTCCTATATTTTTTCATTCTCATATCTCAACAAACACATTGCCATAAATTCTAGAATAGACAGAATTGGATAAGATTAAAGCAATTTAGAAGTAAATTAGTATTCATATAAACTTTAATATGGATAATCTAACTAGTTAATACATATGTCTTAGTGAGTTAAGTCTCTAAACATTTTTGAACTAATCTCTATGACATCACTATCTATCACTAAAATTTATTATTAATGTATATTTTTTACATATCGTTATCCAATGTAACAGAGATAATGTATGGATATGGTTTGAAACAATACCTATGTGCTCTTTGCGCATATTGGGCAATAATTTCTAATAGAATAAAAGAAAGATATATTATATATTAAGAATAAACATATTTGTTACGACCGAAGAGATTATGAAGATCTAATTCTCATAGACTGTGATCTATAACATCTAAAACACTAAACTCGGATATAAAGATCTTTTTATACCAAATCGCACAATTTAAGTTGGTTGACTAAGCTAATATTACCCTTTAGATTAAGATCTCCAATTAGATTATAAAAGGCTTGGGAACTTGTCACCACGTCACTGCATCTTTTAAGCATTATTGTGACACACCCACTTTAGTTCTATAGACAAGTAGCATTTCAGAACGCCATTATGTCCTTTGAAGAGATATTGCTGATTCGGTTATAAGTGGTCTAAGCCTGGCGAGATTATCACAGTGACACAGAATGTGTTCTGCTGTTTCCACTTCACTTCGTGAGATCTACAATTACATTGAGACGGTGTGAAGAAACTGAATACACTTTATTTTCTAACAATTACAAGCCACGAGCAAATAACCGATACATATATAATGAAATACGAAATTGTGTTAAAAAAGTCATGATTTTGAACTTGATTTTTACCACCGATTTCTTGAAACGAATGTGTTAATAAATATAACTAATAATAAACCATAAAAAATTGTATTTTTTCAATTGCTCTTAAGTTATGATTCTTTTAAGAAATATTTTATTGAGATACTCTGTAAGAGAAAGATGTAAACAAAAAAATATAAAAATTATTATCGCACTTGTGGTATATTATTTCATTATTATATGAAATTTTTAAAAATTAAAAAAAAAATAAAAATAAATTAAATTTAAACAGAACTACTAATAAGTTAGTAACGCAAAAAAATATTTTTTATGTCTGCAAAAGATATTCCCAATACCAATTGTATCCAGAAATCAGACGCACGACTAAGTGTCATGCGTACTGAAAGACTGAAAAACTGTGTTAATTAACTGCTCTAATTTGTTGCTAATTTCTAGATATTTACTCTATTCATTTCTAAACTATTGTAGTCTAGTCGTTAGTATTATAGTAAATAAAATAAATCAAAGGCATGATTCATATATTAAAAACTGCTCGTTTTAACTAGTTCAGAGAAAAAATAAAATAAAAATAATTTGATGAGTAATTATAATTAATTATGATCCAGGAAAAAGTACTAGTAGAAACTAGTACAAAAAAATTAATTAATATATTTTGAGGAAAAAAATATGATCAACTATGATTAAGAGAAAAATTCTAATTTGTGCTGATATAACAAAAAAAATAAATTAAAATATTTTGAGATGACATTATGATGAACTTCGATCCAGGAAGAAATATTTCTACGAACGAATACAAAAAAAAATCGAAATTAATATATTTTAAAAAGAAACAATGAGCAACTTTCATCTAATATGATGCTATATAATTAATTATGCTTCAGAAAAAGGTCAGTAAGGAAAGGTACAACAAAAAAAAATTAAATATTTCGGGAAGAGACTACTGCCAATTGTTATCTAAGAAGAAGTACAAGCGGCCCTATGCTTCTCCCAGGAGTTAAAGGATTCAATATATATATATAAGAAGTACAAGTTTACGCAAATATACGTGAAAAAGATTAAATTAAAATATTTACATAATAATATATGATCTACTATGATATCAGGGTGAGTAAGAATCTCACGCATTTAGTGCTTATATCGGTAACTTAATGAGATAATTGATTACTTATGTGATGTTTGTTTTATGTAAAATAAATTGAAATAAAGATTTAAAAATACTGTGCATTTAGCTATCATATCAGCTGTCTCATGCTATTTAAACAACTGAAAGTAAGTATCATGAGGATGATGACTTATATCTTTTTTGACTCCACAGCATTATATATATTGATTAAATAATAAAACTAAACTATATTGAACTTTTTCTTAATTAAATAAAATCGGAAATTCGTTCCTGAGAAAAAAAATTAGTTAATTCAAATTGTGAGTCCTCAGTGCGTATAAGTATTTTTTTTTATTAGGGGCAGCATTTATTTTCTCTTTAAATTGCAACGTGAGAAGAGGTTTTCAATATTTTTCGTATTTAATGTTTATTGATTTTTTTTTCATTCGAAATTGAGAAGAGGCAAGGTTTTTAATATTTTTGCTAAATAAAAGTTTTTAAGTTAAAGTATAAGAAACTGCTTACCTTGCAGGCTTTGTGGCTTGTAGTTTCAGAAGAGTTTTTTCCTTTCAATTAGCAAATTAAAAATTTTATTTTGCTTCAGTTAACTGTAGATACTTTTCTTAATGATTCCATGGAAACAAATTTTACTCCTGGCTACTTTTAAATATTATTTTTATATTTTGTAATATAATAAATATTTTGAAATATTTACAAACTTGCACATTAATAATTTTCACGATATTTAAGCACAGACTTTTTATTTCGTAATTTTATTTGCTTTAATATTTAGTTACACTTTGTATCTTTTCTGAGTATTTTACAACTTTTTATTAAATGAGAAAAATTTCACTTTTTCACAAGATATTTTCTTTTGTTGTATTTTTACATAATTTTTTTATTTTTATTTAATACTTTTTTTTGAAATTTTCAATTTTTTTTTAGATTTTTTATATTTTCATTTTGGCTTCCTTTGTATTCATACACTCGAATGCCTTTTTGTGTTTGGGTAATAAATAAATTTTGATGAATGATTAAACAAAAGTAAAAAATACAAAAAAAAATGGGCAAAAATTAAAAACAAGAATGAAATATGCAAATAAAAATATACAACAAAGCCAACTTCGAACTCCGAACACTGAACACTGAACACCGTGTACCATATACCATGTACCGGGTACCGTGCCCCAAACATCGTGCACCGCAACTGCTCGAGCATTTAACTCATCATTTGGCCATAAGTGTGCTCAAGTGTCGTTGCTTTTGTTGTATCTTTTATTTTGTAATTTCTCTGCCTCTGCCATTTCTGTCTGCTTTTCTTCTGTTGGGCAGCACAAGCCTAAGATACAGTTACACAGATGCAGATACACAGATACAGATACACAGATATAGCAACCCTTTTTACGTATTGACCTTTTTAAACTTTCTAAATTAATGCCTTAAATTTGTTAACTTTTTAACATGAAATGATTTTAGCTTAAAGTGAAATTTTTCAAATTTTTAATACAAGAAAAATATCTGCAGAAATTTTAATTAAACTTAACTAAATTTTTACAAAATGGATGCTTTTATTATTTTGGCAAAATTGCAATGCCAGAATAATGGATTTTCCTACAAACAAAAAAAATTATATTTTTTCATTTACTACAAAAAATTATCTCAGCTAGTGTGGATAGGCACAGTAGATGAAAAAGCGATGATGTCTGGGCAACAAGATATATTCAAAATATTTGTCTTGCTTTAAATTGTTCAGCTGTTTTCCTCTACTTGTAGGATTTTTATTCTTTTTTTTTTGTTTTTTTTTTGGCTCATAAATATTTTAATGAATTTTTGTTTATTGCCTTGTGTTTTTATTTTTGGTTTTGTTTATAGGTTTTTTTTTTATAGTGTCTCTTGTGTCATTGGTTTTGTTTGATAGCCCAAATTATCTGGTCTCTGGTATGAGATACTGTTTAGTGCACAATTTTCGTACTAAGTGTGGTCTGTGGCTCTCATTAAATTATTTATATATTTATTTTTATGTACGAATTTTTTTCCACAGGTTTACCTTGTTGTCACTCAAATTCATCAAAACAAAATTTACTCTAACAAAAAGTTTTATTTTTATGTAAACAATTTCGTTAAATGTTATAAACGTTTTATATGTACTTTATACATTCATTTATATATGTATAAATTTTTTTTTTTTATGTTGTATATATAATTTTATGTTAAATGCAAAAAATATTTGTAGTCTTTGTGCCAAAATGTAGATTAAGGTGTAAAAAATATATTTTTATTTTTTACGGAATCTATAATATAATATTATATTATATATTCTAGTTTCGAGGCATTTATAGTTGTCAGTTAGAATATTTATATATGATTCACAAAAATTAATTTTGGTTAACAACAATTTAAATTTAATTTTCAATTGAAATTTTAATTTGTTGTTTTGTTGTCATATTTACATAGGCTAGTGATTTTTTAAAAATTTTTTTTATTTCAAACAAATATATTCTTGGGTACTCCACTGTGTGTGTAGAAATATATCACAAGTGGGTCAGTACTGGGTTGCACTCACATTGACTTAAGATTACACAATTTGCATGCAAATTGAGCTAATATTTGCTTTAAAAATTATTTGTTATGGAAGTGCTTTCTTTGCATTAATGCGTTTGCATTGTGAAGTAGGGCACCACGTAAGCGAAAGGAAAACAAAAGTGGTTGCTGATTAATGGAGATGTGCACATAACGCCAAATATTTCGTAACAATTTATCTTTAATATGTGATCATAGCTTATGGGTATAAATGTATGAGCTTCATTGAAATATTACCAACGCTAAGTTATAATGCTCTGAGTACTAAAATGAATATTAATTGTTCTGATGTTTTTATTATAGTAAGAAGAGACAATGCTACACTGTGACCTATATGATCTACTGTACTAACTCTGAAAAGAATATCCTTAATTAATCTACACTAATGTAGGCTACTGTTAAACCCAATATTGTCTTTTGATTTCTAATCTCAGACATTATTCAATGCAAACTCTCGAATAAAGGCACTACACTTAATTCCTATCAATCGCTGGGCACTAATGTGAAAGATATGCGAAAGTTTCATTACATTTAACACAATCTGCAGATATCATTGTCCTTTAGTCACCTCTTGACAAAGTTCCTAGTTAACAAAAGTATGTTCAGTTAAGGGACTAGTGATTCATCTTAGTTTACAACCAATTCAGGTAGTAATTAATAGAAGCATATCTAATAAAAAAACCAGTGATTAATCTAATCAGAAATAGGTTATTTTTTTAGCTTAAATAACAAGCTCAGGTGTATACCTAGTTAGATTGGGTTATCAGGAAGATTTTAAGGATGCAGATTTGTCTTGTAAACAATTATATTACATCAAAATCATATCAAACATTTAATGAAATTTAATGAGAAGACCAAAGGAGCATACAATGAGGCAAATTTTCTAGGTGAAAGGCTGTAAAAATTATATTAAAACTAACATGCAATGTGAAGTCATGAAAGAAAAGACAACCAATTAGATTATAAAGACCCTAGGTATAAATTTTTGCCTGACTATTATGATGCAGTATAAAAATCAGAGAATTTAAAATCATCTAATGAAATCGCCAGCGAATTATGCGGTGAAGCAAATTGTGGACATCAAAAGCCGCACAAACGTAATGGTGATAAATGCAGTCGTGATAAACGATCTCAGATGCTAAGGTAACGTCAAGTACTTTTTCAGTGGAATTATTTTTACTATTTTTTTTACGAAAAAATTTTAACTTCAATTATGACTTAATTTAGAAACTATTTAATTTATGAAAAGTTAAAAAAAAGACCAAAGCACCAAAGCCATAACTTGCTGATGAAACCTCTAAGATTAATTTAAGATAATGCTTTGATTAAAACATCAAATTTCATGCTAATGATAATAATTGAAAGTAATTAATAATATAATATTAATAATAATAAGATTATATTTTAATGTTCCGTATATTTTTACTGCACTTTGTAATTTTAGGCCACATAACGAATAGATACTTTAACACTTCAGAGTACAATATTTACGCCCAACTTGCAGAAAAATATATCAGATAAAAATCTCAGAAAAAAGTTAACAATTAAAAAAGCGTGCCTTAGTTAGGCTTAGTAAGTGACCCCATTACGACATAGAAAAGAATAGAGCATAGAGCAATTGGTACTACTGAAATATCAGTAAACTAATTTGCATAATTTTAGTACTTACGGGTAGCATAAAATTGCTATTTATAAGTATTTTTCCATTGCATATGCTATATTAAGTGAATCATAAATGAAATTGAATGTATAGCGTTTCTAGTCGCTGTCTTTTAATGTAAAAGAAAAAAATAGAGGTCCAGCTTTGATGGACACTTACAGGCCTCAATGTTGACATATAATACAACCTTGAAAGTCTCAACATCCTGCAGTTGGGTAAAACATTGCAATACTTCGATAAATTTGAAAAACTCTGTAAAAAGAATTAAATTGATATATATTGGTTAATATAAAAAGTATCCCACGTTTTTTGTGATTAGATGATGTTGGTAAGCATATATCTAGCAATTTTAGTTCGATTATGTTAAACAAATAATCTAATAAAATACCTTTTATAAATATTTAAGTATACTGAGCCGACAAAAGGAATATCAAAGTATCAGAATAGCTTTTAATCTTGTTACTAAGAAAATTCTGTACACTAAAAGAGGTTTAGGTTCTAATAATGCTGACTCTATAAATAGATCAATCATAAAGAACATATAAATAGAAATTTATTTTTATATAAAAATAACTATTGTAATTTTTTAGAATTTTATTAAAAAAATAAACCCTTCTAAATTTAACAACAAACTTCTAAAGTGAAAGAATTATTTTCGTTGGAATTTTAATAATTTTTAACGCTTATTTAATGCAGAGTATATTTTCACTCTGGGCGAACTGCTCAACCAATTTCTCTTACTAATCTTTTGTTATTTAAAAGTAAATATTTATTATACTTTAAAGTGTATAATTTTCTAGAGATTAAATATGTAAACCTTATAAATTTATTTCTTATATAAATAGCTAATGCCAAATACGGCCTGATATGATAAGATTTAAACAAATATAATTTTTTTGTAGGAAATTAAATTAGAAAACAAATATGACAAAAAGAACTAAACTGTGCAAAAAAACAAAAAAAAAAAATAATAGAAAAAACATAAAAAATAGAAAAATTTAAATTGTAAATTCTAAGATACAACGTACACCTACGACATACCAAATTAGGTAAAAAACTATTAATAAAAGCTAGGCAAAAAGAACTATCACGTTAACAATAATAATAGGTAAAAACGAGTTAATAGCTATTCCGCATTCATAGTGTATCTTTGCAATTAGCATTTCTAATGCATTGGTCTACCATAGAAAATCGTTATAAATTAAAAATTTAACACGAAGTAATAAAACAATAACTTTTTTTGTATTATTTGCACAAATCGTTCAAGAACGTCTTCAGGGCACAAATAGGTTTTTACGTCACAATGTTTCAGCTTAATTGCCAAATCGATTAACCGATCAAAGAGTTACGACTGGAGGCACCTGAAGCGAGTGAAGAAGTCGAGCACTGATGGCTTGTAATTAATTGCTTAACTAGTGGCGCGTTTCCACTATCTCAGTTGATTGATTATTAAATGATAAGTATCGCTGAGATAGTAAACACTTTCACTTTTAATTCTAACTTCACTTTTTTTGGAACGCGCGCGCAGCACTTGCGTGCTAAAGGATGTCGGCAGGGAATACGTATAAGATTATTTTATTATCCTGGATTTTGTTTAAATTTTTCTATTTTTTTTTAATTTTTTTACCAGTAATTGCAATATTTAATTATTTTTTTGTGACAATTTTTTCTGCGAACTTTTTTTTGTTTCTACTTTTTTTTCATTTATTAAACAAAACACTTCGCGTAACTCTGTTGTTACTCATTGAACAATAACTTTACAACTGAATTTGTTTGAGTTTTGTCTTTCTGTGGTATGTGTGTACTGGGCTGCATTTAGATATGTCCCAACTTGTTTGATGTTTCGTCGAACAATGTCGAACATGTTGCACCTAAACATGTGCTTCATTTTGTTATGTTTATATGAAAAGTTTATGGAACGGGTTCGCAGCTAACAATTGCAGTGCTTGGATTTAATTAAATTAGTGCTTTTTGAGTAGAAGTACGCATATGAGCGGAAGAAAATGAAATTTAGAAACAATAACAAAAACAAAACTTATGAAAGTATCTTATTTAATTCGTTACAATAGTCTCTAACAATTACAGATACAAATTTAAATGAACAAAAAAAAAAAGAGAGATATGAATTGATAAAATTAAGATTTAATAAATTCAAATTGAAAATTGTAATTGCATACTTTAATTGAATTAAAATCACTCAAGAAAAATATTACAAAACTTTTATTTAAAAAATTGTTTAATAATAATTTTCAAAAAGTTAATAATAAAATAAATATAATTTATAATCATATATCATATATATAATATATATTTATATGAGGTGGCGAAAGTTTATACTGCATTATAGTGCCAAATAAGAAAAAGAAGATTTATAATATACAATATATATATATACATATATACATATTTTTTTTTATAGGTATATATAAATATATATTTATATATATAAATTAATAACAATAAGTGTTTAGAATGCAGTTTTTAAGTGAAAAAAATTTTCTAAGAGGAAAATTTCAAACAAGTTAGAATTACTTTTACTACCAAGCTTAATACAAAATCTTTATTGGCTTAATATTGGTCTCCCAAAAAAATTGTCGACCAGAAGTATGTATGACACCAACTTATTTATAATATACAACATATAATGAATATATTGATAAAATTAAATTATGAACTTTACTTACTTCATTTTCAATGAAGTATATTTATATATATTAATTATAATAATTAATCATGATTATTTATTTAGTTACTTATTATTTAATAATTTCTTAAATTATAAAGAAAAGGTAATAATTTTTAAATTTATTGAAGTTGTCTGAAAGTACTACCTGAAATAAATTTCTGGCTATTGCCTTACGTATCTAACTTTAATTTTGATCGTTTTGAGTTGGAATCAATAAAGTCTCTCATAGATTGGGTTCAAATTTTCGGGGAAGAGAAGAGCACTTAGCTCTTGTAAGGACACTTGGCTTAATGTTTATCATATTATAAAAACTGCACAACTTCTTACTTTTAATAGTACATTTGAGCAATATTTTTTTGTTTCCTTATGGGTTTATTAATATTTCCTCCATGAGTGACTGAGTTTATTGTAATTTGTTTAACAGTCAGGTGCCTTCAACACATTTAAAATTAACCTAACTAAACGATATTTTATTTATCACTTAAACATATAAATTCTTTAAAATCAATTTATACAAAAAATGCATATCTCAAGAACTTATAACAACGTTTAAAAAAGCTCTAACAAGAAATATAAAAATTATTAACATATTTAAATAATTTCAATGTATTATGAATAATTCAAAAAGAGAATAAAACAAGCGTTCCAATTACTATTATTTGCTAATTTTATATTAAATATAATTACGTTAAAAGAAAATTTTTTTATTGGCAAACAATTTAAATAATTGCAGATAAATGCACTACAATCGCTCACATACTCGTTTCTGGAACATAGAAAATGCAGCAAAATCTCATATCACACCAAAGACATTATTTGAATTCTTTACCAACAATAACAGCTGATAACCAAAACAAAGAAAGCTTTTTTAGCAGAAATAAGTTCGAATCAAACATGTGCACTGCAAACAGTCGGAGTAGTACCGGGGAATAAAACTAAACAAAGCAATAGAAAAAAAAATCCAAAGCGTTTAAAAGAATTTTTACAATAACAAAAAGCCTAACACAACAGCACCATAAGCAAATGGCAAAGAAAAGCTTCATAGATGCTGCCAACAAAAAAAAATTTTGGAAATAATACAAAACGAAAACGAAAACAAAAACAAAAGCAAAAACAAAATTTTAATTTATTTGTATTGCTGTTTAAGAACTAAATAAGACAAAACACACAAATAACAAAAATAAGCATAGAGTGAGGGGAGGGGGCCATGCACACCCACAGTTTGCTCTTCCCAGACAACAGCAATAAAAATAACAAAACCAGACGCGTGACACTGCAGAATAAACTCAGTACTTCTACTTTGTTCTGCATTGCTGTGTGTGTGTGTGTGTGTGTGTGTGTGTGTGTGAGCGGTCGAAGTGTATAAATACGCTTGAAGTTGTTGTTTTTTTTTATAGCTCCATATTAAGTTTGTTTATGTTTGTGTACTATTGTTGTTAAGAAATTGCTCTAACCACTTGAAATATAAGCAAAATAAATACTTGAAATGGAAAAAAAAACAATGAAAAATCAAAAAGAATAATAAAATAAAGTGAAAGAATATGCAACAATTGCAACTACAAATTTCTATGGTTTCCTACTGCTTACGCTCTTGCATAATAATTTTTTGCTTTGACACACTTTCTTGTTATATTTGCTATGCACTTTTGAAGTTAACATAACCATGCAAACCAGACAGCAACAGTGAACAGTGAACAGTGACTGTTAACCACGAACATTGAAAGCAAAAACAATAACAACAATGTGTTATACAGCGTAGTTAAGGTTAACAGGCCGAATTGCATTGTCTTTATTGTACAGAAAGCGCAGAAGCATATTAAGTTTGAAAGCGAAGTAAAACGAGAGCTTTTCTTGTCTGGGTGAGGGTGTACATGTCGTAATGCGGTGTGTTTCACTTACGTAGACTTGAGCATGCCAAAAGGAAACAATAACTAAGTCATCCGGCATGAATAACAACAGGAAGTCTTTTTTCCGCACAAAATATTCCCTGTTGAGTTAGAAAATTCAAAAATCAAAAAAAAAAAAAAAATTAAAGGAGAAAAAAAATATAATTAAATCCTGTCTTTAAGCCAAACGAAGACAGCAATTTTCGAAAATCGAAATTTATTTAACAGATATTTCATTGGAGAGTTCGTTCGAGTTAATTTAAACGCAACGTTTTTGGTCTAATGCGCTTATGTCAGTTTTTTTTTTCTAGGACTATTTTTGTTTTTTACCTACGACTTCCGTATTTTAATTCCCATTTGACATTGCACGGACAGGAAATACGAAAATCCTGCACTCAATGCAGCTTATGCCTTCTTAGCAATTCGCTCACAAAAAAACAGTATTCAATAAAAATGGTTTTTTAAAAGCATATTCTGCGAAACGTGGAATGCCTACGAAAGAGAGCTTAAGGATGGGGAATATTAATAAATCCTCCAAAAAAAATTATTATATATTGAATTGAGTTGTCGTCTTTTTCAACGAAAAAATATATTTTTTATAAACATATTTTTAAAAAAATGAGGTCAAATAATTTATTCTCTTTTAAATTTTTTTAACTTTTAAAAGGTTTAACACTCTTAATATATACGATTGATTCTACAAGTTGTATAGAATTTTATGAAATTCTATAAAAAGTTTAATTTTATTTGATTTATTTACTTATTAAATAATTGATCTTGAAGTAAAGTCTTTTTAAGCTGCCAATCCATTGCTGAATGTTGGCAGTCAAATTTATTAAATATATTAATTTTTTTTCGCAGAAATAGAAAAATTCATATAAGACACATAAAAATAAAATATATGACATCTAAGAGACAAAAAAAAGAAAGAAAAACAAATAGTTTATGTTGGCAATAAAACTTGAGTAAGCCACTATATCTAGTGCCATTCATATGACTCAAGTTCGCCAATCGTTCTTAGTTCAGTCCAGTATCCCTTTTTTCTTCTTTTCATCGTTATAGTATCGTTTGCAGTCGCTCATATTAAAAATTACAAAGGACATCTCCTAAAGAAACTGTCTGGTGGTGCTTATAATTATCAAGCATCCTTCCCACAGTCAGGCATTCACAGAGAAAATATTTTTTTCTTTTCTTTTTGCTGTAAGTTTCCACAATTTCGACAATGAGTATTAAAGGGAATGCGCATTTCTCCACTTGTTCTCTGATACACCAGTGACCAGAAGTATTTGTAGTAGGTTGTCTACTCATCATAACAAACTTTGATTGATATATTTTAAAAATATCATGAGATATGAGGAAATAGAAGCAGAGTTGTTAACACTGAAGTGATTTTGATTTATAATATCAGTACAAGCTATTTGAATGGATTCTATGTTTATTCTGTAAGCATTTCTCTGAAAAATTGAAAGTCGCACTTTATCCAATGAGGTGAATGCGTAGAGTGGTGTATAGTTAAATGCAAAATCTTACTTAAGTAAATGATTATAGATATTGATCGATGAACAATATCAAACAATCAGTAAGCTTTTGTGGAACAGACCGTATATAAGACAATGACTTAACAATAAAAATTTAGTTCTTTAACTAAAATTTTTCGATAAAAGTGGGCTTTAAGTAATTCTGAACGCATTCCTGTGTGCCTCCAATGCTATTAGAAAGCCAGATATTTTATTTTTACTATATTTCTAATGTATAACCTAATTACGTTTAATAAAGTTCGATAAAACCAACAACATCTTATTGAAAAAAGTCTCTATAAACTACTGACACAATGTTTTAAAATTGTTTAGAACATAATTTAGATCATAATTGCTGGATAAAACAATATCAATCATTTTCAAAATTTACATTATAAATTTATAAATAACTTCAACCTCATCCATGAATTCTGAAATCAAGAAATAAATCTCTTAACACGATTATTGACTCATTTATACTGCAAATAAATTTTGGGTTCAAGAAAATGTTTAAGAAATGTAAATCGTCTCATACAATGGCCACATTGTATGAGTATCTGTCATTCGATTCAATAAATATTTGGCATACCAAAATCATGCCTCAGAGATTTCATAAATACATTCAAATATTTGCCCATTCGGTTGCGTTTCGTCCATTTCAATTGCGCCAATTTTCACAGTTAAGCCATTCGGAAATCATCCACAAAAGTATCTGACAGTACGAATTTAAAAGTTGACATCTTGCAATGGAGCGAAATCATTTTTGGCAGCACTTAAAAATCTTTTGCGATGATTTCGTATTTTATTTAAGAGGATAAAAATAACAAAACTCTTAGCATGAGAAATTCTAATTTAACTCAATTTATTCGATTTGTTTGTAAATATTTTTAGAAGAATGACAGAATTCTGATTTGACATTAGCCACGTTTTTCAAATGCCAAATTCGATATGATTTTTAATTGATTGTAAAAGCAGCAAAGAAATGAGGCACTTCTTGTTCTGACAAATTTAGTTATAATTTTACTTAATTTAATTTTAAAACATTTTAAAGCAAATAGTTTCAGTTCAATTTTCCATTTCATACCTTAGGCTTATCGTTATTTGTATTGACTTTTACGACTGCCTCGTCAATGTCAACACTTCAGGTTAAGCCTTTTTGGATGCCAAAATATTCATATGGAATATACGATATATTCCCGGGGCATGAAATTTAGTGTCAACATTTCTGCTTCCATGTTTATGCCACGTAAGCAGGAATACATGTCATTTCGAGGGATTCTGACTGGAAATTGTTTAAGCTTATAAATTTATACGTTCGAATGAACATAAACTGAATAGTCACACTTGACGTATGAGTGATCTGCACATTTCGATTAAAACTTAAGTGCTTGTGGGATGTGTTCGAGGACGACGAGGAAAATTCTTTACATACATTTACAGAAGTAAGATGTAAGTTGGATATTAAATTAAATTATAAGAAATAAAATAATGTAACTGCAAAATAAATGAGATTTTTTGCAAAATACTCAAATAACATATTTATAAATTTCTGAGTTCTTTCCAACTATTTTCTGAATAGTTGTGGATAGTTGTGAATATGAATATGGATACTCTTGGGTTAATTATAATTGAAATATCCTTCAATCTGTTTACTAAAGCTTATATTACTCTAAAAGACTTAAAGTATTTAAAGATGTGAAAATTGAGAACATATAAAATGGAAGGGATATCTATATGAGGCTGATATGTCAATATAAATCCTGATGCGTAAATAATTTAGCGGAAATAATGACTTTGGTAGCGGAGACAAAAGATTTTTGGGCTAACTATGAAGAGTGTGAGGTCGAAAGAGCCTTAAGAATTAAATTGAACAAGAATTGAATGAAAAATCCTACGAAAGTGATTTTCTGTTAGTGGCTGATGCTACAGTAGTGCTGCATTTCTACAAACGCACTATGCGACAGTTATCATGATCAGGAAAACATGACATTTTTGTGACAAACCTTAAAAGAAATGATTCTGTTAAAACAAAAAAACCATTTTACTTGTCTTTATCTGGAACTACAGTTAATATGATTTTACTGTTAAGAAGATCCTTTCTTAGGCGGTCGAATAAATATAGTAAAGTAGACTTATCGGATCTATATCATTTAATAAAAAAAACCACATAGTTTATGTAACAAGGAGAGCACATGGTGTGTTGCTGAGAACAAGGTTAGTAATTTCGTTTTAATCTAACTTAGGGACATGAGAATAAACAGTAAATGTCTCAACATCCACTTCCCTCCAAATCTATGTTAATATAATTAATATTGACTAATTTTCGGTGGTTAGTTACTTTGTATTTAAGCATCAGTAATTTTTCTTCAACTGGAAACTGACAGTGATTCAAACAAAATTGAATGGATAAGAACCATAAGTACTTACTTACTGTGTCCTTTTCCACTTGTGGAGCATAGGTCCTCAAGAACTATGATTTATAGAGAGATATTAAACTTTTTTCTATCGCTTCTTACACATAGAATTTTACAATAATAAACATTCTACGTATATTACGTTGGGTTAGGATCTGCTTAAGTATGGATCAAGAGAAGAGTACCAACCGTAAAACTCTGCACTACATATACAAAAAATATATAGAATATAAATATAGAAAAGTCCTCAACAAGTGATAATTTAGTTTTCATTGGGAAGGTCAAAAATTTCTTGTTTGATCACAGTTAGTTGAAGCATAAGACATTTAGCAAATCGTCTTTGGACTACGACTAAAATCTAGCTTAAAAACCAAACATACAAAAATACTTGTGATATCATGATATCATGGACTGATGATTACTTAGACATGATTTTTTTGTTCATTTTTAGAATAAGAAATAACCAAAAGTAAGATTTGTTGCACATTATGTATGTAATACACATGCCTCATTAGGATTCCGAGTAGAGTAGCAGGAACTGATGAAATATCTACTTAACTAAATAAATACATTGGTACTTGAATTGGCTATCGATGTATATTTTGCATGTTAACATTTTTACTTTTTTCTTTTTTTTTGCTTAAAGTATTTATTAACTTTGATCAAATTTACTACTCTCCTCAAGAGTTCAGTGCTTCTGAGTGCGTGTCAGCAAATCACCATTTTGCTTACTTAGACCGATTCATTGGCCTGTTGACTTCCCTGTGCGAATAAGTAATTTGCCTAACCTTGCAATTCTACCTTCATATAATGGGATTTGTAAATAACATCCTGAATTACATTATTTGAATACTAAATACCAGTGGCTTCCTTTTGCTCCACCTACACTCCTGCGGACTGAAGTTGAAAAATTAACAAAAATTGCCATGTTGGCTTTTCTTCGATTTTACTTTGCTGCTGCTGCTGACCTTTGTAGTCGATACTTGCAGACGTCTCCGGCACAAAATGAGGACGGAGTAGGAATTGAATTAAGTAACAAGTAGACCAGAAAGGCAACACACGTTAGTAATATTTCTTTAAAAAGTTACTTATTGGGTAAACATGGGTATAAGTTGAAGGTTTTATGGTTTTTTGGCAATAAGAATGCTGTGCGATGTATGTGATTGTTTTACTAAATTGTTGACATGATTTAGTTGAGTTAACATAACATTTAGGGTAATTTATCTCTTAAATAAATTCATAATATTTCTATTAAGAAATTTCTTTACAAATATATATATATTAGATAAATATTATTCAGTAATTTTAATGGATTTTTTATAATATAATCATAAATATATAGTTATACTTACATTCATACAAATATGTGTAATAACAAAACTTACCTGAAAAGAGAAAAGGATATTAGTATTATTATTGCATTTATATGTTTTCTAAATTCATTTATAATTTTAGTTGTAATATAAATTTTATCTTTCTTCCAGTTACTTTCACCTATCAACTTTTATTGCATCTCTTCGGGTTCAAGGCAAAAGTGCAGTTAAAGGGTCAGAATTTGGCCATTAGCCAAAATAGAAATCCACTAATTTAATTTTGCACTTAAAGAAAATATATTTGTAATGTCAATATCTTAAAAACTCAAAAATGAACAGCATGTGCTTATAAATAAATAAATAATATATACAATCTGCGAAAAGTCACTACATTTTTACAGCAACTGACAGACAACGACACCTGCAAGATTGATAAGCATAAAAATTTCGAATCAATTTTTCCTTATTTACAGTAAAAACTTTGTGTATTAAAAATAACTTCGATAGATAAAAAATAAATCGATTCTAAGTCTAAAAATACTAGAGTGGAGTGGCTGTCAGCAGAGTCAACATAAATGTCGTTTTAATGGTCAACTTAAGGCAACACGATTTGCCGACTCACACATATGAAGAAGTCACCCGGGGTACCTGCATGAGTTTCAATATAGAAATAAAGTATCTGCATTTTTAAGGTATTAACGAGGCAGGGTGCAGTCATGCAGAAATAAATCTCAGGTTCATGGCAAGGTTCAATATGACGAAGTAACTGTTGGTGTTCTTGCTGCTGATACTCATGCCGGTGCTGGTGCTGCTGCTATGGCTTATGCACCATCATAAGGGCAAAATATTTAAAATTGTTTCATAAATGTTTTAACATAAATACATGATAAATTTATAATCAGCTTTTTCATATTTTTCAATATCGTTGATATTAAATTTTTACATTCTAAAAACATCAAAGAGGATTAGAATTGAAAAGTGTTTAGTTGGAATGAGGGTCAGACAATGGAATATGCAAAACATATTTAAAATTACATTTTTATAATTATATTATTTATTAGTATTTCTGTATACTTTATATGGTATATAGTTCGTATTTAAATATGTCTTACATTTCATTATTTATAGTATTGATTTGTTAGCTTCATCTTAGCTTTCTTAAGAAAGCTAAATTCTTCAATTTTTCCAAGGGAATAACTAAATTTTTTGTAAAAGAAGGTTTAAAGCAATGAAAATTCATATCAAAGTGATGGATATGTAATATAACTTGTAAACAAACCTTAATCCCCTTGTCCCTTGTGTATCTTGTACTATAACCCAAGCACTACTTCACACCTCTCGTTAAATATTTTCAAGTCCCTTCGTCCATTGTGCCTCTAAAAATCCAACCCAAGCACTACTTCGAACCTCTCTTTAGATATTCCATCCAAAACGTCACCTTAAGCATGCCAAACGCAAAAATACTCTTTACAGGCATAAGTTGTTTAACTATAAGCTAAAACTTCTTTATCCTGAGAGCTTTTCAGAACCCTTCTCATGTACCTCTATCCATTTTGTCTAATAACTAGTTGCGCTCATCTGCAATAATTCCACCTTTTCGAACGCGAAGGCCTTGGATACTGCATTAATAACAAGCTCAAGCCTACCGAAAAGTATTTTTCCAATTCCCTAGATAAAAGGATTAAATTACTTGCACTATGACGTTCATGGTCAAAGGGCTGGAATCTTGAGACGTGGTCTTACTGAGTTAAAGTCTTGCAGAATGACTTTTGGTGCTTTCCAATTATGGACAAAAAAAGTTAATCCGCTACGTCAAAAGTAATGAATTGAAACTGGATTGACCTAGTTCAAAATAATTGCCATAAAGAACGTCCAAAAACTTATTTTACACAAAAATTTTACGAAAAATATAATATATGAGCGTAGAAAATGTCGACTAAACTAGAAGGTTTTTGCATTTTATTAAACACAATCTTAAACATATACTATCAAGTTTCAAGAGGCTGTGGGCATAATGAATGCAGTATTTAAAAACACTGCAACAGAAACATGTTCGAATATGACTCTGTCATTAATATCTGGAACATTTCTTTAGGAATAAAATGGATTTTGAAAGTTGTTCTATCAGTATGGATAAAACTGACCTCTACTTAATAGATTCCGAAATCACACGTAAGGCTATGGAGATAAATTTAACTCAAACTTTACTTTCCCTAGTCAGTTCTTTTCCGAAAATTGTTCAAGAAAATGTAAATGTCACTTTTTGGTAAAGAAAAAAAATTTCACACAGTTGTTTCTTGCTTCCCCACTCACTTCAACTAAAACAATTCCCAGCCAAACTTGAATATAGACATTACGCTGTGATATATGAAGGTAACCCACAATAATAGAATTGATAACCACTACAAGAGGTTAGCTTAATTTAAGCCATTCTGTAAAAGTGCTCTATCTAAAAGATATTCAGTATCAAAGCAAGAAGAGATTGAAATAAAAACTTATGACTAAATTTTTATGAGCACGAATACTTATTTATAAATTTTTCTGTAAAATCCAGCCAAAGCTAAAAAATAAAGCTTTTCATATAAGAAAATTTGAAAAGTTTTTTGCGAAAAGCTTTCGCTGTAAAAGCTTTTGTTGACATTGGTTCTTGTCACAACGACAGCTTTTTTTCCTAAAACCAAAAGCTTTGGTTAATATATTTCACTTTAGATGTTGCTAAAAACTTCTATATGAAATCTTTTTGGTACAGAAAAGCAAAATTTGCACCCAGTAGTAAATATTGGCATCACCCATTGCAGATATTTATAATCACGTAATGAAAACACTAAATTAGAACAGTTTTAAATAATTCATATATTATTAATTTCATTTTTGGTGTTCATTTTTCTTACTTAATATGCATATTTACATTTTTCACTTGCTACATTTGATATAATATATATAATAATGTATATGGCTAGATTCTGATATCTCTGGTATTTCTTTTTTACCACGCTGTATGTCAATGTACTATCATTTCCAAGATATCGGTCCTTAGAGTTTTATATTTTAACTTAAAGAAAAGATCATATAAGTCATATGAAGGCTTATATCCTTAAGCCTTAATACTTAATTACCATTAAGTATTAATTGAAGTATTCTTAAAAATTTAAGTCGAAATCCGTAAAACGGACATAAGTATAAATTACAGTAAAGTAAAATAAATATTCATATCGTCAAAAAAGATAATACCTGCTATGATAAAAATTGAAACATAAGAACTCGCAGGCACAAATAATTACACATATTCAGGAGTGGCTTTTATAAAGAAGGCACAATGACATTGAATATTCAAGACACAATACAAATGATCTAAAACTGTTCTAAAAAAATATTCTACTGCACCGTGAAATAGCCTGTGTCGTATAAAAAATCAGGAAAAACTAAAATAGTGTTAAATAAAATAATAATATTACCGCTAGTGTTTTATGGGTGTAAAGCTTGGAGATTAATATATACAAAAGTAACAATATATCCGTATTTTGAAGATAATGTGGAAAATATTTGTGCGAGTACAGCAAAATAAATTATATCAACTATAACCATGAAAACAATCAACGCCTTGAATGGATAGGATACCTTATACGTTCACCTAAAACAAGACAGCTTTAGAATATTAAAAGAGCAATTTATAATAATAAAAAAACGAGGGAAATCATTGAGTGACAGTGTGCGGCAAGATCTCAAGGAGAGAAGTATTACCAACTGAATAGAAAAGATGAAAAAAAAGAGGAATAAAATAAATTTAAAGCAAGCTTGAGCTCTAAATGAGTTCTGTATAGCTGTAATGATGATGATGATGTTGTTAAGAATGATTACTGAATTTTCTAATAATTTATATGATTTTAAAAGGTATACTACATTTCCGCTTAATTAAATTATGCTTAAATATGCTTTTAGTATATTAAATAACTGTTTTTCTTAATTTGCATATCGGGTAGTTTAAAAACAAGAACATCTTTACTTAACCGCATAAGTAAACTTAATACCTACAACCATTGCAAAAATGGTGGAGTGTTTTTAATTTATTATTTTGTGAATAGTCGCATATTAATCTAATTATTTTAAACTTTTCATTTTTCGTCAAACGCACGAAATATATAATTTACATTCATCTTTTATTATCTTTCGTCATTAAATATTATTCCACTCTACTTCTTAAAGACAAAATTTTAAGCAAACAAAGTAAATATGGTTTCCTTTTTAACTAAATTTAATATCATTTTAATATCGTTATATATCGTTAATATTTTAAAATTAAGTTATACACACCATAAACCGCTTAATATCTTAAAGGATATCAAGTTTTGGTTTCGCTTCGATGAAAACATATCTGACGGAGAAAGATTTACTATCCTCTAAATAACTTTTATTAAAGCACGTATAAAAGAAATGCGCAATCCATGAGCTATAAACTTTAAATAACTATATATATAAACTATTCTTCTTATGCAGTTTGAAGTAAAACTATCTTGAGAAAACTACACACATTTCTGCGGTCAAGTATTAAAACTGCATTTCAACAAAAAGACGAATGAGTTGCATTTAGCAGAGAAGAAATCATGAAAAACAACGAATAATGTGAAATCAGAGCAGCATATAAATCAGTTCAGTGTAAAGGAATATGTGCTAAGAATAGAGAATACAGCACAATGGATGAAGGAAAAGTACATCTGAAGCGAAAAACATTGTGTGCGTATGAGTAATGTGCTGGAAATGTTAAGCGTAAATCCTTTCAGTTCGGCTACACCTTTCATCAACTGAATTGTATTCACTCTCACTATTCTACATTTGTCTTTAATTAAAAATTAATTTAGAAATTCATTTTCTGTTATCTCAATGAAAGTTATCTTCCTTACGTCACGTTTAACCTATTGAGACTCACTTGAGGTTGCTACGAGAAGCTACGACGAACGCATTTGCACCTGAACAGGGGAAAATTTAAAGCAACATTAAACTTGCATGCAACGAAGCATGACTAAAACGACATCCTTAAGTATTTATTTTAAAAATTCAATAACCCCAGTGACAAACTATACATATTTTTCATATATAATTTATGAAAATTATATATTCAAAGATACATGCACATTGATGCATAAATAATATTTTACAAATATTTAACAACTTAAACTTTAACTAAAACATTTGATAAAGTGAGAATTTGTGTGAAATAAATTCATCTGCATTACTCACACATATCTATTAGCTACTTTGGTTCAGCTATATCTATATCCTTAAGGTTTCGCGTATGCGTTTCACTTATCACTTTTTGCTCTGCAACTAGTAATAATATTGGCATAAAAGATAAAGAATTTCAATAAAATGCAAATTTTTTTCTTTACTTTCTGGTTTAGTTGAACACAAGAGATTTATCAACCCTTTGAAAGTATCTGTGCTCGTTAACATTGCAACTACTCGTAGTATAAAGTTCGCCACTAGTAAAATATATTTATTTTTGCTCTAAAAAGGCTCAAATTATTTAAAACGAATTCTCAAGTGTATTTCCTTTTATATGAGCACAAAGCATTTATATAACTTCATCCTGCATATTTCATTGAGGAAGCATTTTTTTAATAGAAAAGTTGGTTCGAGCATTGAGTTTTACTATTGAATACAGCTCAGTTTGCATTTAATATTTTATACATAAAATGAAATTTTTATAACTTTAAAGTAATCATTATAAAATATAAAATTTTATATTTAATGTCTAGACTAAAAGTAGGTAACCTTAAAAAATGGATTGCCATTTTCAACTATGTGTTGTGGATCATGAAAGAAACTTTTAATTAAAAAACCATTAACATGTCATTAATTTTTACGTGATATGAGCATAGACGGATACTTATATCTAGAAATAAAAGTATACATCATTATTATTGATAGTATTTAATATCACTCATTTCTACTTTAACCGTTTATAGTTGCATACATGTACCAAAACTTTGAATGTTCTGTGATAAAATACTTTTCAATATCAATATTTTTTACGGAATTGCTCTACTAAATTGCATTTACAACAATTACGAATCAAAGTCCTTCACACTATTAAACATAGGCATTAAATATTTGTATATAAGCAAAAGTCAAAGTAGCTAACAACAATATTAAAGGGAAGTGAAATACTATAATTGCTTATAAAAACATTTACAAAGTGACCACCATATATAATAGAAGTGCTAAGTAACAGCGCCAAAAATAACAAAACGATATGACGGATACAAGCATCTTAGGCTGCGGTTACTTTGAATACGAATTTTGTCTTGCGTGTTCGTACGTATGTTTTCGCATGCGAACACTTCGCATGTTGCGGTTACATTGCTTGCGAATAGACAGTTCTATTTTGTTTGTTTTGAAAACAAAATGTGTAGTGAAGATGAAATATATTTAGCGGAAAATTCGTTATCAAGACAAGGCGTCGTGCGAGTAGTTTTCAGCAATTGTAACCAGTAATATAAGATTATATACATTTGATTTGTTCGTACGAACACATAAGACAAAATTCACAAGCAATCCGTAGCACTATGCAAGCAAAACAGTATTACAGAGCCTAGCAAAAGTGTTGCAGTACATCAGCTAAATAGCAAATGTGCCAGCTAACAGCATCAAGAATAATGAATAAATCAAAAGAAGTTCACGAGAACTTCTTAATTTGATATATATGAATAAAGGAACTATGCAAATAAATATGAAAGCATATAAGAATTATTATTTATTGAAATATGTGACTTTGCTTTGCAAAAGTTTGCTTTATTTTTATCTCAAAATATTCCTAGCTATTTCAAAGACTTTTATTTCCTTTATAATAACTTCTCAGTTAAATGAAATAATCTATAAAGAATGTTTATATTTATATAAATTGGTTTTGGTTTTTTATTTTATTTTACTACATATTGAATTATTAAAAGTTTTTTAATTGGTAAAATTAATTTTTAAAAAGCTTAGAATATTATTTATAACAAAAATGTGAGTTTTTTTTACACTTGTGCAAAATAACTTCACAATTCTTAAGAAGTCTTTATACCCGAATAAAATAACGAATTGTATTGCATATTTATTTTTATAAAAATGTTTAGTCAAGTGCTTATTTATATATTTAAAAATATATTAGAAAAAAAGAAAATATTTAGTTAGCAAATTATTTATATTATTTTTACTGAAGGCTATTTTAATATTCGCAAAAATTTCGTATTCAATTGAAATAATTTTAAATCAGGATGGAAAAAATAGAAAATTGTGAGATATGAATGACAGTAAGGAATTTGCTTGTAAAGTAATTTAATGATGATGTTTTATATTAATAAACATTTGCTAATATAAAGGAAATACGGACTTATGGATCTATTATAAATCGTGTCTATATTTCTGTTTCCTTTAATAACATATATTCAATTCTACCTTATTCACCGTCAACTATTTTACGTAGGTTAGTACTAAAAGTATCACATTTCGATTAGTTTTTTATTTATGAATATCCGTTCCTTTTTGTTCTGGTAACAATAAATATATTTATATAGAAGTTTGCTACAGAAATTTTTTATGAAATTGATTTTTTATTTTATTCCATTAAAGAACACTTTTTTGTAATATTTTTTAAGTGGTGTTACCTGACGCTTTGACAGTCAATCATTTTAATTTACACATTCAAATTGATTTGCACAGTCTTACTATACCAGATAATTACTAATTTTTAAAAGAAAAATCTAAGACTACATCAAAGATAAACCTTGATCTGGACTAAAGATTTCTTATCAAATGCCTCAATTTTTCTATTGACAAATTACTTCGAAACCAGCAGTTGTCCTCTGTTTTTAATAATTTAAACTCTATTTATGATCATCTATTATATATTCAAACTCTATTTATGATCATCTATTATATATAACATATAATATTATATTATTAACATTGACTTTTTAATTTGTTTATAAAAGATTTGATTTTTTTTTAAGCTAAAATTATACACAAGTACTTACAAATCCTCTAAAAGATATCAGGGTTGCCCTTTGTTCGAACGAAATCTTTGGAATTCATTTGCATTAAAACTTTGCACTTTTACAAATTGAGTAAAGGAAAAAATTTTGAAAAAAAATGAGAATTTAATACAATAAAAAACAAATTTTCTTTGTTTTCCGTTTTTCATTAATTTTCATTTCACAAGCATTTTTTCACACCATACATACATTTGAACTACCGCCTTTGGAATTGCTGAGTAATCAAATGGAAAAAAGGGTTGAAAAAAGATTTTTGCACCCATAACTTTGCCGGCAATACCGAGAGTACTTAACTCTGGCCATAAAAACCTACAAGTTGAAGTTTTTTCTGGTTTTTTGCTGAAACTTGTAAATTTTTATTTGCCTTAAATGTTCGAATAAATGTACGAGATCGTGACGTTCCATGTTTATTTGTGTATTTACAAGTGTAATTGTGGTCAGGCATTTGGGTGTAACCACAAAACCCATAGACTTATTAACCGTATTAAAAGTGCCTATGCATATGACGTCAGGTAATGCAAAAACAAATAAATATTAAAAGACTTGGATGAATAAATTTTTATTACGGGCCAATAAAGTTGAACATGCAATTCAAATGGTATTTTCTTTTCCTTTCATTTGTATAGAAAAAATTGCAAGAAATCAAGAATTTTATTTAAATATCAAAGGAAGCAAAAATCTACATATATATATATATATATTTATATTACACACATGCATTGTAATATGTAGGTGGCAAACATAATTCGAATCATCGTTGTTGCGTCGGTTTAAGTGTAGATCTCTAGGTCACGTACACCAAGGTCACCTATGACTTCATTGTGTTATCCTAAGACTCCCAGAATGGTGTGTTGCCACTCATAGTTATTTCGTTATGCCATTTTAAATAGACTATCTGTGATCACAAATATTTCAAAGAAAATTAAAGGGTTCCGATATCAGTTTCTAATAGTTGTTTGGGGTTCTCGAAATAAGAACTTTTAAAAATTGTAGCTCTACTCTTTGCCAAAGCTCTGAATCTACACAACAGATGAAAAATTGATAATGCTTTGTCTTCAATAATTAAGATTTGGCTATTTTATTAAATATATAATTGCAAATACGATTACTTTCCAGCAATAAGTTCAAGGTTGTTCTTACCAAAGACTATCGATACCTTAGTGACAAGTTACCACTTTGCTTCCAAATAATTCTCCCTTAACTTTTCCATTAACCTTACAGAATCCCCAACATTCACTATAAATTAACCATAATTTTAAGCTTCAGAGACTTCTATCGTCTGTGCCTTATAAATGGGATACGATTTCGTAAATTATCTCTTATTGACCGCTGACTGAAATTTTTTACCAAGTCATTCCTTAAAACTGGTTTAAGTGTGTGAAGTCTTACGCTCTTCCTTAACATTCGTTTTTCTCACTGACAACAGACTACTTCTGTGATTGAAATAAAGGGATTTACTTGATAATTGATACTAACTTTTACTAACATCGTCATTTAAATAAATACAATTTTATATATTCGATATATAACTTTAATATATAATCTCTTTAATGGTAAGTTAATATATATAATTAAGAAAAATATATTCATGTGGAGTAACTTTTTTTCTTTTTCAAAAAAATAATTTATTAATTAATATTAAATTTTATTTACAAATAATGGAAAAATAAAAAATTATTAGAAAAGGGTATTTAATTTAAAAAAAAATAATAATTTAAAGACGTATCTGTCTAAAATTATTTAATCTTTACTCTGCTATTTAATCAGTTGAGTAAATTCCAATATAAAATACAATAACTGTTTATATTTCAACAATTAAATTTGGGAGACGTTAGTAATAAAATTAGAACAATATTTAGTTGAAATATTTTATATATTTTGTTTTTTTGCAATAAAAAAAAAACATTTAAAAAAACAACAGAACTGAAAACTGAATTGATTCGCGTGTGTAAACACTTAATTCGTACTCAAATTTGAAAAAAGGTGGGTAACCGAATGAGGACATACACAAGATCATGGCACATTTATTTAAACACGTTCGTTTCGATTTTGTTATTGAATAAAAGTATTAAATAATTGAAATTAATATTAAAAGGTTAAGAACAATTTTTATTTTCAACAAATCAAAATGTATTTGCTTTAATATATTATAATTTTTTGGCGCAATAGTGCTAGTTAATAGCGCTACAAAAATAACATAAGAGTAAATGGTTTGTAAGTTGACTGATTTGTTAAGCTTTAAAGAAAATTGAAGAAAAAAAGATTCAAAAACACCGTCAACTCCAGAAATCGTTACAAAAATATCAAACAGCATCAAAATTTTTAGGATATGATTGTGGAAGATCATATAAATAGAAGCTGATATGATCTTGTGGAAGATCATATTAATAGAAGCTCTAGGCGTTTCATAAAGCACAGTGAACAATGTTTTATGTTAAATTTATGTTAGATATTTCAAAAAACTAAACTGTCATTTTCGTTCACAATGCAACAAAAGCACTACCATAGAATTTATCGACAATTTTTGTAGCATTTTAGAATGGAATATATATAACCGATGTATATATAAGGAGGCAATATTAAACTCAACATAACGAACACACTTCAAGAGCATATAAACCTCATTCTGGAGTATTTTCAGAAATGGAAAATAAAAATCAATAATAAAAAAACTAAGGCTCTGTTTATAACAGAGTGAGAGTGGGTGATATGGTGATAAACTGGGAGGATAGCGTTAAATATCTCGGCATCACGTTGGACAAACGATTCACATGGCTTAAACATGTTCAACTGAAAAGAATTAGCTGTGCCAGAATTCTTCATTACCTCCAACCGCTATTTAGAAAAGAAAACCTCAATGCTAAGAACAGAAAACTGATATATAACCAAATAATTTGTCCGTCATTTCTATATGGTTGTGTAGCGTTTAGCAAAGCTTCAAACACTACTATTCACCAATTAGAAATTGCACAAAGCCAGGCTCTGAGAAGACTTTTCAAAGTTCCTTGGTATATTCGGACGAATGACATCCTTAGGGACCTCAAGATTGATCCCATCAAAAAATACATAAAGGATAGAGCCTTGAAATTATTTGCGAAATCTGACAGACTTACTAACACCGCATTATCAAATCTCAGAATGGTTACAGGCTCCTCGGGGAGGTATGCAGATCTGAGGTCAATTATTACTTAGTCTGATGATGTGATAAATAATAATCCAGTCAAGGCGCAAAGAGGGGTTTTGAAGAAACCTCGCAGTTAATATAGAGTAAAAGTGCTCAGGTGCACTGACTCAACTTCCCTCAACATAATAATAATTAAACTTTTCGAAAAACGAATACTTAATTGGAACATTAAATTAGAGGATTGTTAAAACTAAAATATTTATATTGCGAGAGACTGACAAATAGACATTTTTATAACAAAATTAATTTTATTTTTTCGCATTCTTCGAGCAAATAGATGTATGTACTTATTTCTTAAAACATGTATTTATAGTTAAACAACCAAATTTAAAGTAAGATAAGTGAGAAAATAGGAGAGACACCAACAGTTAAACTCAAGATTGATTTGACAGCGCACCAAAAAAAAAGAGAAGTGCTGGTTAACAACACTAAAAAAATAAAAGTTTCATTTATATTTATCTAAAAGACATATATCTCGCAATACAAATCATTTACACACATTCTCTATTAATAATATAAAATAATGCTTATAAAAAGTAAAATTTTGATAATCATTATATAGTCTTTAACATAAAGTTACTTATTTTCTTCGCTTAAAATCAAAAATTAGAACATAAATTTAAATTGCCAATTCTAATTTCCATCTAAATTATTTTCAAAATCTTTGAATTTGATATATTGTAAACAGAATATTTCCATTGCAATAAACCATTTAGCTTTTTGGCAAAACTACTGTTTCAACAATCCTTTCTGGCTTTAAATTTTACAATATAATTTGTGCATTTATTATCACTTGACATGTATGTTAACAGTTTTATAAATGTACACTCTTGTGTCTGTATCTGCATATGAAATGAATTTCTGCAGCCAACGTGTATAGTAATTAGTAGATACTTACGAAATTGCATACAGTATCTGTACATGGACATTAAAATTTATTTTGTAATTAATTGCAACACAGGTTTTTCATGTGAAGGTGACTAAGGCAAACACTTAGGTACGCGTAATTAAAATACAACGATTTGTCATAATTTTTTTTGTTTAATTAATATGCGTGGGTGCTTTTAATGGGGGATATAGTGAAATTTATATTCACTGCATTGAGATATATTATTAAAATTATTTTAAAATAATATTTCCAACAATATTTATTACATAGAAACCATCTCAATGTTTTGTTGAAGTCTTAGAAACATACGAAATTTTTAAAGTAGAATAATAATTTAAATTAAATTGATAGTCACTGCAGAAAGACATTATATGTGGGTCATAATTTCAATTTGAGGTGCTAACTGATATCTTTTTTAAAGTATTGCTATTAATCTTCTGAATTTGTAAAGTAAACATTATAAAATTAAGTTGCTTGGCGCACTCCGTAAGTGTAAATAAATATAAAAAACACCTGCGCTATATCTAGCAAAGCACACTTTTAAAAGCTTATGGAAATCTACTACGCTTCCTCATATGAAAACATGAACATCAAGCTCCATCGTGCTCTTCTGTTTATTGAATAATACAGAACAACACAGATACTAACTTATATGTATTCATATATTTTAATTTTCTAAAAACCAAAATAAAAAATATTTTAAATACCCGAATTCTTCGTTAACTATATAGCTAATAAGATCCACATGCCAATAAAACTATGAGAAAAATTTACACAACCGAAGAAGCAGCGGCATATATTTTGTTTTATAAGAAACTATAGTGCTACCAACTTTGGACTATGTTGGTGTTGCCGCAACTTTGAGGCTCGGCTTGTACTACTAAAGTGTAAGAAAAATTAAAGATAGTTAAGTACTTTATATACTTAAAATGAAACACTAACGACAGTAATATCATATATTAAGATATAATAGTAAAAGTATCTTATCTACTCATCTTATATGTTACGACTGAGACATACAGTTTAAAAGCAAACTGCTATCCAGCAACTTACAGTCAGCTATGCAATCGCCCTATAAGACCACTTCTTTCTGATATAGCTGAAAGTTGCATGTTGTCTGCAATACACTGAAGTGAATAAAACATCTTTGAAAAACAATTTCTCAAGAAGACTTTTGGTCCAATATATACAAACCATGAATGGCATATTCGTTGTTATGTATAAAAAAACTAAAATAAATAAATAAAATATGTCAACTTAAATGAGCAGGACGTACACTCAAAACCAATCTAACAATACCCTTACAAGAATATTAAAAGCGTAATCCTGTCATATAAGAAGCCGAGAGAGAAGAGAAGTAAGAGAAGATGAACGAAAACCTACCAATAACTGATAGGCAGTAGAAAAATACAGATAAATATGACGAAGACTTCTTGAGGTGACTTAGATTTTTATAACCACTATCGTCATAATGTTATATATATATAACTTAAACTGAATTTGTTTTTTTCTTTTCTATTATTTTAATTTTTCCCATTTCTTATCAAATTTTTTCTATTTTAGTCTGTTATTTACAATAAACTATATCAAAAACTAATTATGGATATTAAATACTGAATAGATATATATAGAAAATATCTATTTTGTCATTTATATTTACTATTATTACATATCAACTTCAAAATGTCTAACCCTTTTAGTTGTGTTTATCATTTTTTGGTATCCCGGTAAATGTTTAATGTGATTGTTACACCCTTCTTCAGTTTATATTTTGACAAGTAATTGCCATTTTATTTTTTTACACAAAATTACTGGAATGTAAATCCTTTGCATGTCCTGATTGCATTCATATTACACTTCCAAATAAATTTTGTAAATTTTTCAACAACTTCACTGTCAAGAAAACTGATGTGGGTTTCTTGTTTGTACCCTTTAAACTTTGGTAATTGTATTTCATATATCAGCCAACCCTTTTTATGCTTACAAGTATGGAAATAGCATTACTTTTATTTTTATAAAATATTCAATAGTTAGAAGGTAATTTAATAAAAAAGTGTCTATATTAATATAGCAAACAATTCCAGCGAAGGAAATCTGAGTTATTTCAAAACACGTTAAGGAGTGAAGTGTGGAGTGAAATTTAATATAACATAAAAGGAATAAATCTTATTGAAATAACTGTGTGCAGTTAGAATGACGATGGTGATTTAAACATACCTAATCATTTATATATTTTTAGATATAGTTGTATACAGAGGAATCAGAATAACAACCCACTATAGTTTTTAGTACCATACATTTTTTTACTAAATAACTTTTTTAAAAACATTTTAAAAACGTTAAGAACGTACAGATTATTTGACATAAAATTTTTTAATTTAACTAAAATAAATAAGCTAAGAGACCTTAGATTAGATCCGGTCAAAAAATACATAAGGAACAGAACCCTGAAGCTATATGCGAAAACCGACAGGCTGCCCTACTTAGCACTATCTAATCTCAGAGTAAACACTAACCGCATGGGGCGGTACGCAGATCTTAGATCAGTTATTGAATAATCATGAAGCTTATGAGGAATACATAAATTAGTCAGTGAAATGGTTGGGACTCTGCGGAAACCCCCCAGCTAACAAAGAGTAAAAGTGCACTATTAATATATTAAAAATTTAGTTTTCGAAATTGTTTGTCACCTTTCGCTCAGGTTTCTACCAATAAAACAATATTTTCTATTGTAAAATATGAAAGGAAATTTGGTAATTTCTTTACTGCATTGAAATATATATAAATTATTCAATAACTTATAAATTATAATTTTTTGTGTATTTTAATGAAATTTTAAGAAAATTAACCTACAAAATGACTTGTAAAAATAACATCTCTCTCTATATGTGTTCGCATTAATGTACATATTTAATTATATGTAAATCCATTTTATGAAATATTTTGATTAAATGTTTTGTGAAAGTTTTGATTTGCCTTCCAGAGTGTATAATTACGCAAATTTTCTTTTTTAAATTACTACTCGAACTCAAACTTATGATAAGAATACAAGGGATATAACCTAAATTAATTTTTCGAATTAATTAAATAAACTGAAAGTATAATAAAACGCTTAATAGCAAGCAATTATCTATCTCAAACCACCCGACTTTTTATCAGCGCCTGCAGTCATAAAGTGAAATAATTTGTTTTTATTTGTCTATTGCAGTATGAAGAGGAGAATTTCATTGCGTGTCTGAATTAAGTAATAAGACGTACCAACCCATCAACTAAAGTGGTCCTGTGAGACATTTCTGTAAACAAAACACGAAAACAGAAAAAAACAATAAACAAATTAAATATTTACACACACACACATACACTTAACTGCATGTCCTGTACCTAGAGGCACACGTATGTATCCTTGGCAACAACGTTGTTGGCATAAACAAACAACAACAACACCAACAACCAAATAAAAAGTCACGCATGCAGAAAATTAGTTTGAAAATGTTTGAAAGTAGCTAAAGTAAAGCCTTTATGTGCTTTAATTTAGCATTTTATGTTGTGCTAAATTCAAAAATTGCACAAAAATAACTGCCACAGAGCAACAACCTTCTTCTTTTTCCAAAAGAAAAAAAAAAACAAAAACAAATAATATAAATAAAATGATATGAAATAAAAACAATTATAAAAATAAAAGGTTCATTCTGAGTACACAATCACTAATTTGAAGGTTTAATGAATGAATGGATTAATTTGAAGGCACACTTAATTGTCAAGACATATGTAAATTTGAATAGGGCAACGAGTTTTTCAGTAATGAAAAAACAAAAACAAAATAAAAACAATAAATAAATAAATAAATGAGATGTAAATTATACAAATACTATTTTCTTTATCGCACAAAACAATGGAAAGAAAACTCTATTAACTTTATATGTTAATATAGTTAGATACTCAAATTACATATCACTGGATATATTTGTACATCTTTAGATACTTTTTTTGAAACTGAACTCAAGATCATCAATATCAAGTGATATTCTCTTACGATAAATAATAGCATATTGTCTTGATCGATGCGAGTTCATCTTTCACATCCAACTCCTTCATTGGGTTGTTAATTTTGTAAGTTACCAGCTAACATTTCTGAACGTTCATTACGTTGTGCATCGGTTTCACTGTGCGTATATGGTAAGTTTTTCAAAGCAGTTTGAACTTAAATAAAAGCCAATATATAAAGTTTTTATTTTTGATTTATTTTATATAGTTTATTTCTACATAACTATATAATTAAAAGATACTTTTCTAATATTTTCCATTCTTTAGTTTATTTTTCTGATACTTCTACTATTTTTTCTGAAACTGATACTAATTATAAACATTGAACTTTTTTATATATAGTAAATTTGTAGGCGTATTTGTTTTAAATAAGAAATAAGGTACGTATGGAATAAGGAAATTTAACAAACAAAAATTAATTTTTAATCAAATCAATTATTTGTATGATTGTTTCTAATAACGCCAAGTACTGATCAAGATAGGATTTCTACTCACTTGCTTTATATATTTAACAGAGTTTCTTATCCATCCTTTCTAATATGAAACTACATACAAACAAATATGATAGGCAACGTTAAACTGATTGACTGTAAGCCAATGAAACTGTTGTTCACCAGATAGAGTTAAACCTTTATATAGATTTAATAGCAGAAATTTTTTCGTATTTAAGGACTGCTTGATCGGCTATTCTTGAAACACAGCTAATACGAATTTTTCATTTTTTTTCTTAAGAATTTTTTGGAGAGGATTTTTTGGTCTGACCTTAGTGAAATCAGAAACCAGACTCTTAAAGACAGACTCTATTTATATGCACATACAAAATATCGAAATTAACAAATCTTTCCAAAGTCCGCTGATGATGGATATATTATAATCTAATACAATCTTAAGCTTTGCTTTCTTTTAATTATCTTTATTGCCTATAAAAGGAGTTGCCACTTTTTTTGTAAATATTTAAGTTTGAAATTGAATTTAAGTAAGTAAGACTTAAGAAAAGTTAGAAAAGTTAATTTAAGGCAGAGCACTTCATTAATGAGTTTCGATCTATTTTTAATACTTTATTTTAAATAATTACTAGCATTTTTATTATGACAATTGTTATGTTTTAATTATTTAGAATATTAAACAAAAGAAACTGTAAAATTTTGTTTAGAAATGTCTATCTACGTAGTCCATACTTTTTGCGACACATTTGTACAAATATTCATATTACTACTAGAGAATGACGTTCTTCGGTTAAGAACTTGAAATTTTTGACGTCAAATTTTAAACTACTATTTGAACGACTTTTAATATCTACTAATTTAATATTTGTAATTTATAAAATTAGTTTCTAAGAAATTCTAAATTAAGCTTTTACCTAATAAAAAAATTAACGTAAGCAATTAGAAAACAAATTAACTGAACTTTAACATGAAGTAAAAAGATAATGACATACATATTCCATATAGAAACCAATCAATGCCTTTCAATTGACTTTAAATTGTTTTTTCGAGATCATCTATGGAAACTATTTCCTGATTATATATGCGTATATACCAAGTAAGAATGTATTTAAATATTAAGTCTTATGATACTGTTTCTCTCGTTTACCCAGGCAAAATTATTAGATACTAGATAATCAACCTTAGTGTATAGGGTTTGTAAGGTAGGGTTAAAAGCTCCTATCTCTGTTTACAACTAAAAATCTTCATCTATTGCAGTAGGAAGAAGAATATTGTGACCTTTTTAGAAAGTCATGAATATTTTCTGTTTTATTAGATTCGATTGGTACCACACGATATCTACGTTAGTCAGAGCGTCTTTTTATAAATCCAGAATCCTATTATGTTCTATTCAATTCTGATTACTTATCTAGTAAACATTTTTATGCAATTAAATTTATAAAAGATTTATAAAACTTACCGAACATTTGCTAAAGTATGCCTGCGATTTTTCAAGTATCGGCTGTGATACTTCTGCAGATCACCGATGGATCCCTGTTCAGCTTGCATCTTAGCTGGTAATAGTTGAGTACTGCCGTAGGGCGCTAGAGCTGATGCAGAAGACGAAGCAAGTCGGTGGGCAGCAGTAGCACTGCTACTATTGGTATTGGTATTAGTATTGCTGCCACTAGAGGCAAGAGTTTCGTTCGAAGTTGTAGCTCCGAGACCAACACCAGCACCTGGAGTGATTACAATACGTGACCAGCCGGACTTGTGCTGTTTTCGAAATTTGTGCTTTATACGAGGTGAGGGTGTTGAGGTTGTGCAGTCTTGTACACAGCTTGTAGCTGATGTTGGACCAGCAGCTGCTGAGCAAGTGTTGCACGTTGAGTGTAACGCACTATCGCTACTATCACTGTAGCTTGTAGTAGTAGTTACTAACAACAATTGCTGATCGGAATCGGCACGTAAAAGTTTTTGTTGATTATTGAGAAATTGTTGATGTTGTTCGGATTCTTCTTCCTCTTTGATGTGTGGCAAAGGAGAGGTTTGTTGTTGACAGCAGCAACGCTGCACTGTGCTGGCGACCGGAGTTTGTGTGGTGGCCGCAACAGTTGCGGATGTGGGTGCTGTTGCGAAACTTAATGCAGTTGTTGCTGTTGTTGGTGTTGTAGGTGAAACTTGTGTTGTTGCCACGGTAGACAAAAGGGATGTCGTAGTGGATAGCAATGAAGTTGTTGATACTGAACCAATTGCTGCGGCTTGTAGTACAGCTGCCGTTGGTGAAACGCTTGCGTCACTTAGAGTTTCCGGTTCTGCTTTACGTGCCAAAATGCCAGTCGCTAATGTCGCTGCTGCTATGTCGGCTGCACTCAATTGTTGCTCGTAATCCTCGTCCACGTCGTTTATAAGAGTTTTCAATGAAATTGGCGTTGTGGCCGAGGTTGCGATAGTATCAGCGATTGAATGCTTTTTCACAGTTATAATATTCACTTCTTCAAATGAAGTTGCTTCCTTTAAATGCTTATTATCTTTATCGTTTTGCTGTTGGTTTTGATATTGTTGCGTTAGTCCGTGCACTTGGTTATTCACTTCGTCCGGTGTTGGTACGGGTGATTGTGGCGGACTTGTAGCGGGGGCTGCTGAGCCGCCCCCGCGACAAGGTAAACAACAACGAAACACTGTGCTACTGAAGCACTTTGTTTGTTTGGATTTTCGTCGCTTGGCTGATGTTGAGGTCGTTGTAGACGACACACAGCTGCCGTTGCCAATACTGTTACGATTTGTAGGAGCGCCACCGCTGCCAAACTCGCTACCACTGCCACGTGCGCTTCCACTATTATTGCTGTAATTGCTGTGAGTAACGCTAAAGCGCTGCATGAAAAAATTAACAAATATAAAATATTATTCACAATTTAATCATATAATTCGATAATTGTTAAGAAATACAATAGGAACGTCAGAGAATGATACATATTATATAAATAATGCATTAATAATCAATATAGTTTGCACAAATTTTATAGCTCAATGATACACTTTGTGCCTTTACAACCTTTCCCATAATAAATTGATATTTTGTTGCAGTTTCATGTTGTTGCTGCTGTTGTAGTTGCTGATGTTGCTGTTGTTGAGAGTCGAACTTTTGTGTACCATTTTTAATGTTTTTATGATATGAAAGTTTCGACAAGCGCATTGTATGCAACAAGTGCTCTGGTAATTCTTTTAAAGGAATCGAGGCAAAACTACTGAGTGCAGCTTAAAAACTAATTTTAAAGAAAAGTTTTTTATCTGCGCGGTTTGGTACTTGTCAGTCTTATAAATTTCTTCTTGGCATTCCAGAATGAACAAATCTGAAAACAGAAAAAGAAAATATATAAGTAATTTTCTTCTTAATTTTAAACAAAAATAATATAATATATAAAATCGAATAATGTGCCCCATTAATGCTCATGTACATAGTAATTATCTTTGAAATTTAAAATAAAAAAAATTTTAATATATTTCGACAAAATATTTCCATAACCCCATGCTCTAATAGAACAGAATTAATTATAAATATAGCGAAGGACCAAATTATAGAAGTTATATCTAATAATATTAGACATATATCTCATGTCTTCATCTGCATATATGTTATGACATTATATTTGTTGGTGCATTTTTCGTTTGAGTGGGTATATCCAATATGCGGAAAACTAAAGCCAAATATTCTGTTAATAAATTTATTATATTTTCTTTCTTCTAACGCAAATTTAGAAAGACTATATTCAGAATATTTTTATAATAATAACAAAAATGAAAGTATAAAAAACAATTCATTCTATTGGTTTAAAACAAAGATATGTGTTCGAGAATCTTTACGTTTTTATTTAATCAAGTGGTTATTTGCTAGAAATAAAATAATGGTAGAAATAAAACATTCCAAAATAAAAGTAATTGTTTTGCTTTGTTTGTACTTTATATTAATATAATTCTTTTTTCGTTATACTAAAAGTAGCAAAAGTTTTTGGCAAGAAATTGGTATAAATACGGCTCGCAGTTAATCAATATAACAGACATCATCTATTGTTCAATCGTCTTAAACAATAATATCATATTTGGATTGACTATGAAGTTCAGGATTTTATATGCAGTTCTTGGCTTTATTGCTGTATTTGCGCTTGCATCTGCGCAGGATACAACAACTGTAGCATCCACGGATACTACAACTGTTGCTTCCACCGATACTACAACTGTCGCTTCCACTGATACTACAACTGTCGCATCTACTGCCACTACTACTGTTGCATCTTCTGCCACAACTACTGTTGCATCGTCCGCTACTACCACAGTTGCATCGGCTTCAACTACCGCTGCAAGTGCTGACACTACGACAGTAGCCGCTTCAACTGCCAGAACAACAAGGAGAAGGACTACTAGAAGACGACCAACCAGAAGAACTACTAGAAGGAGGAGAACTACTAGAAGACGTAGACCCAATAGAAGACCCAACAGAAGACCTAACAGAAGACCTAATAGAAGACCCAATAGAAGACCCAACAATAGAAGACCCAACAATAGAGGTTAAAAAATGTGTCACCATTAAAGAAGGAATCTAAGGTCCCCAATAAACCGCAGGAAAAAATAAATAGTTTTAAATGATTAATGAAAAGTGTAAAATTTAAAAAAATTCTTAAGTACAAACTTTGTGAATTTGAAACTTTTAATAAAAATTTGAATCATTTTAATAGCCTCGAAATTTTTTAATCTCCTACAGGAAATGATTTCATTAAGTGTTATCGTAACAACTATATAAAATGATATAAACTGATTACCGAATGAAATAGAGAAATTACTAACTGTTGGCAGATAATCAAAAAAAAAATGCTATATACAATATGCTACAATCCACATCTACACTAATTTCTTACTTTGCAATAGAAGACAACCGCAACTTCGGTGGAAGAACCAATTAAGTAATGATTTGAAGAGACTTGGTAGCATCAACTGGCTTTTGAACAAGGTTTTGAAGCAGGAACTAAATACTACTGTAAATACCAATTGTATAAGTATGTTAACATCGTGATATATCTCATACAACGTTTCACTTTTTATCTAATATTATATTATTTATCACCAACGCATTCAAAACCTCAGATCTCACAAAAAAATTTTTCTTTGCATTTTTTCCATGCATTCTCAGTATTATACCTTCTCATTACTGTTGATAGTTGCCTAAGCTGGATCGTCCAGCTAGAAATATTGTGATTTTGTGATTAGAGATTTGTTGCGCCTGATTTTGTTATTTAAGAGAGGATTTCAATTTTTTAATGCCTACTAACCCCAACGTAGCATCTATTGGCAAGACTAATTCATCGTGAAATCTCTAGGCTAATGATATTCTTACTTTGAATTTGTCAAACAAACAAAATCTTTTACAACTATGAAGGAAGATATCAAAAGTTATCAAATGTTCAAAATATTTTGCTATCAATTGTTACAGTTCCCATAAGTTTCTCTTTTTTTTAAGTTGTAAAAAGCCTCACAAACATCAAGGATCTTTAAACCCGCTATTGACAACATCAATATCATCAGCATTTGCAAGCATACTACATTTTAAGAATATTATATCTATGCTGTTTATATTGTATTGAAATTGTTGATATTGTTTTAAACATCACATTAGAGAAGTAATAAGGCATGCAGTTAACCTGTCATATCTTAAATCCTTCCGAGTTTAAACAGATCTGTTAGTGGTTTGCAATGCCATTTTATATAGCCGTATAAGTTTTGCTGGTATACCAGCGTTTCAGTCGACAGAAAGTTGGTTTGTATCAATTTATCATTGGTCTTCCTAACTACTTAAGACATTGTGAACAGCTCAGCTGATAAATCACCGACACCTGCAACCTTGTTTCGTATGAGTTAGCTTATCGAAAATTTTCCTTCATCATAGTCAGGAGAAGGAATCATCTTCACTTTTATTCAAGGTGCATACTACTACTTTCATGAGGTTCGAGGAATCATCCCTTCAAATAGTAAGCATCTATGAATAATTATCAATAAATTGGCGTTGGTATCTTTTTAGGAATAAACTCTAGCCTGATAAACATTAATTAGGTTATTGTTTTTTTTATAAAATTTGCGATCCATAAAGCTGTATCTTTGCAACTATTTTAAAAAACTTTACATAATCTCTTTGCTGTATGTATGTAAGGAGTCATGCTCTATGTAATTTTATAAAAATTGGATTAAAACTGATACTACCAAAGATTAGTTATATTTGGACATAGAAATATTCAGCTTTTTTTAATGTTTTCTGTACCCAAATTAAGTTTCAATCTTGTTAAATATATTTTCTTCTACAATTCATTACATGTTGAATAAATTTTTTTTCTAATCTTTAAATCTTAGCAATTGCTTAAGATAATTATTATTAAGTACTCAATTTGTACAAACAACAAAACTGTTGTAATATTTTTCTGACTGTAAAAATAAAAATTAATGTACACTTTCGACAAATGACGACTTGTAAAAATAAATAAAAAATTTTTTATAGTGATAACTACAAAAATCATTCCACGTGCCATATAAAATTTAATTATTTAAACAAATGATTTAGTTTACAACAAAAACAAAAGCTTTATATTTATTCAAAAATCTTGTGTCTGAAGTGGATATAAACATGATTCTGACATTTATTTATACGAAGTGATGGCTTTCAGTAACGCGGAGCACTGTAACTTTCACTAATTTTTTGAACTACTATCTGATCCTAACTAAATAGAAGAGTGTCCATCCTTCTAATGAATAGTAAAATGGAACTTTCAGTCAATTGATACTCTGTTGGACTCAGATCAATGAGGACAGCCCCAGAGATTTGGACTGGAGCCCTAAAAGTGCAATCAATAATAATGTTTTCTCAGAAATGAGTCTCCATCAGAAATCCTAAAAACAACCTCTACTATTCTATTCTACTCTTTTTGTTGTTAAACAAATGAACCAGCTTTTAAGTCTAGCGGTTACCTACAGTAATACGTTATTTATAACTTTCTTCGGAAACAAAATATTTATATGTTTAAAACCTCATTGTGAACCAACTAATTTTACAATAAGATTCTGGACTATATAGTTATATAGCAATATATTGTTACATTATTTGCTGATTTATTGCCATTGATTCCTGTAACAGAAAAAGCAACACTTAGCAACACGGAGCTGGATGTAGCCCTGCGAGGCAGCATGACAGTTGATATGAATAACAGTACAAAGTAGAAACGGATCGAAAGTACACAAATATGGAACACGTTGCGCGTCGATTTTAATATAAACATTAACAAATTGATTGTAAAATAATATATATACATAGTAAATAAATTGTCAATGAAATAATAGGCCGGTGTTTTACATAATCGATTACAATTCCTATGTAACCAGGCATATAGCCTACCAGCGACCTTGTTTTCCATGTCAGTTGCTTCAGCATGTGAAAGCATTCTCGAAGTTAATTAAAATATCAAAATTATTGAATAATCAGTATTCTGGATCAATAATGAGATTGATTCATCTGCTTCGATAAACTCAATAGAAAACTCCGTGCGAAACGGATTTAAGTTTAATTACAAAAAAATATATGTTTGTATGCACTGTTTTATAAAGATATTCTATATAATTAACTCATGCACTTTCCTTTACCTGCTTTCTGTTAGTACTTGCAATCTGACGTCATATTACATATTTCATATTTTTCATATTTCTAGCCGCGGCACTCTCTACTGCATTCTACTGCTTCAAACGCCATTAAAATCATAAACATAAGATTGTGTTGGTACTCAGAGACTACTACGTTGAACTTATAACAAATAGTTACATAAAAGTTATTTAATGCGTCACAAGAAACCACAAAAACTACTATTATTATTAATATTTAAGGTAAGGTATCTAAATCTAAAAATGTTACTTGGAACTATTAGGAATCGGCACAAAAACATTCTCTACAGATATAAAGCGATAATAATAAAACTACTGATTGTCTTATGAAATAAGTGAAGTTAATAAATATACAACCATACGACTTCTATTCATATATTAGACAAAGGAAACTACGTACGAATTTTAACAATCATTAACAATCAGAACACTTGTTCACATTCTTGCATTGTTAGAATTTCAAAAGCACATCAATTTTCTTTGAAGCTTATTGACTTTCCAAATAGAAAATGAATATATTCTAATACCATGGATATCATTTGATTATCAAATCGTTCATATAAATAGCAGTTTTCCAAAGTTAACTGACATTACTCGTGATAGTTCAGCTCAAAAGTAATAGAAATGAACGGCAAGGAAATATTTGTGGCCTTTATGGCATTGCTTTTCGTTTGTGGAGTTCATTCACAAACTACAGCGGATCCTGCAGGGACTACAGCAGATCCTGCTGGGACTACAGCAGATCCTGCTGGAACAACTGCAAATCCTGCTGGAACAACAGCAGCTCCTGCAACAGGTACAACAACTGTAGCGCCAGGTGTGACAACGACAGCAGTTCCTAATGTAAATCCAACGTCTGCACCGAGTCCATCAACAGCTGCCCCTACAGCTGCCCCTACTGTTACAACAACAGTTTCTGGAGCAACACAAACTACTACAAAAGCAGCAAATACCACAAAAAAAACTCGCAGAACAACTAAACGTCGACCTGTCAGAAGAACAACTCGCAGAAGACCAAATCGTCGTCCAAACCGTCGTCCAAATCGTAGACCTAATAGGAGGCCAAATCGTCGTCCCAATCGTAGACCAGGTCGCAGACCTAACCGCGGATCGAACAGAAGACCAAATCGTAATGGTTAAACATTTTCTATAATATCTGATTTGAAAGCTTCATAAAGGTTAAAAATAAAAAAAAATAATATGAATAAAAAATTGTGATTATATTTGGTTTCGACTAAAAAAATCGTCAACATCGTTTACTAAAATTACCGTATGTAATATTTTTCTTAGTGAAGAACTCATTACTCTTATCTGTGGTTATATTGGAAATCTATAGTAAGGATACAAAGGTTTAGTTTACAATAATTTATTTACTATTGGCAGTTTAGTATATGATGGTCTATTCAGTTTAAGAACTTTATGGCTACAAATCTTGCAAAGTTCAGAAGATAGCAACGTTATAATTACAGATTTTCCGTGCATTGTTGAGTACACAATTTTTGCATTTTGATGCTAAAAACAAAATAATGCTTATGATTTTTTAATCAACCCAAATATATATTTAACTCGATAAAATTAGACAACAAAATGAAAAATTTAATTCTAGTGATCAACAATAGCAATGGTAATGCTAGATCCTCGAAATAAAAATCACTAATTCATCTCCGCCTGTAAATTAAAAATCTTTAAATACAAATTACACTCAAAAACTGAAGAAACCACTTTTGAGGTGTAAGTAGTTATCCAAATCGTGACTCTGCTTTTGAGGTACTGTTTCACTGACATACAAACTATTATCCAAAGCTCTATTCACCCTATAAACTTATATATCGTGTCCAATATCATGCATTACAACATATAAGAGCATTATTTTTATTCCAAGAAAAAAATCAACATAGTCGGGATAAATATCAAGTATTCAATTCATCTGATCATACATAACACTAAAGCATATGATCTCAAATGCTAGAATGTAAGTGAGGATAGACAGTTCAAAGAGCAACCCGATTATACAAAAGGTCCTCATATGGACAAAGTTTGGCAAATCTGATTGATAGTAAGAAACACATAGATGTACTGGTCTCGAACGATACCAACTGGAGTAAGGACTTTATGTAGATCCTGATGTAAAAACTATTATATAAAGAATATCAGAACAATGTATATTAGTTTCAAACTTTTCCCATAATTGATCGCGGTAAGCTTCTAACATTGTTAAGAGAAGTCATATTTTAAGAACTAAAATTTAATGTTTATTTTTAATTGCTTTTAGTTTACGTCAAAAACAGTTGTGGAGAATTCAACATTTATTTTAAAAACATTGGAAAGTTTCAGTCCGCTAAAACATAACAAAAGAAGCACCTGTTTATATTATAGATTTCCACATTCTGAATGCTTATGATTGCTTATAATTTTGATATAAATACTGCGTCCAAAGTTTTTGCGATATTCAGTTTTCAAATAACAATTTTGAAATAATACCGACATAAAACTTTTATTTAATATGAATATAAATTTGTTAAGGACTTTCCTCTTCTTCGTTGTATTAGCATCTATTGCAGTTAACGGACAGGTCACTACAGTTGACTCAAATGCAACAACTGCTGATCCCAATGATACGACTGCTGATCCAAATGCAACAACTGTTGATCCAAATGCAACGACTGCTGATCCAAATGCCACTACCGCAGATCCAGGTACCACTACTACAGGACCCAATACTACTACCGCTGATCCAAATGCAACAACTTCCGATCCCAATGCTACTACTGCTGATCCAAATTCAACAACAGCTCCCAGTACAACGGTAAGTCCTACAACTAGAAAAACAACACGTAAAAGTACAACTAGAAGGACAACGAGAAGAGTACGAAGACCAACAAGGAGACCCATTCGCAGACCTATACGAAGACCAATACGTCGACCACTAAGACGACCCATTAGAAGACCTATTCGCCGACCAATTCTCAGGCCATCAAACATTAGGCCACTCAATGGATAAATGTTAATTAAAACGGTTTTTGAGCACAATATTTCATTGAAATGTACATTTTTCATAAATATATTTTATGTGAAATACGGAAATTAGGTAAATATTTTTGCAAATATCATCTTTTGAAGTGGAATAAATTACTGAAATAAAAATTATATGAATTTCTCAATATATTCTCAATGTTGTTAGAACCTTATGTGCAGACTAAAATATATTTATGACTTTTTTTTGTTAATTATTCTTGAATCCTGACTAATTCAGGACAATATAATGGGAAAGTACTATGATGAAATGCCGAGTTATAATATATATGTGCTGATTATATATTATATATAGGGACGTGAAGAAGATTTTTATTATTCAAATTTTCAAGAAATTAATTTAGTGTCATTGTCATATTTTATGCTAAAACGCCTCTTCTTTGCATTTTCCGTTATGCAAAGATAATCAATATTATAAATATAATATTATAAAAATTGACTTTTAAAAATACAAGAAATAGATGAAATATCAAAATTTTGCTAATCGTACTAAATTTATTTATAGTACGTTTTTGTATACTTTTAAGCTTAGCTTAAATGTAATGTGCGAAACGGCCTTCTAAAATTTAGGATTTAATTGGCTTTAAAATTGTATATAAGTATATTAAACATTCACTTAAAGTACTATAACTTTTTTTCAATTTAAAAACGTGAGAAGAATTTTTAATATAATAACTCTCAAATACTATCTTCGTAAGTATTTTTAATTACATATGCATACTTTGCGGCTCCAAGAAATCTTATATTATTATTATTGCTTCTTTACTTTTTGGCTTAGACAAATATATTTTTTATATTAGATATAAAGCTAAATAAAAATTTGTTTATAACTGCAAATATTAAGACGCTACGCATTGATAGAACATATAATATTAACAAATAGATCGTTTTACATTTAGATTAAACACATTTTAATTTAAATGTAAGAAATATTTTTGTTGCTGTTAGTTGGCACTTTTTTCTTATTTATCTAATACCATAAGTGACAGAAGTAAGGTGCTGATCAAGCTAATAGCTGAAGCTACGGGAGATAATCAATAACAGCATTCGTCTGTCGAGAACATCTATATATGTCGTAACTCTTACTCATTCATTCTTACTCATTCAAATTCAAGGATCGGCAGTATGATGTACTAAATTGAATGCTAGGTATAAATGCTAGTATATACTAGTATATGGGATTATCATTTACTAGTATATATTAGTATATAAATTTTTATATATTATTACTGTATACTAATATATGGATTTATATATACTAGTATGTGTAATATGATCTGTTTAGTTAAATTACAGTAAAGCAGCACAATTTTATATATATATATACATTATAAAATATATATATATATATATATATATAATATATATATATATATATATATATATATATATATATATATAATATATATATATTAGCAAAATATTAATCTAGGGAACTTCCGCTATACAAATTAACATTTGTGCTATATAAAAAAACCATGAACTCTTCTGTGGATCCAATATATTTCTTTCGTTATTGTCTAAAATAAACCAACAATTTAAATGCATAGGTAATTCACCTCATTATAAAAGTTATGTAATCCTTCATTTGTCACTATTATACCAACTCACACGTATTCTATTTACAAAGCATATTTGGTTATGAAAGGTTATATCACTTCTTTGCTTCTAGATTCTGCTTGTAAAGTATGTTTTTCCCAGACTTCAAAAAACACCTATTCAAATATTTCATTTACAATAAAAAGTAATTGCCTTTAGTTGATTAAGTACAAAAAAAAATATTTTGTTATACATAAACTACTTATTTATTTATGTACTGTCAATTATTTTAACATAATACAATTATTTATTTTAATTAAAATACATAGAATTTCCACCTATAAATACATCAGAATCCAAGCATTGTTATCAGAATTAAAATTGCCTGGAATTAACTTACACTGAAATAAAAATGAAATTCTTTACATTATTGGCTACTGTAGCTCTAATAGCTGCAACTGTGCATGGTCAAGATACTACTACAGCGTCAACGGATACAACAACTGCATCCGCGGATACCACAACTGCAGCATCTACAGATACAACAACCGCAGCTGCTGACACAACAGCAGCAACCGATACAACTGCAAGTCCAGCAGAAGACACTAGCGCAGCAAGTGATACAACAGCAAGTCCAGCCGAGGACACTACAACAGCTGCTGCCACTACGACAACTAAAAAAACTCCTACCAAGAAAACAAAAAAACCAAAGAAACCAAATGATAAACCACGCGGACGTAAAGGCAGACCAGGTAGAGGTGGCCGACGTGGCCGTAAACCAAATAGACGTCCAAACAATGGATCGGCTAATAGAAGACCCGTAAAAAATTCTAACACAAGAGTAAGTAATACACGCGGTTAAATAAACGCTTCACATAACATCAGAATTCTTGGAATAAAATTTAAAACCAATTAAAGTATTGAGTGTGTTAATTCATATTATTTTATAAAATTTTTATTATATCATCGTATAATTTTTAAATTATATATATAATATAAATATATATAATTTCTAATTATATATTTAATATTCCAAAAGAGTCTATTTTCAACTTCGCTTTCATGAATTTGTGATCAAAATAACCTATAATATTAGCTATAAATTTACGATTGAATATCTTCGGACGCTACCAAGCTTTATGTTTAAAGAAAAATACACCCCGAAATATTTCTAAGCTAAATCAAAGTATTGTATATATATAAGCCTTGTGCTTACGTTCTTAACAAGGGCTACATGATTTTTTTCTAACTTTCATTACACTAATACTAATCCTTCAAGATTTGAATATTTTCTGATTTGAAATATTTTATGGAATAGAAGTTGCAATCCATTCTCATTGCTCCATATGATATTCAATGGATCTTTTTTCACCATCGTATTCGTGTTTAATCTTATATAAATTTCAATTGAAAAATATTACTCTTATTAACTTCTTCTTTTACTTTTTATTAGTGAACTGAGGTTGTTAGCATTTTAAGCTAAACCGTCCAAGAACTGGTATCCTTATTGATTGTTTGATCTTAGCCATTGCTCCCTGAGTTTTATTTCACACTACTTTGATAACTTGCAGTCTATATCTTTCAGAATTTCCCTCTAAACTCTAACATGTGAATTTCAATTACGTTACGCTTTACAATACCGTCTTCGTTGGTTGCCTTCAATTCATTTGAGTTTTCCTTTTAATCACTAAATTTAGCTTTTTAACACTCCGTCCTACACAACTTAACGGTTGGATTGTTTAATATATATTCATAAGACTTCATCAAGACACAATCTATTTATTTTACCCTTTCTCTTCAAGGGCCAAAATCCCTAGCGTGGTCCTCAGTTATTATATAAATTTTCTACACATCCGCGCGTTTTACTTCACATAAATTTTGTTAATATTGAAATAAGTTTTTATTTTTGCTCTCGATTATTATATTGGGGTTATTACCACTCTAACCCACACACTCTAAGGCACGGTCCATGGTCGGAATCTTCATTTCTCCTACCTTAGATAGTCTTAATGCATTAAAATCTAGCACTGTGGGTTTCTCCATTAAACTCTGCATTTCTCGGAAAAAGAGTGTCTAGTAGTTTCGTAGCTACTCTGAAAAGTTGTTGGGCATAGGCAAATATGTGCCTTTTCGACAGTATCAATGCATTCAAACTCTGATATCTTATCCTTTTTGTATCAATATAAATATCAATATATCTTTATTAAAGGTTACCAATTCTATAGTAAAGTGCGTATTATATATAACGAAACTTAATTATATGTTATATTGTTTGTAGACCTCGAAATTGAAAGTCTCAATTATATGTCGACAACGTATATGTCGTTGATTTCATTATACTTAATCGTCTTTTTTTAACACTGGAGATTTACACGTGGGTGTACGTGGCAGTCCATCTTCCAGAAAGCTAGGCTCATTTATATTCCAAAAATTGTGCCCGGTCAGATATAACCCTTATATATTTGTATTGCATTTAATATGAAAAATCAATATTACATATTTATTGAGTGTAGTGGACTGGTCTGCAATTAAAATATTTTTAATACCACATCACTTGAATACTTTGCTAAGAATGCGAAAGTACAATATAATATTCTTAATTCTGTCAACTCATTAAATTCTTATTAAAATGCTGCTATTATATATTACAAAAAATTACCGGTAGTTGATTTATGAGGACATTAATTTTGCCAGGATTCTGAGCGCAAAGTGTCAAAAATTTAAATAACAACATTAAAATGCGCTCCGATAACGTGCCACTCGCTGTGAAGTTAATTAGCTGCAAATTTGGTTGAAAATTTTGTTGAAAATATAAAACAATATTCCGAAGAACGAAGCATAACCAAAATGTCCTTCCAAAGCCCACCTAGTGGCGTCAGCCAGGACTGCCGTTTGCTGCTCCAAATACCAGCAACAAATGCGAAGAACGTGTGCCTTAAAGGCATTTTCAAATTAAGGCTTGTTCATTAACATAACAACAATTTAAAGTTAAAACCTTGCCAAGGTTTTGCTCCAAAATTTTTTCCCTTCACTTTTTAGGTTAATTAAAGCAATACGAATTCCTATTATTCGACTTTTGCTACATTTTAAAAAAGTTGAGGATTAAAGTATTTTAAATATTTGAATTGGTTTTTGGTTTTTGGTTAGAAAGAACTAATTTGGTAAACCAACAAATTTCTTCTTCTACTTCAATTGACTTCCATAAAAAAGACTTAGTATTGTTGGCAAAGAATTATGATTTCGTACTTCGAAAGTAACTCAAGCTATCTCATTTACATTTACTTCTAATATGAATTTTTATTTATTCATTAAAAATACTCATATAAAGTATTGATAGTAGATACGTAGTAGTTAGTAGATATTTTGGAAAATTCTTGTCTTAATATTAGCTCAATAAATAAGTTGTGTGTATAATGTAGATTACATGACATTGCCATTAACATTAACATTGACTTATTATTTAGTTTTAATAACTAAATAAAGAGGTGAACCTCTACACAAAATAACTGAACAAATTTTCCTGAACACTTGTTTCCAATATGGAAATGTTTTATATATTTTTAGAGCAAATGTATCTTGCATTGGTGCTCAGATGCACAGAATGCAAATAACTTTTTATGCAAATATTTCGTAATCCTTTTCGTATGAGTTTCAAAACTTCTGTGCCATGAAATGAATTTGTTCTTTTCAACTTTCTCTAACTATTTTATTGACTTTGCGTATATAAATTTTCCAAAACTTTTATTGCGAAAAAATTTACTAATTTCAGAAGTAAACAATATGTAAGTGGCATCATTTTATATGCATAAACTTAAAAGTTGAAATCCATATCAATTATTTTATCTGTTTTTCTCAATTTTTAACAAAATCAAAAAATTGATTACTTTCCAACTAAGTTCAGAACAAGTAACTTAAAGTCTTGTGATAGCTAAGTTTTGTGAAACTCTAAAACGATTACTTATGATATACATATTATATATACATTGTTGTTTATTTAATGTACCTTCTGCTCAAAAAGTAATAGGATTTTGTTGTTTGTTAACTACTTCTTAAGTAATAGATCTTTTTCAAAAATTTTCTTTTGTTATGTTGGTACACCCTTTCTGGACATATGGTACAAATTTATGTGCCATCTGTCAATTAGTTTGTTCACAGCAGCTGTTAATGTGAGACTACCTCAAGTGCATTTAGCGATTTTTACTATGGAAAATTCTTGTTGTACGCGATTTTTTGACCAAACACGGCACCACTGTCATCGCTCAGGCACCATATTCGCCAAATCTGGCGCCATGTGACTTTTTCCTATTCCCAAAACTCAAATTGCCCCTTCGTGATAAGAGTCGATTGAATCGGTAAAAGAGAATTCGCCGAAGGAACTAAAGGCCATACCTTTAAGGGCCTACGAAAAGTATATGGAAGATAGGGTTAAGCATTGGCATATGTGTATCGCTTCAAAAGGAGCATATTTTGAAGGACATAAAATAAATTTGGAATAAAATTTAAATTTGTGTGTTTTATTATAAAATCCGAGTACTTATTGAGCAGAAGGTACTACATTTGAATTAATATACTATATAGTTTTATTAACTAAACAAAGAAATGTCCTGAAAGCTGTTCAATGAGAAAATAAGAAACATTTTTCCCATACTTTCAATTAACAACAACTCAATTGTTGTGAAAGAAAGGCAACAAAAACAATAACCACATATATCGTTTCATCTAATATACAAAGAAGACTTTTATAAAACAATTCTTGCGAAGAAGTGTATTCGGTAAATAAAGCCAAAGCCCCAAAACGAGTGTAAGCCCAAATATCAGTGGGCACAAATGTGGCTGAATACAACACATACTATATTAACGCATAAAGAAGACATCCCACGAGAGAGAGAGAAAATGAGAGCATTATTAACATAAAATCAATCAAGTGTATATAGACGCCCAAAAGACATCATGTAGAACCAAGATGCATAACGAAATAAGTAAGTTGTTGAGATTAATAACCAGTAATAAAATTAACTGAAATACATATGTAAAAACTTTTGAATCCTGTTAAAAGTGTATATTGGAAGCGCTTTTTTTAAAATCAAATTTTTCACAATTATTTCATACAACCTAACCTTTTTTGGACGGGAAACCTCGAACGAAGTGCAATGAGTGTTCGCTCTAATGATGATTTACTATTATAAGATATTAAATTGAAAAGTAAGATATAATATTTGTGAATAGTTCTTGAACTGAAAGAAAAGATTGTCTTGAGAAACATATTTCAATGGGTTCAAGTCGTGGAAGAAAAATTAACAAAACCATTTTATGTGATATATTTCATTGACAGTTCCATATATAATCGAAGTTTTAAAAATGAACTTTTAAACATCAGTACGACTAGAACTCCTGCCTAGAACGCTCAATGAAATAAATTAAATGGTTAATGTGTAAACTGTTTGAAATTAAAACGTCAGAAGTATATTTTATATCAGTTCATTTTTGAAATAAAATCTTACCTCTTTCAAAATAATTTCTTTCATTTTAAATAAATTAATTTAAAACTTCAATTGAAAATTTGACATAACTTTGGTTGCTTTCCAATCATCCCATCTTTTCTATTCGTTTCTTTTGAACTCACCTGAAATAGAAAAAAAAAAGAAAATTACTTATATTAAATGCTTTTTATAATACAAATAAAATTATTGTATATAATGTTTTTTTTTTGGTGTGAAGTTAAAGTAGCTTTGTAATAGTTTGACCTTTATCCTTTGAATCCTTTTCAACCCTTCTGCCTTATAATTTCGTTCACAAAAACTACAAAAATCAAATATCCGGCCGACATTTACCATTCACAAATGCACAAAACAAAGTTATAAAGTAAAACTTCGCCATTACTAAATCCACATAAATGAGTTTATACTATATAAGTGTGTTATCGAATTTATCGAATAGTAAACTCATTTTGTGAAAGATTAAAAAACACACACTTGACACATCCCACATCCCTTGTGCTGCAGTGTTTGTCTATTTGATGTAGAAAATTGCACATAAAACTTTATCTTGGCCATAAAAAGTAATAAAATAATACAGAAACTTGACTATTCTGTTAAGGACAACGCAGTAAAGTTCTTTTATGTCATTATTATGTTTTTTAATAATTTTTTCTCATGTATTTATTTTATTATTTTTAATCTTAATATTTTTTGGTAAAGTTTGTACGGCAACAGTTTGGTAGCACCAGCGCACATATGCTGGATACGCCAGCGAAAGAGCATTGAAAACTTTTCCTTAGCAGGCAAACAAAAAAGAAGTTTATTTGTACTCATTGATTAGTCCCAGGATAGGAAGGAGTGAAAATGAAAAAAACTTTTCTTAGAAAGTGTCTTCTCTTTTTGGAAGCACATGAAGCTTCCAAAATAGTCTTAGTGCGTACCACACACCAGTGCGCATCTTTTAATCTGTTAAATCTTAAAGTATTTTCTTTTCAAAAAGTTTTTTTATTTAAGAAACCAGAAGAATTAAGCTTTTTTTTCTAATAAAATTATTTACTTGCACTTAATTCAAATCTGCAAACTCATTGAGTATTTATTAGAGCGTAAAAACGATTGCTCCTTTCACACACACGTCTTTGCTAAGTTCACCCGTTTAGGCTTCTTTACCTTCCTTAAACACGTCATCGTTGACTGCTCTTCCTACATTAATAAGTTTAATATATATGAAAATTTGCTTGACTTTTTACCAACACACAACACAGGCGTTAAGCTGATGGATTGACGTCGTAAGTATACGAAAATGTGGATTCGATGAAGAAATAACGCGTCGGCGAATCAAGGATTTCGCAGTTGTAGCGTCGAAAGCACTTTAATGACATCGAATAAAATAGCAATGTATATAAAATTATACTGAACGCGGCGTAAATACTTAATTGAGCAGCCTTCATTTAACGATTTTGACAGACGAGCAATTTCAGTAGCAGAGCATGTTTAATGAGTTTTCGGTATGAAAAGTTTATTTCTGATTAAGCACACAAATACTTATATTTGAAGTTGAATGTTCAAATAATAATTTCATAAAAATTATATTTTCATAGTCAAACATATAGTATAATATTGCTTTTTCTTTTATGAGTTTTGCCATAAATTAATTACAAACCAAAAATAAGCAATCTGTGCAAATATTATTAACACATAAAAAAAAAGAAATCCGAAATCCACATTAACGACTCAAGTTGGCCGCTGAGATAAACTCTATAAGAGAATAGCATTGTCAAAATGTGTTGATGCTACTATTGGCCTTAATGATACAGTTAAGTGGCTTAACAATGCACTGGTTTAACTACAGAGCCCTGTGGGCATTCTATTATGCTCGTCTTCAACATAGAACATTGTTCTGCTCAAGTGACCGCAGCTAATTTAATTGAAATCAATGGAACATTGAAATCAATCGATAGGAAAACAAGTACAATAACAAGCCGACTCTACAATGCAGGACAATGGACTCTTGCAATAAATGTCACTGTCAATTCGGAAAACTGATGGCGATGATAATAGTGCCAGTCTACAGTATAGTTCTGTACTTAAGAGACTTCTGATTGCAGAGTAGAATTTGTACAATTAATCAAACTTAAATTTATCTACTAAAACATCATCAAGTGTACAAACTATAACCAAAATTCAATAATACAGTATGCATACGTTAGATGAAGTTTATTCTATGGCACAATTAACAAACCACAAAATTAAAATACAAATCTTTGAATTTATATCACAAGACGAGGATATTAATTTAAATATAAATTCAGTTCAAGATTGAAATTTTCTGCTTCGAATTTTACATAGCTTAAGTGGGCATATAATTTTATTCAGAATTTCTCTCTTTTTTTAAACAGCAATTTTTTTCAGAAATTCACCTAAAGCAAAGAATTTTTCTTTCTAATATTGTTTCCGTTCTTATCGTTTTTATTTTTATTTTTATATTATATTAGCAGCGCCAAAGTACGAGTAGCTGCACATAACAGCAATCCATCATAAAATAATGTTATGCATGCTTAAGTTACCTTTCAATGAAGCAATTCAAAGCTCTTGTAAATTTTATATGAATTTCTTTAAAATTTCATGCATACTTAAATTATTCGCATTTTTATTAGCTCAGCTATTCCAAGAACTGATAAAAAGTAAAAGTATTTCAAACACCCAAACTCAGGGCGACACCAATCATTATATACTTAATATTTTATTCAAGCATATGCTGCATAATGGATCAACTTAAATAGCATTAAAATATCGAAGTATGAGTATAGCAAAAAACGATTTTTTAACCGCTCTCCTGCTTCTGATTGGAAAGTGTTTTCCTAAGGCCAGTATATTACCTTAGTGAGTGAGAAAATATATAAAATTTTATTGAAATATATACTTCACTGAACATTATAAATGAAATTATGTGTTGAATATGTGTGAAATATATGCTCAGGATAACAATTGTAGAACACCACTTAGCTTCGAGGAATTCCATGTTACACTTCAACAAATACGAGCTTGAATTATGTATGTGCACATGATGTGCCCAAGGTTAACATACACCTGCCTCAATCAATAGGCAACAGCAATCTATAGCAGACTATAGGTTATTCGAACTCACATATCCTGAAGCGCATAATATCTATATTAAATTACAATCAGCTACTTAATATTAGGTGTTGAAATCATATAGAAAAATTTGCTTTTTCAAATTCTGATAAAATTTTATTTCAATTTTTGTGTTCTTTTACAAAAAATATATTGAGAAATGAGTTTTTGCAAGTAAGTAGTTAACAATTGCAATAAAATATTTAAAAAGAGCTTGCTGAAGTATTTATTCCTCATTAACGAGGAAAGCACATTTTTGATTAGAACTTTTGAAGTACTACTATTAACGAACTATTCATTGATTATATGTTTTATATATATGACTATGTCTCTCGCTATTTTATAGAGAAAATGGTAGTAACAGTAAAATTTTTAAAATTAATTAATGGTTCGCAGAATCTTAATCCACTGACGGACGCCTAAATGGGAAAGATTAAGTTAGAAAACAAGCAACCATACAGCTGCTAGAAAAATAATTCTTTAATTTCTAAGACTCGCAGCTTTAAAAATTTTTCGAAATATAGTCAATAAGTATACTATAAGCATATCAAAAATTTTTTGATGTTGCAGAAGCAGTTAGATTGTTGGAAGATAATAAATTTATTAAATAATGATCATATTAACTGACTTACTAATTGACCACTTGCATTTTTATAGCACGACTATAATAGAAAAACTTTATATATAATTTACTTAAGAAGAAAATATTATCAAAATGCTAAAAAATCAAGAAATATCACGAAAAAGGCAATAACAATCTACAACAAACTATATATTCGAACTCGAATATTCTGAAGCACACCATTCCTGTCTGGTGTCAAAAATCAAATACTTGATATTAGGTATTAAAATCATTTAGAAATATTCTAATATTTTTCTATTTGTATTTTCTTTCTGCTTAGAACGAAGTTAACAAGAAGACTATGATTATTTTTTTGCATTGAATATAGCGAATATATGACATCTAAGAATGATAGTGTTTCTATATAGAATTTAGATATATTGTTTTATTCCCATAATACGTCGTACATCATTCAAAATAGCACCAAGCCCAGAATTTATATTAAAGACAATTCTATAGTACCTTTAAGAATATGTAATATTGTGTTATAACTTAATAATCAAAAGTTTTTACTATAAAGATGTATTCCATGTACACTAAAAGCTCACTCTGAAAATATTTAAAAATATTTAATGGAATTTTAACTAATACTCAATTTCTTTAAAATCCTTACAAACATCAATCGACGAATTTTTATAATACATATTTTCGACACATATTTTTTTTTTGTTTTTGCAACGGTCACAATTCCAATATTCCCTAACAAATAATATTTAGTAAATATTTTTGCAGATTCTAACAAAAAGTGAACAATAAAAAACACTCCATATATCTGCTTATATATTTTATTAATCTCTTTAAAAGCACTTTACTCAACAAAAAAATGAAGCAAACACTTACGCCATAGACACTCGAATCTTGGCCAATTCACTTGTGGCAAAATGTAGGCACTTAAGTATTTACAACATTCAATAGAAAATAAAAATAAAAACGAAAATAAAAATAAAAATATTTTCCGCTTCCTAAGCCTGCTCACATTCCCATACAGACATTTTTTCAGTTATCCATACTTTTTATTATTATTCTTTCCATTGTTTAGCTCTTGTGTTGTAGTTACTGATATGGTAATAAAGCAATAAGCAGAATAAATACAGAAAAAGTAGAAAATTAAGCAAAATCAACAAAGCCTGTCGGTATGCGATAAGCAAATTCCTTTTTTATGTAAGAAAATTAAAGAGATTTTATCTCGGTATGTGAAGGAAACTGAATGGGGGGTAAATTTGTAAGAGTTTTCATTTCGCTTATTAATTTTACATTTTTTTGTGTTGTTCCTGCAAAGGATAAGACTAATTTGATTAAGAATAGAATGAAAGAAGCAAAAATTTGATACTTTTTGTGTGTTTGATTTTTAATTTGCATAAATTCATGGTTTTAGGCTCCAAAAATTATGTACCACGTTGCGTATGAGTAACGTCGTTACAATTGTGCGTCCGTAGACATCGCACTGCAAAACTTTTTCTTCACGGAAATTTTATGTAAAAGAAATGTTTAAAGCTTACTAGTTTTTTTTAAACATTAGGTTTCTATATACATATTTGTTTACTTATATTTATATTTGAAAAGTTGAATTTTTTTCAGAATTACTTTTTGAACTTGTATTCGAGCGTTTGTTCTCAAACATAAATTAATGCTATAGGCAAATTTTATACACATCTTTGCATTCCATTTTTTTTATTGCTATATTTTAAAAGAATACTAACTAATCACTCATTGATTATGGGACATGAAAACTTCAAGTATCACCTCAAAAAGATAACTCTGGCTGAGGAAGACACTTGCAGACTATGCTTAGAAGAAAAAGAGACAGTGGTGCATATATTGTGCCAGTGTTCTGCACTGGCAAGCAGGAGAAGACTGTGTTGGGACACTATTGTGTTGGCGAGGACTTGGCAGGCAACCTTAAGCTAAATGAGTTACTTGCGTTAACAAGCGATGTAGTTCTGCGATCAAAAGGCAGTCTAGCTTTAACTCAAAAACGATATCCGAGAATCGAATCACGAAAAATAACCCAAATCATTTCGTGGTTTACTTCGGCTAATCCTTCACTTCACTATTATATGGTGTTAACTATTATTATATAATTATAATAATTGTTATAATCCGAAGAATCCACGTTAACCTATTGGGCTATTGTGTTTCTTCACGAAATTCGAAAGACTCAAACCATCTCAAAAATTTAATAAAGCTTAAGGAATGAGTGTGTATGATGACATAAATAAGTCAATAAGCGGTTAATCTATTCAATGGAAAAAATTACTGAAGTAAAGCAACAAAAAAAATTATTATTTACATAAAAACAATATTAACAGATGACTAAGACTTCACCTAAAAAAAAAAAACTACGATCTATACTACAAGTATAGATCTTAGTTCATACGTCTAAGATATTAAAACTAAAATAAATGTCACTTTAAATGTTTAAAAAAAATTTAGATTTGTATATATTTTCTTTGATGTAAATAAAATTTATGGTTTTGTTTAAAAATGCTAGACATACTAAATACAAAAACACATAAAAGTCACATTAAAACAATAATAAAATGAGCATTAAAAATGCAAACGAAAAATATCTTCATGTGCCTCAGAAAATATATTTTCTACAATATATAAATATAATAGTTTCTATAAGAAAGCATTTGCGTGTTCGTAATGCTGATATGTTAAAATCCCGACCTATGCAAATATCTTGACCCATTAACTTTGACCTTCATTTCAAATGTGTCTTATGTTAAAATTATTTAATATTGTTGAAAGGGAAACAAATTTCACTATTCCTTAACAGGCTATAAACAATATTTTATGAATATTTTTATGAATTTTAAAGACATGCAATAGTTAAGTAATTTTTATGTAAAACTATTTTATGAATTTAATTGCTTGTATTTGTGTTCTTCTTATATTTCACGAAAAAATATAAATATATGGGAGGTAAGTTATTTATAATTGAACCCAAATTTTCTTTTTAAAACAGTAATAATTTGTATTATTATTTTTATTGTAATGTTTCAAATTTAAAATGAACTCAGCTTAGGAGTGACAACAAAGAAATTTTAATTAATTTTTATTTCAATTTTACATTCTAAAAGCAACCTTAAAACAAGCAGGCAAACCTTATAAGTTTGTTAATTCGCAATAAGAAAAGCGTTAAAGACGTAATTATTTTCTTTTCTTTTTTGGAAGAAAATTATATTACGCAGACCATTTTAATAATATCGTAAAAATTTTCTCATTTACTTAAGCGTTGTAATGCTTCACTTCCGATGCCCAACGGAAGGGAAAAGTAAGAACAATAATCAACTTTTTTTATATTCATATAGCTACAGTCCTATAACTATATTTTTTCGCTAAATATAGAATTATGAAAAGGACAACTGCATAGTTAAGATGGAATATATAAATTTAATATATAAAATTTGTATTAAAATAATTTAACAAATATTAGTCTTAACTAGGTTTTTTATAAAAACTAGAGTCTTAATATGGAGATGATCAATTTTAACATGTTTTGAACTTAATATTATTTTAATAATTTAATATATTTATATATTTTAATACATAAATACATTACATATCTATATAACTGCATGTGTATATTACTATATTCCTAAACATAACAATTGTTTTTGAACGAATTTATTTATTTCATCTCTTTATATTATTTCTATTACAGAAATGTAAACATAAACTCATGAGTGTCATCCATAGAACACTATGCAACTACGAAACTAAGTACAGTAATCCCGTCAATAACACGGTACCCTTATAACGCGTATTCATTTTACGCGATTTGAATCCCCCGAATAACACGGGCATGCCCCCATATTTGTACACTTTATAATTAGCTTCACGTACCTTTGCACGTGTGTATATGGTGTATACGAGAATACCCCTATAACGCGTTTTCCTATAACCAATCTACCGCGTTATAGGTGGGATTACTGTACAAGGCTACACAATATATACTGCAAATTAATAAGAATAGCTTGACGATTGAGATCAAAAAGTCACAGAATTTCTGTTAAATTTTACCATAAATTAAATAGCAATTCTGCACCTTCATACCTAAGGATATCTGATCAATGGATATCTGAAGTAAGAGAAGAAAGAAGAGCTTCTATAGGATGTCATTTACAAATATAGTTTACAAATTTTGCTTAAGCACTGTGAATGAGTGGTGTGGATTCTTGGTACTTCCATTTGCATATATCTAAGAAAATAGCTAGTCCATATAAATTTACACACATTATGAATGAAGTTTGACCTATCAGATATTTTCGCACTATGAAAGAAGAAGAGATTAAAATTTATTACTGATAACCAATAATAAAGTCAAAAATAATCACGTTTAGTATTCTGTATACTTCACAAAACTCTTTTCTGTATATTACAAAACTCTAGAAAATAAATAACTTTTAATTGTATTTATTATACAAAAATAACTCATTTGAAAAAATAAACACTATATAAAAATAAACATTAAAATTCTAAAACAATTACTACACATTGCCACATTTTGGCTTTTCTATCCAACATTACCATAATCCAGAAATTTTGTTCCAGCTTATAGTAGAAGCGATTATAAAATAATCCCTATTATAGAGTTGGGTACAACAGAGTTTCTATTTAAATTACACACACAAACAAAGTGTCCATCTTGTGAAACTACAAGAGCCCTAAATGTTAGTATCTTAAACTTTTTCTTTATGTAAATCAAAAATCATTGTAATTTGTCCCAAAACCCAAACTACTGTGTGCCCGAAACGTTCGAAGAACAATGAAAAAATTCCTTAACACTTGTGAAAAAGCGTTAGAGTAAATACTTAGCATATATTAATTTGACTACCATTTTAAATACTTAACATTTTTTAGCACATTAAGGAGGGAAATAAAATTCTTCAACTAAAGCAAACATTTTTTTTTGCAGTGTAACGACTTTGGTCTTTAGTCAGAATGTCTTGTCCTGCTCAAGTATTTTCAAGTGTTAAAATATTTTACTTTCTTAAGTTTTTTTTTTTTGGTCGAGAAATGCGACGATAAAAATGTCTCTGGTTTAAATAAAACAAGATACAGAAAAAATATAGAAAACGTTAAGAGAACATGAGAACAAGGAAGGAAAATGTGGCTATTAAATGTTTAAATTTTCTTTTGAAATTTCTTTGAAGCTGTTTTCTGTAACTTTTACTTTACACTGCAACTGATAAAATGCGGCAGAAAGTTAGATCGGAATATGAATTTCCTTGAAAGAAAATTTGAATTATTCACATATTTTATATTTTAAACTTTAAAGTCCTTTATAAGACGTTCTAAATATTCTTCGATGCTGATATATATTGTTATACTAGAATAATTTTAAAATTATTTCCTACAGATAGAAACTATATTTGTACCAGAATATCAATGAAAATTTATTTGAAGTGTGATTCTAATAAATTAGCACAATTATCATTTGCTGATTTTATTTTTTTGTATTTAAATATGTCACGTAAATTATAAGCTATATTTTAGTTTAGGTTTTATTATATATATATCACACATTATGATAAAAACAATACTTGCAATAAGATGTATTTCAGTTTAATCCGCTGTCGATAAAACGAAAAAGCTATTTTACGAAATTTAAACAAAAGAAAATACAACACTAAACATACAGTTCAGAACTATATATTATAAAATGCCATGTATATAGAAAACCTGTTACAAATGATTACTTAATTCATGCAAGAATACAATCATCTCTAACACTCCATTTTTATTGTGTAGTTTAAAATTGTAAACTAAATATTAACTTCGTATTTTATTTTCAGTAACGCCAAACTGAAAATCGAAGCAATCGACTACCTTAATCGGCTGGCTAATATCACCCCCATCTAAATTCCTGGACATAGGAACATCAAAGGGAAGGAGAAATCTGAAAGTTTAGCCCACTCTGGTGCTTCTCTGGATGTGTCACTGAGAGTGTCATTGGCGGTACCGGTTTATATTACCCTAGAGACTATTAAGAGAAGTACCTTCCTTTACTTTCTTCAACTTGCCAATAACAGATGGAAAGCACTTGAGTCATGTGCAACTTTCAGGTTAACATATCCCACCTATAATAAAATTATATCCACGAAATGCATCATAAGTGACCGCGTGAACACTGCAAGGTTTACTGCAGTTTTTTTTGGTCATTGCTGTATAGGAACTCACGCAGAGAAAATACGTTTTTGTCCTAATCCTTACTGGTGGTGGAAACCCGCAGGAAAAATAAATCATAAGACATTTTTTCTATGAATGCCCGGTTTTGACGTCTAGAAGATATAGGTTCTTAGTTCTTAGTTTTTCAGCATGGTCAACGGTGAAGACGAATTACTTATTAAATTATCTAAATTCGACGGGATGGATTTAGTCTCTACTCTTCTATACTAGAGTTCTTGCGAGGAATGTGGTAGCAAATGGCGAAAAATCGCTAATTGAGGTATACAAATTAATTGTTTATGGAAACTGAGGGATCAGTATCAAAACAAATTTTTTATATGTGATAATTTATAAAATTGTTTCAATTCAAGAAATATAATTATTTTAACATTTTTTATTATTTTATCCCGCTGAATCTAGATGAATTCACTTCTACTGAGCACTGTAGCACATTAAGCAATCTCTAATCCATTTTATTTAAAAATAATTTACTTTGCAAATGTAAATAAAATCATTTATGAAGATTTCGACCAGTTGACCAAGTACAACAACCAATAATTCAAACCGCAAGCATCGCTTCGTACGGTGATAACCGATACCAGCAACTCAATATCAACAAGAATTGCCATCCATCTGATTGCGTTCAGTAAACACAATTCCACCGAAATTCAATTTGACATTTTTATTGATTAAAGAGAAGAGCGTGCAGACTAAGCAAACACATACACGTATAGGCCGCAGATAAAAATGTATGCCTGCCGCATACACGCACACATGCACACGCAACTTGCACACGCATACTTGCACATACATAATTATATGCAAGTATTTACGTGTATAGGGAATGTATGTTAAATCGCCACGAACACGTATCATTATAATAAATCGACAGCACATACATTAAATTATTATCAAAGTAATTGATGCAGATACATAAATAATTCATGTTCCTATGTAAATAATTGAGTAAAGTATTTCAAATTAATGTAATAAATACACGCACATTTTGACATGTTAAAATATCATTCATTCGTTCATTCATTCTCTCCAAAGTCATGTAAACTAAAAGTGGAGAAGTTTGCAAATTAATTGTTTTGCGGTATTTTCGATTAAAACAAATGGAGATTAAATTTTTCTGAACTCAGCGACGCAAATAAAATATACATTATAAATATGTTAAACCAACAAATATTGAGATTTTTATATTAACACCAAAATGCATGCAAAACGAAGTCAATTCAGTTTCTCTGCCAATACATACGAGTATATATGTATATATTTATGCCAGCAATAACTTTTGAGATTTATCGTATGCGATAAATTTCATTTCCATAAATTGTGTAAACGTTTTAAATTTAAACTTTAAGTGGAATATATAACTAAAACCAAACTTTAAAAAAATCGATTAAAAATATGAAATATTTTTTTATTGGTGTAAACCAAACTATCAAGTAACACAATCATTTTAAAATTATGAATGTGTACTATAACTAAAAAATTGGAATTTTATTTTTAATTTTAATCTAAAAAAAATAATAATTTTTTTAATAATAATGCACGGTGGGCGCCAATACGAGCATAAGCATATTTGGTCTAAAATATTTATGAATATTACTAAAATACGATTTTTATGCACAATTTCATAACATAAATAATAAATATAATTTTTTTATGAAAGTTTCATTTATCGAATATAATGTGCCTAATGCAGATACATATTTGGAAAAATCTTTATTTCCCCTTATCTGCCCAGCTATGAATTATTAAAACAAAACAATATATATTTTATCATATCGTAAATATCATTGAATCTCACATGATAATTTCCCAATAAACTCTTAATTGATATGCATGTGAGTGAGCACATGACATTTGATTGGCAATTACTTGAGATTCATTTTGACAATTGAACATTTATACTCTACAAACGTAAACGTAAATTATTTACGTATAAAAAGTTACTACTAATTTTACACATTATTACAAAATAAAGAACATAAATAAACCTTTTATGAATATTACAAATTTTATATCAAAATACAGAATAATAAAAAATACATCTCAAACATTGTAAATATTTTGTTCATTAACCCAATCACGCCTACGATTTTACACATTTGTGCTTAAATTAATACAAACAATAAAATTAATCTTTACTACAATACAGCAGATTGTGAGTTTGAGTGTGAGTGTGACGGAAAGCGTTAATAATTGCCAACTGAAGGTACAACAAAATGTAACACACACACAAACATATAAACACTTTGACATATGTCAGGCATGTTAACACACACGCATGAATGCCCGACCATCTAAAGGTATAGCAAAAAGTATGTTTGTGCAATGTAAACGCATAGAACTTCAGCTCAGAAATAGTAGTTTTAATGCTAGTGTATGCTGTGCCTTGTGTCTTGTGGCATTGTTGATGGAATTACACAAAAATTACACATTCGTGTTTAAGTTTATTTTTTGGTAAAAAAAAAATATTTTTTTTAATAATGAATTTTGGTCTTATATATATATGTTTTTTATTAGTTTACACAGCAAGTAAATAAAAATTTTTGTAACCTTTAACAGTAAATGAAAAGTTTTAAAGGTTTTCTTATGTAAATAAATCTTTTGAAATATATTTTTATTTCAATTTAAATAACAAGCACAGACACATACAGATACAGCTACAGGTACAGGTACGGATACATGCAAAGGTAAATATTAACAAATTTTAAGGTAAATAAATCTACATAACTAACAACATAAAATGAAATCCATGTCTGCCTTGCACTGCGGTACATAAAAAGTCTTTTGAGATTTAACAGTTGGATTTAAGGATTTAAATTTCAATGTTACACTTTTTTGCTATGTCAGCAACTTTTGTTTTTACACAATCGAGCAATTGATGGGGGAATCGGAAGTATACATTTTATACAAAAAAGAACTTCAAAATTTGTATATGAAATAAAATTATTGTAAAGACTTTTACATTAAACTTTCATTTCAACTTAATTCAGAATTAAGGTGGATTTATCTGGATTAGGTAAGATTTTTTTTATTTTTGAACATTTCAAAATAATTCAAACATTTTGTTGTTATTAATTTAAAATAAACTTAAATCTTAGACAATATTGCAACCAAGTTAAACCATTTGGCACCATTTACACATAGTATCTAATTAAATTTCTAAAAACATTCACGATAAGCTTACATAATACCGAAGGTCATTTATTTATAAAATGGAAAATTCGATTAAAACCCAAAACCACAGCAAAAAACAATTAATTACTACTTCTACTACTGATATAGAAAAACCACGAGTTTTACAGAATATACAATTCGGTATCGGATTTCGGTCTCAAAGCAGCACTCCTCGTCTGGTGCCTCTGCTGCTTGCACCACTTCTAGAATCTCATATATCGAACGGTGTTAGTAATATTTTAACTTGATTACTCCACCTAAAACACAGACATAAGGTAGATTTCTCAAACTGTCTTTTCAAATACCTTTTTGGCTGGAACATACATTCTTACGTCATGTCCAAGCCAGCAAAGTCGCTGGATGTTGATTCACTAAGTTATGACAATGTTGTATAGTTCTTCTTTCTTTTGTATAGTTATAGCTAACAGCCAAAAGACCACTTCCAGTGCTGTTTTTTTATTTTAAGATAGGTTTCAAACCAAATAGAGGCACAGGTAGGATGAGCAACCCATAGAACGTGTGTTTTATCGACTGACGCTAGGTCTATTGGCCTGTTGGTAATGGTAACTCCAGCCTGAATATCCTGGGTTATCGAGAGCGGCTTTGTGATCGACAAAATGGCGGATATTGATGTTATATTCGTGTATTTTTTTTTAGAACTCATCGTACTGTGAATGTCAGATTAATGGTGGACCAATTAAGTCGAAAGCTACACTGATGAGCCTAACAACCTAACAAACAGTGCATTTAAAATGATCTTCTACTCTACAGGTATTAGACAGATCCTTTTATAGTTGATGGAACAGTATCCTTAAAAATACCAATAACCCTTTAATATATTCTAAGCCAGAAGAGACATGAATACATATAGCTCATAAAATGAACACAGATAAAGAAGCATAAGATGAAGAGAATAATAACTTGTACAATTTTGTCTTAATTTTAATTAAGTTTTAGAATTAAAAATACGCAGATGATTAAACTAAAAAAAGCCAGTCTATTAAACTTCAATAAATTGCAATTTTTTTGCTAATATGTATTTTGTATATTAATATATTTGTTAGTACCTATATTAAAAAAAACGCCTGTCTGAGTGCGTGTCTAACTTTCTGTCTATCGATTTATCATAAATAAAAACTTTATCTATCACAAAAAAATTACATTTATTTAATTTAAACTTTGTTTTGAAGCAAAATAATAACATGTTACCAATTAGAAAATTTTTTATTTGTTATTATCAAATTCAGAAAAAGAAATATTTATTAATTCAAATAACAACTTTCTAAAGAAAAAGCTTTTATAAAAACAGAAAACCTTTTTAGTAAACAAATTTAATGAAATTCAAAGAAAAAATCTATTTAGAAAACTTTGCAGACTCAATTTAACACCCTGACAAGCAGAAGAGAAGGAGCGGGAAAAGTATTTATCCTTTACGCATTAACGCTATAGCAGGTAGTCAAACACATATCGATTTTCAGTAAACGAGACCTTATTTGTTGGAAAAAAATTAAGTGAAAAAGGAAAAATTATCTCTGCACGTCACAGGTACGAAACCCTGTTGAGTTATCTTAAAATAACTTCAGTTATTGAATAAAAACCACCTGAAAAACCTGAATACACAAAAAACCATACCGACAAGACAGGTAGAAAAACATAAAATGGGAAAGTAACTGACAGGAATTAACACAGATGCAGGCATATTATTAACCCAACAGTCAATTACTTTACTGATAACAGAAATGAAAGATGCGAGGATAATGCGAGGAAAAAGTACATTAAGTAAGGAAGTAAACAAATTTAGCAATGGTTTAATTTAATAAAAATTGAAAAATCTTTCCTACATTGTACAAAGATTAAATTAAATTTGAAATGATTAAGCTTAGTACAAATCCATCTTAATTAGATTTCAATTTTATATCTATTTTTATTTTAAATTGAATAATGCGATACAGGAGGAAAACAACATTAATTTGAGAGCGTGATTCAACCGGTGGTATGAGGAACAGCTCAGAGCAGTTTCAAATTTATTCACTCGATGACGCAAATAAGAGCTAAGAGATATACAGCTATTATAGAATAATCGATGAAATTGTTATATCCTTAATGTTTAAGTATACTTCAATATGACAGTAATACTTATATACTAAATAATTATTTTCAAAATCATTGATTTCAATAAATAAAATTAATCTTTCAAGTTTGGAGCTTTAAATTTGACCATTTGGCAGCGTCTAAACTGCAATTTATATTTTATAAATTGCTATAGTAACTACATTTATGAGAAATATTTGGCATTTAATATATTTGGCAAGTCAAAAAATCAACTTTCCGATTTTACTAAAATTCATAAAATTTTCTTAAAAATGAAACTTAAAATATATTCACTCGGTTATTTCAATTATGCATGAATTTTGTGTTAAATTGGTTTATTGTTTTTAATTAGAATATTCAATTTTACTTGAATTTAATTAATCGATAAAATGCTTGAGTTCTATTACGACAGACGTAGACGTAGCCGTGCTCTGAGGAAATTGTTCATTCACATGCAATTAAATTGCTTGTTAAATTTTAATGAAGCAAAAACTCAGTAAAATTTTGACGTCACTTTATCAATCTTTCATAACCATTTCAAATGGTTGTTGTTGTGCAATGTTCTTTGCTATACAAGTTGAAAATAATTTGGAGAAATTTCATTTACTTAGAAGTTACGAAACGTAATCGCAATTTGCGAACTCACTTAACATAGTTTTGCCTTCAGTAAAATTAATAACTAATAAAATTAGTGCGAAACGGAAATATGCAATGAATTGCTACAGAAATGAAGTGATTTCATTATTTCCGTTGTACTTTTTATTTCAAAACATTACAGTGGAAAGTTATTTTTTGTAATTATCTAAAAAAATATAAGTTGGTAAATTTGCAACCTTAAAGCCCGATATTTGAAGAACAAAGCTAGGTATATTGCCACACAGCGTAGAGCGTAGTAGAAAAAATTACTCCAAATAGTAAATTTTACCATAAATTCGTTAAATAATATAAATATCTTGCCTACAAAATATGAAATCAACTACAAAATATTAGAAAATACTCACTAATTTGAAACCTAAAGCATTGCAGGAATAAAAAAACAAACTCAAAATGATATAAAAGTGCTAGTTCTGGCTTTTAAACGATTTGGCATGAACTCTTTAGCTTGTCTGCAGGCAGCAACATTATCTCAATCTAAGTCTAAGCTATTCTTCCCAGTCAGTCGTTACTTTTAAGTTTAATGAAGCTTCATGAAAGACCACTAAATGGTCTTGGCTCCACCAAGTATGAGGCCACTCCTTTTCGGGGTAGTTCATCGGTTTTCTTGTCTCCCTTAAAACCGCTGTGGAACCCTGTTCCTTTTAGCAGAATCTTTAAGAAGGAGAAAGCATTCCCACACAAATTTTGAAGTCACAAGTTTTTGTGATGAGCTTAGTGCTGTGAATAATAATTTACCGTCAGAGAAAACGCATATGTTTTTCCCTGTAATGGTTTTCCTCAATATATTCCGGGATTTTGTTCATCATATTGCTAATTAGATACACCTAACAAGTTTTAAAAAAAAAATGGCGAAAACAATTCCTCATTTCAAATATCTTGAAAATTATAAATAAAATTCAACAATTTTGTATTAAAAGCCTGTATTGAACTTCTTTGGATTTATATTGAATCTGAAGTTCTACAATTTTAGGTGAAATTGCTAATATACAACAAATATAAGTTGCCAAAAATTTAACCTTATGCTATTTAATCTGATATGAACCACAATGACATAATTATGTTTCGTAAATTATCTTCACATTTGTACTTTATCTCGTTTCATTTCACAGCAACAACAAGGATATCAGTACATGCAATTCTGCTAACAAATTGAAGCAAATATTACATAAATAAATATAAATGGTATATGCTCATACATGTCTATATATGCAGTACTTCCATTTTTGATATATCTACATTTGTTGGTTTTAAGCGCAGCTGGAATCGCATAGTAAATAGTACCCAGAGTAGAAATTTGTAGTACGAGTAGAATTCTAATGCCAGAACTCATGTGACAATTATACTGTCTTCCCTTTACACTATATACGAATATGTACAATCACAGTTGCATACATAAGCCTTAATTTAAAAATGGATTTAATCTGTGCTCTTAGTTATGACTCGCAGACTGGAACATAAATTTCTCTATATATACAGCAGAGTCGCGATATGTGAGGGTATATACAAACAAGTTGACATATGCACACAGAAGACAAAGGGTAGAACAAATGAAAATACTAAACTGTCAACACGCAGAAAATTTTCACACAACAACAATAACATCAGAAAATAGAATAAATATCCATGCAAACCATAGAGATGCACAAACATCTACATAATGGAAACTTCGAATTTAAAGCTGGAAATATGGCAAGCAAAATTTCACAGTTATGGGATCTTGTATGGTGCTTATTTAGGGAGAAGCAAGCTCAACAGCGGTGCCAACAACAGTTCTTTAAGACAGTTTGGAGTTTGTGGGGACAGCGATATTAAAGTGCTTGTCTACATTTAATAGAGTTTTGCACATGTCACTGTTATCCTTTCAAGGATACGCGCCTTACAGCATAACATTGTCATTTTATTAACTTGACATAAACTTTGGTGAGTGGCAAGGAAAAAGTGAATTCAACACATATTTTTAATTAAATTGGAATGTGGGACTTTACTCGTTTAAGAAAATTTCATTTAATTTTTTGCAGTCATTAAGTTATTTCGTATGAGTTATTAACTTGTGGTTCTCTCTGGTTGTCGTATATAATTTTTTTGATTTTTATTAAAAATGGTTACGGGTTTAAAAAGCACTTATAAAGTTCTTATAAAGTTTAAAGTTTGGTGGGTGAGATTTTTATTTAAATTCACATTTCAGTTCAAAGACATATAAATATGCATTATATTTTATTGATTGATGTCGGTATTCATGAATAAAAATGCTTGAAAAATTCAATACAGAACTGAGCAAATCAATCATGCACTCACTTTTGTAATCAGAAAATTGGTTATTACCGCGCCAGTTTCGCATTATTGTGCATTTTAATTAAATTCCATTGTACATGAGTGAATTGAAAATCAAATGCTAATTATATGCAGCCAATCAGTATTCCTATTTAGTAAATGCAATTGTATAAAGTATAGCCAGGTGATGATTTCCTATGTACATAAGCATTCATTTTATTTGAAGAATCGTTTGCTTTTGTATCTAAACTTTTGGAAAATGTTTTTTTTTTTTCACACATAAAATAACTAAATATTATCTAGCATGAAATGTGTTATATCTTCTTTATATAGAATAATTTTACTTTGTTCAATTAACTTATAAATCACTGAGCTAATAAAGTTATTTCAGAATTTTGTGTTCAAATAATGCAATTAAAAACATTTGCATCAATACATTTAGGATGAAATATTTAACAAAATTATGAGTTGCAAATAATTAAGAAAGACACAAAATCTTCCACAAACAAATTAAGTTAACACAATTATGAAAAAATATTTAATTTCATTTCCTTATAATAACATTGAAGAAAACTTTATATTTATCTTCATACTTTCCAAGTGCGAACTTTTTGTTCTCTGAAGTGAAAAATCAACAAATAAAAATTTTGCACAAAAGCTGCAACACAATATACAAAACTAAAAATATCTCAAAAAATAAATAAATTCGAAATAAACGACGTCGTCATCGTCGTCGTCGGAGGCACTAAATAAACTTATAGTTTTGAAAGCGAAATCTCACATGAAATCTGAAATTGGTATTGCGGAAAAACGCAACGGAAACTTTTTATCCTGTGTGACTCATTGAAAAGTCATGCAATTTCGTTGGCAATTGTGACGCCATTGCAATTGTGCGGCAGGCAAGTCGTGCTGTCAACAAATGAAGCCTTTCCAGTTAATTCAAAACAAGAGTTTTGATTGCACTCGTTACTTTTCTGTCAACAATGTATTTGAAGTGTTGCGAATAATTTTTCAATCAATCTATGTTTTTTGATTAAGAGTGTTTAGAAATCGGGCCTTAGGAACAGCACAATTGATTAAAATAGTAGGGACTATAATAGGGACGATTAAATATTATTTTATAAAAAATAATAGCTTTGTACAAGAATGTGTCACGAAGCTCATGGATTGTGCTAATGGAAATGTGGGTTAAAGGACATATAAGTATTGAGCAAAACGAAAAGGCAGATGAACTAGCAAAGCAGGGATCAAGCCATAACCTTTGCGGCCCAGAGTTCAGAATAACTTTGAGCTACAACATAATTGCAGCTTATTTCGATAAGTGGACAGACTAAACTCATGATGCCGTAATGTTGACCTGAGAAGCTATAAAAGTACTTAGCTATTTGCGAAACATCTTAAGCTGGCTGAGCTCATTGATTATTGGACATAGAAACTTAAAGTATTACCTCAAAAAGATAACTCTTGTTGAAGAAGATACTTGCAGACTAATCCTAGGAAAAAAAGATACATCGTGAATATATGGTCCAGCACTGGCAATCAGGAGAATGACTGTCTTGGGACACCATTATGTTGATAAGGACTTGAAAGGCAACGTCAAGCTAAATGAGCTGCTTGCAATAACTAGATATGAAGTTATTTGAATGGAAGCCTCTCTAGCTTCAACTCAATAACTACATCTGAAAATCGAAGGACGAAAAAGAACCCAAGTCGTTTCGTAGTCTACTTCTGCTAATCTTTCATTTCAGTGGGGCCACTTGCTGGGTACTATTTACAACGTCCCACATTATATAATATAAAAAATAAAGTAAAGCGTTAAAACTATGGTTGATGTTTCATGGTAAAAATATGTATTTTAAATTATATATAGTCTATAGATTAAACAAGAAGCTGCTGTTCAAGTGTTTACTCTCCAGTCCATGTCAAAGCTGAGTAGTCAGAAGGAATCTGTCAAAAAGTTACTTATTCTTCTAGGCAGAGAAGAAATGTAGCGCGCTGGATATGCTTTTGTATCAAGTAACCTACTAGTGAGCTCAATACAGATTTCCAAAAGGGAGCCAAAAGGGACCCCCGACGTGATTTAAAAAAGTTAAATTATAAAAGAATAATTTGTTGAAGAGTAAGTATCTTCAACACAGAAAAAATGTCGACCTTTTTTCGGACATTTTTCAAAAGTCAAAATTACAAGTTAACAGTACAAAATTGTTAATTATTGGCACTGCATAATGTACTCTAATTAAAATTATTTGGAGTATAATGTAATAAAGTTGGGCGACTTTTTATATATACACCAAATAATTTAATGAAATTAAATTAAAAATCATGCAAATCATAACCTGGAATAAATGTGTTAAAATGTATTTTGAGAATTTGACAAAACACAAATAAATTTAACAAGATATTAATAAAGGTAAATATTGTTGACAAACATTACAAAAAACAAACTTTGAAAGAAACAATATATTTGATTTTGAATTTTGCTTTTCAATTTCAATAAATCCATAGCCTACTGGATCGCCACAGTGTTGGAAACGTTTCCGATTTTGGCTTGTATCAAAGTTGAATAAAGTTTTGACCATTGATAATTATTAGTGTTTGTATTCATTACAAAATTGTGAAGACCATTGTTAAAAAATCAACAATTAAGTCATTAATACGTTGTGAACAAGACGATTTAATTGCACAGTAGACCTTTAACGACCATATGACTACTTTAATGATGATTATAGTAAAGCAGATGTCAGAATGACAGCTACTGTTTTTCCTTCTAGTGAATTTCAAGTGTGCACTTAACAATATGGAATGATCTATGAAAAAATTCAATTTTATAAAAATAATAAAATATAGAGCTATATACAAAGATTCGTAATACGTTTCGAAAACATGACTACTTTTAAGGGGTGTCATTTGAGTCAGTTTACCACTCCTATTTATAGATTACGCTTCGCTTAACAAACTAACGTGAAGTCTACCAATGACAGACAATGACGGAATCCATTCAAGAAACTTTTAGATATAGATTAAGCGGATGATATGACCAGAGGTGCTATAATATAAACTGAAATATATTACAGCGCACAGAATGCATTTCAGCTCATGATATTCCTGTGAATAATTCTTATATTAAACGATACAAGCATAGTACAAAGTATTGGTTACATTGTTTTATTATTTTAAGTTTCTGTAATCTTATAAATAAATAAACTTATAATTTTTCTATAATGAAAATATGTATATTTCTACAATTTATTTGTATACAATTCGTTGTTAGGGAAATAAATAAGTTATTGTGTTTGCAGAGTCAATACCGAACACGATTTCAAATCACTCAACATAATGTACAAACTACACATATCTCAACCCTAACACTAATTCAGTTTGTGCAATTTCAATTTGTTTAACAATAATTTTATACAATAGATACAAATTGCTATGCACTTAGCAACAATTTAGGGATGCAAACTCAATAACCTTTGCATGGTATTAAATCGCTATTTTATGTAAAATTGAATGCCAACAGACAGTTCAGAAAACAATTAATCTTAGAAGACCGTAGGAGAGATAAAGTGGGAAACTTTGTAATAATAAAAAAAAATAAAAACTAAAAATGATAGAATTTATGTGTGGATGTAGAAAGCTACATCGACCCAAAATACAATTGTTCGCAGCGAATAACTGTGCCATATGTTGTTCCAAAGTTGCTCCTTATAAGTCAACATAATCTCATTTGTTAAGTTGTCCGATTGTCCTGTTGTCTGTTTGTGTAACGATAATGTTTAATGATCACCATACAAAAGAATACCACAAGACAAATGACTGACAACAAAAATTTCATGGTATCCTGCACACGAAGCAAACTAATATACAAATTCGCATCCATTTGTTGTTTTTGCTTATTTATGATATAGACAAATACAGATTATCTGCAAATAAGAGAACAAAAGGAAATAGCTAAAAATTGGATTATAGCACTCATAAATAAATGTTGACATAACACAGATCCAGTATGCATGCCACTACAGGATATGATATGTGCCCAGCAAATCATGACAGCATAAAGGAAAGCTAATCTCGTATAATCATAAAGGGATAAGATAACCACATAAAGCAGGCAAGTTACGAGCACACAAATATTAATAAAAATACGGACATGTCAGTATATAATACTATTAACTTCAAATACTTGTTGTAGTGGACTTTCGGAAGTGTAGTATATAAACATATATTTTTATTATATAACGCTTTATGTGCTACTAATGATGTAATGACAGTTTTCGAAGTAAAGATGTCAAATATTAAAGCTTTAAAATACATGGGAGGGTAGTATTTATTGTGGTCATGAAGGTATATTATGCCAAAGTACATAATAAAAGTACATATTATGAGTGTGCAAAATAAGTAACAACAAATGTAATAAATAGGTTTCATATATGAATAGTACAAAATTTAAGTATAACATAACTTTTATGCTGCTTTAAGCTATTACTTGCTATAATATTGTCATAATGCACTGTATAATAATATAAAAAAAAAAATCATTTTCGCTTTATTAGTGCTTAACTCCTCTCTATATGAATTGTATAGTGATTCAGTTGTACATACAATCAGTATGTATGTATAATCAATTCATTATATCAGATAGTACCTTAACTAGTTGGGGATATGTAAATAAGAGCACTTTTAGTTTCCTTAATAACATTTTTAATTAACATTTTTAATTTATTACGAATACTTCTGTTACAAGTAACAATATATAACGATATTGTTTTTCTGTTTTATTTAATCATTTATTAATTTTATCTCATATCATTTATCTGAAACCAATGTACAAAATCATATTGATGTGACCAAATGTTCATGTACCTTAACCAGGAGTGACAATTTTTCTCTTCTTATGGCAGTAAACTTATTTGCCTCCATTTGGTCTTCTTGGCCTACGATTTGGTTTTCTTCTATTCGGTTTCCTACCAGATCTTCGAGTTGTTCTTCTTGAAGGTTTACGCGTGGTTCTTTTTGTTGTTCGTCTAGTAGTTCTAACTGTTGCGGAAATCGGAATTATTTCCCCTCCATCACCTGCACCGCTTCCACTAATATCACCAACATTACCAGAACTTCCATCAGAGCTACCGCTGCCACTATTTCCAGGACTAACTCCACTTACGCCTGTACTAACAACACCGCCATCTGAGCCGTTGCTGACATTACCATCATTGCCTACAGTACTTTGTGCTGCAACATATGCCACAATAAGAGTTATAATTAGATATATTTTCAAAAGTCTGAAAGCCATGATTTACAACAACTGCTCCATCCGTTTGCAAGAATTTTTGTATTCTTTGTCACCTACTGAAAGGTTTTCTAATTAAACTGATATTTATATAAAAACTAAATTAATGAAGTTAATAAATATTTTCTTAAATTGTTTACTTATATTTCTAATATTTTTTGCACATATTTTTGAACATACTGAAAAAGTAAATAGCAGATCCACAGATTTTTAAGTAGAAATAAAATACAGAACACATTGTCTTCTTTACTTTTATATATAACACATTTTATATATGCTGGCATTTAATTTTAAGTCTTTTTACTTATATGACTTCTAATATCTTCCCAAAAACAAGTATACAAAAAAAAAAGACTTTAATACAATATAATAGACGCAGTAAAGCTGAAAACAATTGTTCAAATATTTTTTAAATAATTATCTGTTGACTCAAATAAATTTTCAAAATGAATAAATAAAAATTAAAGTATGATAACAATTTTTTTATTTACTTCAAAACTTACTAATCAATAAATTACAGAGCAGCTAAGAGCAATCATGCCAAAAGATTAGCCCGAAAAGGTCTCAGCTAATAGCTAACAAAATTGTGAGCAAAGAATAGAAATAGTAATATTATATAGACTGTGAAGACACTTTGCATTTCACGTAATGTGGGAAACAAATATGATATGATATGATATGATATGCCACTTGTTTACTGATACATTAAGCCTAAAAGTCAGAAACCAAAAGCTACTGTAATGTCAATAAACACAAATAGAACACAGTCATTTTTAATAATATCATAATCATTTGAATTAGATTGTTAAGACTCTTTAATTACAATAATCTTACTCTTAATGAAGCTGAAGAGCCCCATTTAAGTTACTTTAAATTAATTAAAGGACTATATGTACACATATATGCATATATGTCATAATGTCTATTCATCATAAATGTAACATGACTTAAGAAAACGTTAACAAAAATATAGTCGATCCAGCATTTATATGAAAACCTTATTCCTTTTTAAAGCCCTTCTTAAAGTAAACTACGGATCTGCTTAAACGAATATTTAACTAATCGACACTAACAAATAAATTCTATCAGGCCAATTTAGCTACAACCTTGAAAGCGCATGAGCTTATAAATTTAGCTCTAACTTTTAACATTCTTTTAGGCTTAAATTAACACAAATTTTATATATCCACATACAGGGTATTGCTTAGTTAAATGCGAAATATTTGAAATGAAATCTTTTAGGCCAAGATTACATCAAAATATGGTGAGATATAGGATACCAAAAAAATATTTCCCAGTAACATCAATGTGTGTCACTACAGAAAAGACTAGTCAAACTAATTTTTAGATTTACCTATTGAAATAAATTACAATAAACTGAAAAATACTATTATAATACTTGAAAGATATAAGTAGTCGGATTTTAAATCTTACTTTCAATCTTTGAATATAGTATTCAAAATTCAACCCAAAAACCAAAGTTTCCCACAGTGAAGCATTTTTATCATTAAGAGACCAATTTGAAATTGAATTTTTACGTATATTTATCCTTTTAACTCTCAAATTGAAGTGACTAGACCTCCCAATTTTAGCGGAGTAGTGACATTCTTTTTCGAACGTGTTGTCCCACTGTTTCTTGTAGTGTTGGGAAAAAGAATTAAAAATTCGTCCAACTAAAAATGTCCGTTTATGCTTTCCATATTAGCGTACAGTCTGGCATATAAATCTTAAAATTGATCTTATCTTAAAAAGATCGTTGTTTAAAAAAATGTTCTCGAAAACCGAGTGAAGGTTATTCAATTATATTAATCCTGTCAATTTGTTTCTTTTCCCGTTGTTTAAAAAATATTCTCTAAAAGAGAGCAAAAGTTGTTCAAATGCAAATGTCATTTTATATCGGTAGTCTACTAAACTATTGATTAGAAAGAAACGTTATAATTTGTATACCGGCGATTCCCAGGGGGATCCACTGAGGCCTGTATACCTATTGTGCTACCGTATTATTAAGAACCCAAGGGTTAAAACCATCTAAAACCTTTGGGAAAGCCCCTAAAGTGTTAAGGCGGGAGTTACAACTGCTGTAACCTTTTCTTTAGGAACTTTAGGATATATCGATTTGAATTAAAATGCCTTAAAATCCCGTTACTTTATAATATCTGAAATTTTTATTTGTTGTTAATGCACTTTTAGAGTATTTTATGAAATTTAAAATATTTTATCCTGATGCTGTTGTCCTCCTACGTCCGTGGCGCTTGACTCTGTTGACATTTCTATTATTACTATGGTTTGTGTTATTATTTGTATTTTGTCCTACAGCAGATTGTGCTAGCGCAAGTACAGCAATTGTGAAGAGTAAGAAAATTGAACTCAGCTTCATGATTTATTAATATTTCGTTTCCTTTCAGGATCAAATTGCAGACTTTATTAATGCAGACACAACTTTGATTTCTATTGATTTGAATACTTTGCACGCCTTTTTATGCAAATTACTTTGTTGATCTTATCGTTGCGCAGCTATTGACACAAACTTTTGAGTTGAAGCTTGTGCAAATAATAAATTGTAATTATATAAGAATTTGAATATATTTATATGTATTTTCTTTGTTATACAATATATAACTCATACATATATAATGATTTCTTGACATTAAAAAACACTTGTTTGCAGTATCTTGGAGGTCGTCTTCAGTGTATATAAACAACTGAACTGAAATTCAACGTGTGCGGCTCAAAAATGAGAGACCAAATATTATTTTATACAAAACAAATAATATAAATAAAAGATTTGTTAGTTTAATTAAGTAAATTTTTTTAACAACGAAAAGTGAAGTGCCTATTTGTATTTTATTTTTTAATATTTTTATTTATGTTTTCTTTAAACTTTTTTTAGCAAATTTAATTTTACAACGCAAATAAAAACGAGCAATTTAGTTACTGAACTTAATGAAAAAAAATTTTTTTTTTCGTTGAATTTTTGATTTTGTTGTTCACAGATTTTTTACCCTTTTTAAGCAACAGCCTCAGAACTTTCTTTTTAATGATGACTTTCATTTTTGCTTTCTCCACAATGACGAGTTAAGTATATTGTACTTTTATGTGGGTTTTGTGTGTACATGAGTGTGAATTCATATGACATTTTGTTTCGTTTGATTTCTATTTGTATTCAGACAGCATTCTACAGTCATTTGTACATATAAATAAAGTTAGATATAAAATAATTCCAACGCAATTTTGCTGAAATTCAGCGGAAATTTTATCAGGATACCAACAATAATGTCTACAAATTACAATAAATTAATTACGTCTGACGTATATGATTTTTTACGTCTTTTAATAAAAGCTAAAGAAAAACACATATTGGCGAAAAATTTTAAGAAAATTATACATTATATACTTGCTTTTTGAAAAAAGTTAATAAATTATGGTTTTCCTCTTTCGTAATAATTACCTGAAATTAAAGAAAAATATTTACATGAGCAAAATACGATATAAATAAGTTATCAATTTGAATGTAAATTTCATAGAGAGAGTTATATTCTAAATAAGCTTTAAAAAAAATTAAGTACAATCACTGTGGCGCCATAAAGATGTTTTAAGTCCCAAACAACTTTAATGGACAATATTATAGCTAAACGATAAAAATTACAGATAGTAATATGATGATCTTACTAATTAAGGTTGAATGTCATATAAAAATTATGTACTAAATATCATTTCTTTGCCATTTGCTTTATTTCTCATAGTCTCAATTGCGCACCACGTTGTTCTGGTATTCTACTTGCTTTCTTTTGTTTCAAGCGTTCGTTATGAAGTATATCTTCTTCTTTTTGGTGAGGATTTGCAGTTTAGAATTAACACGATTGTTATATTACAATTATATGCCACCTCTCAAAAGAGCAATATTGTGGTTTTACCGTACTATTATCATAGGTTTTTAGACTAAGATATTATTCGTCTTAGAAAACTGCGCCCATCTTTATATTATCAATTTAATTTGACCACACCTTTCGTGATACCTTAGAATTCACAAAGAAATCTAGTGCTTGCCATTTCACTGTATTCTCTATCTTTATATATAGATGTTATGATCATTTTTTATTAAGAAAATTAAACGTAATGTTTTTCAACATCTTTCCCTGCAAGTCACAATAATTTTTTAGTAATATTAAATCCAAAAAATGTCATAAATTGCAAATATCATCAATTTTACAATGTACAATAATATTTTAACCTTGATTAGAACAATGATAACATCTATGTAATACCCGCAAAACCATTGACATTATACGAGCACTACATATTCTAGTTTTCTAGTTTGACATGCGTTGATTATTAAATTATCAAGGCAATCATAGGCCCATCATTTGATAATAAAAACTGTACGATGAAACGGTTGATGAGTGTCATTTTTGGATTGAGGCAATGTGGCTAGCTTTTCAACTGTTACCATTGACAGTGATTGCTGCAAAAGTAGCAACACAGAGCAATCAATGTCAAAGTCAACAGTATAAGCTCTGCTCATTTGAAGCCTTTAGAAACCCATGAAGCACGTAAACATAAATGCGTTTAAGTGCACACAACTTGTTTGGACGCAGTAAAATGGATAAGTCTGTTGTCAAATTGTCAAGGACTTTGCTGTAAACCTGCCAAACTCTACGTTGAAGTTGTTGCATGTATTCGATTCGAATTAAGTCCTTCACTTTGTGTGAGTGCATTTACTGCGTTTTAAATTTTTACTTCATTTACTTTCATATAAAACTCAATTCTGGAAATAAATTTGAAATACGTCAAAGTATAATAAATAAGAAGACTAACGTTAAATAAAGAACTTAAGAAAAATTTTTCTCTTGAATAATTAGAAGAATCAAAAATTTGAGCACATAATTAGTTTTCTACGCTTACTTAAGGTGGAATAAAATAACAAAAGTTTTCGTCTTACCTCTGGTAGAGGACCATTTGCGACAAATTTCCACCTGCTGAGTACTAAGTCTTTCAGTTGAACTAATTACCAAAGCGTTTTGTGTTACCAACTTGGAGTGTAAGAAACTGCAAGTTTTCTGAACTTTATTGAAGTGTAATAAAATACGACTACATACAACGACTACATAGTCAATTACAGTAAAACTCGAAAATCTCGTCCGTAATATTTATCACGCTGAGTTAAACTACTCAATTTCGTATGTGTTTAAGGTACGAGTATCAGTGCGGAATACCGTAGGGCATCAATTTGTCAACAATGTGTATAAATCGCACTAAGATTTTGATTAAGCACGCGTCAGAAAGAAAAAGGGGACTTTTCTTTTGTCAAAGTGCACGCGAACTGTATATTACAATGAATTCCAAAATTCTTAATAAGTAATTTTACAAGAAAAATGTAGCTTTGTATTTCATTTAATATAATTAACAGAAATTTTCTTGCAAGAATTACTTTATTTCTATCTAACAGATGTTTGATGACAGAGTATGTTATCTAAGGGTATAGTGCTGATCAAACTAATTGGCCAACATGCCATTACGTTACTAGTACTTGAAAAGACACCTTCATTTTTAGCTAATAAGCAACTATAACAAGGCTCTACTAAACCGCAAGATGCTTAACGCTAAACACTTCTATAAGAGAGTTGGCAAAAGCTACACACCCACAAAGTTGGTGTCTCACTGCAATAATCTTTTTCTCATTTTTACAACTTCTACTATATTCTTGTAAGGATATCTTTACCCTTAGTTTAATACAGTCTGAAGTATTAATATTAAGACAAACCATAAATATATATAATATATACATATATTACTTTACTATAAACTATTCTTAGAGTTTTTTAAGAAATTTTATATAAGCAGCACATTGTATAAATGGTGGTAGTGCTAAGGATTACGTTTCCTTCGAAATTAAGTAATATAATAAAATTGTTTTTTCATTGTTTTATTAGAATAATAAAAGCTAAATAGCATGACCGAAGCCTAGAAGTGGCTCCTAGAAGGGCACACACTGAGAATATTAATATATTGCTATGAAAAACTATTTAAAAAAATTATGAAAGTTAAATAAGGAATGAAGACTGACAAATAGAATTTCTAGCTTTTCATAATTTGTGAGCAAAACTGCCTGAATACATGTATAGAACCTAAATATATAACCATACCTTTATTATCTATCTATCATATTTAAATGACGATATTACTCTATTAAGAAATATTAATTCAAAGATACTTTTAAGCCAAACCCACTCTAATACGCTTTCTTCTTATCTCTAGAACAAGAATATGATACTGATCTTTGTGCTATGACTTTGTTTTTCTAAATATATTTCATAATGCAAACAAACTTCAGGTAATATAACTTCAGATAAAGTAAAAATTATAGTTATAATAAGGATTATATACTTTATATAGATATAGCTTCGTAAAAAATTAGACATATATAAAAATTTTATATAAAATTAAAAGAATTAATAATAGAGCTATAAATTTTTGTGTATTTAGACTACAGTCCTTTTCCAATTTTGCTTCTTATCTTCTTCTTTTCTTTTTATTCTTTAATACTTTGATATAATATAACATATCGTATTCTGAAATCAACATAAGTAGACTTAATTCCAACTGTTTCAGAATAAAATCGCTGCTTTTGAAAGTTTTAAATATTCCTTAAAGCAGAGATTAAAATGTTCACATAAAATTCAAACTCAAACATAAATGATTTTGAAAAGATTAATGCATTACAAAATGTTTAACACAGCTTATCCTTTCAGAGTAAACCACAAATTTGCAAAAAAAAAAAACTTTTAAAGGCTCAGTGAAAAACAATTTATATTTTTTCATTAAAATTTTGTGCTACTTAATGTCAGAAACGGAAATTGAAAAAAGTATTATATGTCATATTCGTTTCCGCAAGCATTAACACATTAACATTATGAAATATGCACCGAAAAACGCTACATATTTAGCACAGTTTTAGAACACCTTCACTTTAGCACCTCTCTGAATGCGCTTTTCGGACCCCACAGATGCTAATGTGTGCTGAATTATAAATGCGATGCATGTGAATGTGCATGTGCATTTCAATCCGTAAATTTGAATGTGTGCTTATGCGATTATGTGTGAGTGCACGTATTCGGTAATGAGAACATGCTAATGACATTGAGCTTGAAATTGGAGGTTGCGGTTTAATTTACGCTCGGCACATCCAGTCTGAATTTTTATTGGACTAGCAGGAGTATTGCCACAAGGATAACAAAAATGCAGTAAAAATGAAAACGCTATATTGCAGCAACATTACGTGCATTTTTTATTATACCTTCATTGTGAACAACTTAAAATTTTATATTATTTGCATATAAGTTCTTCACTTACTAAAATGGAAATCTGCAGTAAGTGGACTTTACTAAAATAGAGCGGACAAATCATTTTAATGAGGATATTTTATGTGCTTTGCCATAGATTTTTTACAGGAATTCGCATAAAGATAGGACTTGTATAAAAATTTGATATTCAATTTTGTATTTAAAGAGCCAAACTCACTTACAAACTAATGTATTTCACCTTTATATATATAAAAGTAATTTATTATTTAGTTTAGAACATTGAATTTCTTTCATAAATTGACGTCATTTGATGTAAAATTGTTACTTATAAAAATTGTTAAGTGAATTGTTACTTCCGGTAATTTTAAAACTGCACTTTAGCATGCAATTTTTAAATAGAAGTTAAAACGATTGCATGTAATTAAGCTATTAGGTTCTGCCCCTACATTATGTATTTGAAATATAAATATATTTGCTTTCTTATTTGCGAAAGCCCCAAATTAATTAAGCAAATAATCAAATAAGTATTTCATGAAAATAAATTCAACAAAAGCCGCATATTTATAAAATGCATATTTAATTGCCTCCAATCTTTTCCAAAAACCATAAGTAAATAATGTCAAACGCAAAAAATCAATAAAATTTTCTAATTATTTAAATTGACTTCAAGACATGGGTCAAATTAGTAAACTCAGCCCTTGGATGTCAAAGTTTGCAAACCCATTAATGAAAGAAAGCAGCAATCAGGAAAACAAACATAGAACGGCAAGAAGGAAGCAACTACAACTACAAAACTTAATACATACAATCTGTTCGAGCAAAAGTTAATCAGGCTTAGCAGAAAACTGGCAAGAGTTCTCATGAATAAAGAGGAGATACCACAACAACACAAACAACAAGAACAACAACAACAAAACAATCTTTTTGAAATTTATTTCACTGTTTTGATTTTTAAAATTTTTAAATGAAATTTTTTATAAGCAATGAAACAAAAAATTCACTCAATTTAATTCGAAAGAAAATCTCTTAAGACTTTTACAATTTCTCATATTTATTTTAAAATTTATTACAGCAAACAAAGTTGTGCCCACGCAGTTTATATTATTATGTGATGAAATATAAAAAAAAAATTTAACAACAAATGAGATCAGGAAGATGAAATATTATTTAAATTTAAGATACTAAATTGTCTGCCAATAATATTTGAGGTACATTTAAATGACAGAATAACTTTAAACTTTGAAATCTAATTTATAATAAATTGGAATAAGGCCATTTGTATGCTTACTTCGAAATATATCTTCCTGTTATATGTTATTAGTATCAATCATATTTATAAAACCGCTATTTAAAAATGACCAAATAACCAAATAATTCGATTTTCACGGTTAGATGGATGTGTAGCGTTTAGCAAGGCCTCAAGTACTACTATTCGCCAGCTAAAAATTGCACAAAGCCAGGCTCTGAGAAGACTTTTCAAGGTGACATCATTAGTGACATCCTTATTATTCCTCATTATTGATCCAATAATGAAATACACAATAGATAGAGCCCTGAAATTATTTAGGAATACTGATCGGCTTACCAAAACCACGTTTTTCAATCTTAGAATGGTTACAGGCTCCTCTTGGAGGTATGCAGATCTGTGGTCAATTATTGTTTAATCTGATGAAATGATAAACAATAATCCAATCAAGGCGTAGAGAGGGGTTATGGCGTAGAGGTTACGCAGTTAACTGAGAGTAAAAGTGCTCAAGTGCACTGACTCAACTAGCCTCAACATAATAATAATTTATAAAACTATTATTAAATACGTGAAATAAAATACTTACTTTCTAAGCGTAATACATTTAACGTATACGTTTCGACAGAAATCAATAAAAATTGCAGATATTACTCGGCGGAAAAGAAAAATTAAAGGTTTTTATCCAACGTAAACCTGAAAGTATAGGTATATTCTCAAAAAACTGTGAATATAATGTTGCAATAGAAAACAGTGTATTTGCAGAAATTTAATATTATAGAGAAATTCGGTTATTCACCAATCTCGTCCATTGGTGTTGCTATTAGCTAGCACTTTTACTTGTTTTTGCTGCCGTTTTTATAAAATTGCATTTGTACTTGTATTGCCCGAATTTGGTGCTGTTGACTGACACCTCATTTTGTGTTAATTTGAATAGAATATCTAAATTTACAGCCGTTTGAATTAAAAATTTGAGTTAAAAATTATATATAATGTGCATTACGACTTCTGATCCCTTATTTACAAGTAGCATGAGTGCTGTAAATAAAGGATCAAAACTTAATAACAAATACAATTTCAATTCATTTATTTTTCTTTAAAAAAATATTACAATTTCTTCCTGCAAATATACTTATACGCATTTTTAGAAAAATTTACTTCTTACTTGCCTTAAATTAAAGTATAAGTAAGTTACTGGCCTACACAGGAAAGTAGAAAAATAAACAAAAAGTTATATAAAAATTAAAAAGTCAGAAAAAATTGAAACGAGATAAAAAAAAATAGCCACAAGTAACAATTTAACTTTTTTCAAAAAAATCTGGTAAATAAAATACTTAACACTACTTTAGGGCACGTTCGAGAGTTTTTCATTAAGAATATAAATTCTTTTTCTAAATTTTTTTTACATTTTTCTGTACAATTAAATATGCTTAAGTTCTTGAAGATAATTAAATTTAAACGAAAATTAATTTCCGGCAAATTTCTATGTTCAGTGCTTAAAAATGTGTAAAGACTTAATGCCTTGAAAATAAATTAGACTTTCACAATAATTTCGCCAACAAGTTCACTAAATACATACTTTTAAGTAGCAATGCAACAATTTTTTATGTTTAAAAATTATATAAAAATTTGTAACGTTAATTATAATTAATTAATTAGTTAAAATTAGACTAGAACAGAAATACTACACTAGGCTTCTAAAAGATCGGATCACTACGACTCTAGTAGTTCTTTTGTGCTAGTCACCAGAAGACACTCACAGAGGACACTAAGTCCTTTGAAAAAAGTTTGACACATGACCCATTGGGAATTGACGAATATTAAAAGGATATAAACTCCCATTCTTTATTAGTCTACATCAAATAATTTGTGTATATTACAATACAAAGTCGACATATTGTCTCTTCAGACAGTCTCATCTACGTGAGATGGTTTCACTGAGATAGAAAACTGTATAATAAGCACTTTAGCTTATCCCTTTTTCTATCAAGAACTTTATTTGTGGACTAACTTGTTTCGTGATAAGGCATAAGTGCACTGAATTGAATAGTTGGCTTGACTTAAGTGCACTTTTTCATTAGAGATTTCATTGAGACCTAACCTACAACAAAGCTTAAATCCGGACATTTGAATGACTGATCTATTGCTTATAGAACTATTTCTGGGCTCATTGCTAATAATTTCTGTGTGATCAGGTATGAGAGGTATTTGATTCTATTGCTGATTGGTGAACAGTTTATTTATTGTAAACATTACTCATCTTAATATGTTTTAAAATATCTATACTGTTTAAAATTTAGACAAAACTATAAATTTATACTGTCAGTTTGAATAATTTATGGTTTTATATGATTTAGTTGATTCCAAGAACTACCTATGCCAGCACTATAAAAAAATTGCTGATTTTAATTTATAGACTAAAATCATTTTTGTATTTATTTTTCGTTTCTGTTTGCTTACATGTTTTTCTACTCACTATTTTTATTTACTTGTCACTTCACTACAAATAAAAAATTCTGCTTACAAAAATTTTCCAACTTTGAGGCATAAATTTTTATGCCACCTCTCATTCAAACATGCTATCGCTTCTATTGGGTGGAGAACACCCGACGTCCTACCCCATTTCTTGCCTTTTGCATCGCATTATGACAGCTCGTTTAAATTTAAAATAAATATATAAATGAATTTCTGTCAATGTTTACGCAGAGGCTTAACGACTGACTGTCAGCTGTAAAAAACGTTTTTTTGAAGTTGAACGTTTTGTCATGGAAAAATCGCATCCACTACCCAGTATCCAATTGTCTTAGAAATACAAATGAAGTATATTATTTTCTTTTTATAGTAGGATTACATGTTGATTGACATTTGGCACTTGACACTTTCTAGCCTTAGGCTGCAAATCTTAAGAACAAAAAATCGTGTTCCCCTCTATACGCAAAAGTAAATAAAACTTTTTATAATTAAGCTCGAGAAAAGTATCTTAAAATTTTTACACGGCATTTGATCTTCGCTCTTCCATTTGAATGCAAATAATAAATAGCAATTTTTAGGACTAAGTCACTGTAAGTTCGGCGATAGCATGCAATGATTCAGTATTGGGAAAAAAAATCAAAATAAATACTCAAAGTTAAATAGCATTTCATCCGGCGTAAAATTGCAAATTCAATATTTACTTTCAAACCAAAATTACACCTCAGCAGCAAATTTATTTAAATAATTTTATTTTCTAACAGTAACAGTGAAAGAAACAACATTGACCCCACGTACTACGTACTACGTGGGGTCTTCTTTGAAATTCTACGAAAATACGTCAGCTGTTTTTTACCATATTTCGACAGCACAAATGCTGAAATTCTTCAGAACTTAATAAGCAGAATAACTTCTAAATCTGCTAATATTGAAGTGCCTAAGCAGCTCATTTTCTGTTTGGATTTAGTGCTTGTGAATAATTAAAATTCAGTGGTTGAGGATTCTGAAACGAAAGGAAATATGGAGTGGGGCTCAGAACTAACGTACGAGTATTCAAAATGCAGACTTTGAGTACTTTCATGTTCCAGTTTTGTGCTCGGAACATAGGCAGGTGTTATTCCTTCGAACTTGTACTCAGACAGAAAAATATAAGCAAAAAAATATTATGCAAATAGGCATTAACTTTTGCATTTATTTACAGAGAGAATTTTAAATATTTTTTAAAAGTTTCAACATTACAACTTGTGTAATTACAGGCTTGTTTGCGTCTCTCAGTTTAGAATAATAAATACTTTTCAGGCGTATCATGTGTTTTTAAAGCTGCAAAACAAATAAATAGAGATTACTTTGACATGCTCTCAACTTTAAAGTTTAAAGTGTAGTATTTCAACATAATATTAAAATTATAAAAAAAGAATTTGGGTAAAATAAATGTTCTTATAGTACATTCCTCTTTAATATACAATTGAAAATAATAGCTGAAAAAAAACAATAATGTCCTTTTGCTCATATTAGAGCCCCTCTGCCCCTCTATTACGACAGAGGTATCAAATTTGGGTTACAAAGAAGTGCATTGCAAGGACCTTTTGCACAACTACTTTTGTTTACATGAGCCATTATTTCATTAGGTATCAAGAGTCATGGTAGAGTGCAAATTTTTTTAACAAAATTTAATACCAATAATCAATTTGCTTAACATGAAGTATTACTTTAATCAGAAGATTTATTTGCGAAAGGTAATCATAGCACGTGAACTTTGGCCTAAGATTACATGTATCAAGGATTACGCTACATTTGAAAGGAAATCAGTATCATGATTGATGAGTTTTTTACAAAAAGTGAATATTTTTATTTATATTACACAGGTATAGGTAAAGACACATTTTTTTTCTCTATCATAATCAATAAGAAGTATGGCAATCACTCCGTCTGCAATGAAGCATGTGATATGTGTGCATATTGAATTAAGTTGAGAGGATAGCAAATATCAACATCAATCTAAGGAAAAGCATTACTGCCTTCAGTATAAATGACATATACATATAAGATACGGCAAGTATTTTTGAAATTTTGAGTAAAATATTTTATTGACTGATTTATAAAGCACTACAGATAATAGTAAAATAATATATTTTTTAATGTTAATTTTTTCTTGCCAAGGATTCCAATAGCAAAGAAAAGACAAGAACAAAAATTTGATGTAATTATTTTTTTATTTAATTTAACGCTGTTTAGAGTATCGGCAAGTACTTATCATCAGTGGTCTAAGGAAATATTCGAATTTCTTAATTAGTTTATAGTCCGTATATAATTTGTTTGCACTACAAGTGCCAGACTTCGAACTCGTGCCTGTCAAATTTATTTTATATATAAATTAATCAAATTAATATATTTTTTATTATATTATAGTAATTATTAGTTTTAATCTCTCTTATAATTTTAAATAACCACATCTCCTTATTTATAAAACTTCTGGGTACTAAGGCGTTTTAAAAATGTATAATTCCATCTTCCATCTTAAGTTTTTAAAGAGCATCATAAATATTCAACCTAAAGTGTTACATAGAAATATGGCTCCATTTACCACTGTTAAATCCTATATGGTTGAATACTAACGAACATTAATAAACTCAAAAGCATTTTCAGTTTCCTAGTGCTTTCTCCAACATCAATGGAGTAAATGTGAAAGTTTCATACACTCTGCACGCCACAATTTGGTAGTCTTCCAACAATCGCAACCGTACCGTACCGCAACTATGGGCAATCTATTTAATGTTCATTTTTCAATTTCAGTCAAATATGAACGTAACTCCATTTTACACTTTCAGTTTTAATTGCAAAGGCAAACCCAAACGGCGGAGCGCCTTAGCCTAAGGAATTTCTGCCAAGGAAGAGGAAAAAGCTCGAGATGGCAAGTTTATGCACTGCAAATAATAAATATTCGCGCACGTAATAAATGTACAGCAATAATTTTTCACAAACTCATTTTACTTGTTGTTAGGCCAATCGGCTGGTAGACTGGTAGGCAGGTAGTCGCTTGGTTGAAGTTCATGATTGTATCCTTGAAGGAAGGCTTTAATACTTTATGAATTTGTAGCTAAAAGGAATTTCAGTATTACTGCTTGCGAGTTTATTTCGGTCGTTTTTATATAAACTTTTATGCTTTTACTATGCCATATTATTTTACAGTATTTCGTTAATGCCGAGAAACCCATTTTCAGCCACACAAAATATAAGAAATTAATTCCTCCCACAAATTCCCGAAAAGCTCATGGCAGCTCATGCCAGTTCATGGCGTATAAATTTTAACTGATTTCTGTTACTTTTATGTGCACATTGTTAAAAGAGAAAACTTATAAAAATAAAATAAAATAAAATAAAAACATTATTTAACAAGAAAACAACATAAAATATTAACAATGCATCAATAAAATATTAATTTGCTAAAGGACAAACACGTAAATATTGAAGCCGCATAATACCTTCAGTGTTTGTGTGATTGTGTAAACTTTTCCACTAAGTAGTGTGCCTGCGCCTTGTCATAAAATTGTACCAAAAATAACAATTTCCGCTCCAATAAACATTTCCGCTTCGAGAAGTTCTATATTTTAAATTGACTGAGATTGAAAGTGTACGAAAAAAGGCAGACAGATACGAATATAAATAATGTAGAACTAAGTAAACACAAACTTCTACGGAAATATTTTACAAAATCGACTGGAGAACCTCTACTTTTCGAAACAAACTACGAAATCCGCCACTATTTGAGGTGAATAATTAAATGGCTTTTAAAGCAAACCTCATCAAGTTTTCGAGGTTTCGAAGTATCAACAAAAACAAGATATTTATTTAATTTATTAATGAATGTAGGATATGAGTATTTGCTTTATATTTTACACAAAATCATTAGTAATTAAATCAAGCCAAATAGAAAATGCTTCAGCTAAAGAATTGTATAATTTCATAAAGATTATTAAAATTTTAAATGAAAGGTTGACTTCATTAGATTAATTGAACTAAAAATTCAACTTATATTGATCATTTATTATTCATAGTGCCATGTGTAATATTTATCTTCTTATGAAATTCACTTCATCGGAGATAGCGAGTGAGCCCCTATGAGCACGTACACAAGATAATATGTTTGACTACACTTATCTTGGGAAATGCCTCCACATGACACCGCTGGAGAGTTATCTAGCACCCGCTAGGTAATGAGCTAATAGTGTGTACAGCTAGTCCTATCCCCAGGACTACCCACAGCTTGTGCACAGGGTTTGGACCCGTCACGTAATATCAGTCATGACGTAAGGATGCCTCGGATTTGAAAACCGTTTGTTGACAACCCACGTAATTTATGCATATATAACATATATATACAATTTTTTGAGAATTATTTTTCAAATATTAAATAACGATTTTTTAAACTTGAAATTGTAGCTACAGTATCTATATCTCAGCATCGCAAAAACAAACACAATCTAGAAGAAACTAAGATACTGAAATTAACTTAATTGAAATAATATTAATCTCCTACCCATTGAAAAATAAATTGCAACATAATAATCAGTCCTAAATAAATGTAGAATAGCAGACATGAAGATTGTCTATTTATTCTCATTTTGTCAGAAATTTCGGATAAAAATACAGAAATACAAACGTCGCAAGAAAAGAAGTTGTATAGGCTAGTACAGTTAAACCAGCCAACAGCAACATTCATATATAAGTGGGATTCAGAAACTTATTTAAAATTGCTTTTAATAAAACACATTCCCTTAATATAACTTAAAATCTACTTTAGACATTCTCTTCTCTTTAGACTTTCTCTTTTCTGGATCACATATGTCTATGTATTCAATGTGCAACTTCTTCTTTTTCTTTCTTGAGAAAAAGATATTTTAATTTAATTTTAGTCCAATTTAAGTATAAATATACTACCGAAAGAACTTTTATTAACAATATTTAAATAGAATCACATTGGAAGAGTTTAAAAAAAATCCATTCGGTTAGAATATTGAGCTTTATTTAAAAATAACCAACTATAAAATTTGTAACATTTTGTGTTAATTGTTTTCACACATCTAACTTGCGGAAATAGAAATAATTATTGTTGAATAAAATAAGCTTAGGTACCAAGCTTTTTTTATCTAAATCCACAGTAGCAGTAATTTTTAGAGAATTTTCACTTAACAATCAATGAATGAGTTTAACCTGCATCCACACTGGCTATACTTTTGGGAAGATTTAAAGACACACTTATACATGAAAATAACACATATTTGAATCTAAACATACGTCTATTGACGTTGCAATACATAATATAATATATGTAAACCAGTAATCGTTCTTACAAGAAATGTAGTTCAACCAAATGACAAACTTCACAGACTAATAGACTAATAGTGAACTAGTAAGTTAGGTCAAATTTTGGTGAAATTATACAAGTTGATAAACTAAGATATTTAATAATAAATAAACTGGAAATCCCATGGCTGTATTACTAAAATAAATAATGCTTTAATACTTTTGAATATCGATTCAGAAATAATTTCAAAATAAACTTTTACTACTTTTTTCAATGATCTCAACAAAAGTCTTCACCTGTTTAGGGAAAACCCCAACTTTATCACTAAAAATTATTATATACATACGATAGTTAGACAAATAATAAAATATACTGAGATGCATACTAAAAGATATGTACGAATTCAAATGTAGTTGGCTGTGGTCAAATCACACGTAATATCTTACTTCAGGTTGTTAACCTACTAAGCCACTTCAAATAAAATGTTCCCAAATATTGTGAAAGAAAGAACTAAACCCAGAGGCAAAAATGCCATTAATGTGTTTTTCGCGTTTATTCAATACTTTTTACTGAATACTTTTTTTAGCCATTCCCAAGGCGACAATAACCAATATTATGTACAGAACGCACAGCTACTCGAAGCTCGATAGCTCGATAAGGCACATGTGAATACGTGGGAATGCGATGTAGTAAGCTAATGTAAGCCAATGGATAGCCTATATGAGGTTATATAAGCAATTTGGTATCAGTCCGTAAACAAATTCGTGTTTGTACCTACATTAGAAAAAAAAGGAGTATTTAAGTGTACTGACGTATTTTGACGCAATCATGCTTACGCCAGAAATGTACCCAAGAGTCTGAAGGGTGCTTATTTTACTTTTTTTACAACTAATTTATCTTATCTTTTATTACTTTAATCGCAGCTGTTGGTATAAAATTCTTTTTTTTTGCGCTCAAATGTAATTGATGCTATTATCATTGCAGTATACAATTAAATACTATAATTGCTACCATTTCTCAGTAACTTCACTTTTCTCGTACTCAGAATGTGAAAAAATGTGAAACTCAGCTTTTCTTTTATTCTTGGTTGAAAAATTAATGGCAACGAAAGTAGTAATTATTTTAAATACTTTTAAGTATGAGATTTTATTTTAATTAAGTAATTTTGTTAAGTTCTTATTAAATTCATTTTAAAAAAAAATTAAAATCAACATTTTAGTTAAGATATTTTTTATAAATAAACAATTTAATGAACTTAACTTTAAACGAAATACAATTGTGTTAATTCAAACAATATCACTTAACATATGCTGGATATTTTAAATAAAAACACAATATTATACAATCTTGATGTTATGTATTTGTTTTTAATAATATTTATTTATATGTTTTTGCAAATTATTGCATATATAAAACCCAAGAAAAAAATTTGCTAATAATATATTTGTTTTGTAAATAATTGTCCTTGTTTATGACGTCAATCTGTATAAATATTTAAGCAATATTAAACCATATGAATACCTTTTTTGTTATATGTGAAGCTTAAAACAGAAGCAAAAACAACATTGAAGTATAAATAAATTGTACTACAGTTTAATGTTTATACTCTACAAATTTATTAAATAAATTAATTTGTTATTTAATAAAAATTTAGAATATTGTTAAAAAAATTTAAATTCTAATGCTAGTAATTAAACGTTAAAAACTCTTTTGAGATACAAAAGAAAATAAATTAAATTTTGCATGAAAATTATTTTATTTACTTAAATGTTTTTTAACAATACCATTTTTTTTATTTGTTTAATTAATAAAATATAAAATTAGACTACAGTATTTATTAATTAAAAATTATTTAAAATATGTGTTTGCAAAAATTTGCATAAATAGCCACAGCGTTTCTTATAACCTGTGTATAAAATTTTTCATTAGAAAAAATAATTTCGGGAAGAGCATTTTATAAACGGAACGGAAAATCATGAAGATAAGTTTCATTTTTGTTCTTCTTACAATCGCATTATTTGCGGTTCAAACATATGCTCAAGACACTACTGCATCATCCGGAAACTCAAACAACAATGTCAACAGACACAACAATAGAAATGTTAACAGAGTCAGAGTTGGAAAACGTGGGCGGAGAACTACGAGTTCAGGCTGAACTGAATATAAACTAATTATTAATATATATGGTATATATATTTTTTTTTGTTTCATACTAAAAAAGAAAAAAATGTTTAAATTAAAATAAAAATCTGTTTTAAAGTTTATATATATAAATCAATAAAAGATTTAAATTTACTAAAGTCGATTTATTCATGTTTAAATCTATACATATCGAATTATCTATATATAAAAGCATATATTTAAAAATAAAATTCATAAACTTCTACAAATACTCAGCCTATTACAGGCATCCTATTACAGATATTTCCGTAAAATTATGATAAGTTAAAGCATGAATTAAACACAAATTTAATAGCTCAAAACTCCTAAAATTATACCTCAGCTTTCTTAATTGTAGGCGTCAGATATTAATAAATACGTCATATTTAGAAACACATCCATCAATATAAATTTGAAAAATTTTTTGGGAAAGATTTAATTTTAACTTTCATTTTTACACTTTAATGATTGATACGTTCTTTTAATTTTCTTTTATAAATTGTTTTTTAAAATAATATAGAAATTAATTGTTAAAGAAAATAGAAATATTAACAGGAATAATGAGATATTATCATATTAAGAAAAATGAAATAAAAACTCGTCAGCATTATTTACTTAAGTGATTAAACTTACTTACTGTTTTGATATTTTGATATTTATAGATATTTTGATGTGGCAAAGATATATAATTAATGTCAGAAACACTTAGACCTACTTTCTATTCCGATATTTTGGTATTTATAGATATTTTGATGGGTTAATGATATATAATTAATGTAAGAAACACTTAGACCTACTTACTGTTTTGATATTTTGGTATTTATGGACATTTTGATTTGTCAATGATATATAATTAATGTAAGAAACACTTAGAATGCTAAGTATATTTGAGTTCAAATTATATTAATTTTGAAATTACTTAACTAATTCATACTTCACTAACGCAAACAATCCGTACTTAATTTAGCTGAATGTATGAATTAAAATAAATAATAACCAAATAAGAGCATTATAAAGAAGGTGCAGAAAAAGAAAAAAAGCTAAGATACCAGCTATCAGCTTTAAAAAAATTAAGAAATTAGAAAAACTTAAACGAAGTTAAAAAAGTGCTGGCTAACAGCATTAACAAGGCAAAGAAATAAAATGACAATGACATTTTATTTTATTTAAATGGGCTTCGTGTATTTCGCAAAAACTAATATTATAGGTAGATGCATATACATTTCTAATCAACGTTTTTAAAGTACATATTTGAACAAAATCTTTTTACGTTATTATATTACCTAAATTTAAATTATAATATTTTGATTATAAATTACACAGAATACTTATAACGATAATTCAGGGTATAGACTATAATTATAAACATTGCAAGCCCAAAACTGCATTTCATTCTTTAAAAATCAATCATTGAATTAACCGATTTACTCCAAAAAGGCTAGTTTAGTTTAAGACAAAGCCTGTTACTACAAAATCAATACTTGAATTTAATGATATTTATTACAAATTGTAGTACCATCAAATTTCTCAGAGGAGATAAGCTGGAATAATAGTTCTTTTTATTATAACTTCTTGTGCTATCCTTGTTAAAGCGTTCGATCCTTGAAGCAAGTTTAAGGAGATCCGAAAAGTTTAAATTTGTTTTTTCTAAAACGTAACCAAAGAAAAATTTTCAAACTATTGAACTTGTTTCTTTTGTATCTTTCGATTGATGGACTCCACATTCTCTACATAATGGTAACCCCGCAAATAGTTAAACCTTCGACGGAATAGTGCACTCTTTCAAGCTTTTTAAACATTTTAGGAAGTTAACTCTTAGATTAATTATTTAAATTTGAGTTTAAATTGTTAATTGCAAACAATATTATCTATTATTTAAAATTAATTTAAATATAAAATAAATTATGCAAGAACTGAAAATATATTGGTTCCACACAAGTGTTTTGAAAACGTTTTTATTTATTTAATTCATTATATACAGGTTTGCAAATTACTACGTAAGTTTTGAAAGCAAATAAATAAAACAAAGAATGGGTCTTTCCGAAATTTTGGAATAAATACCTGTGCAAAAATTCAAATTTTCTAGTGAACATTATAAGTAAGAGTAGCTAAGGTGAAACGCAGTCGTCAGTAGAGAGCCATGAAGATTTCTATTTTGTTTATTTGTGTAATTTTCACATTATTCTTGGTGCGAATCCATGCCCAAAACACAAACAACAACACCAATCGAGGTGTTAACAATAATGTCAACAATGTAGTGATTCGCGGAAGGAGACGGACAACTACCACAGCTGCTTCTAAAACAAAACTGGGTTAAATTTTGGAAGAAATTTGAATGAAACTATTCTATTAAAAAACCTTTCTTAATATATACAAAATTGATATTGTTTAAATGATATTTACTTCAATATTTTCAAAATAAAATTTATAAAAACAGTCATTTATTGAATGCAGGGTTATGAAGAACTTAGTAATTACTAGATATATTATACGCTAAAAGAAGGAATATGATAACTTTGGAAGAGTTTCTATGTAATGTCATGTACCTTACATTAATCACGCCTATTATTGTATTGTCATTTATTTTTATCATTATGGTCTTGGCTTGAAGGTTAGTATATTTGCAACACGGAGGTATAGATCTATTAATAATTAGCGTATATTGAGAGATTCCTTTCACTTAGAGTTATAAATTGGAATGATGGATTGTCAAAATAAACTCAAAGTATCGAAGGCTAGATTTTTTTAATAAGCTTGCATGACCGTCTCTAGTACCAATTAACTTTTTGGTAACTTTTGAAAATCTTAAATTAATTAATGAATAAAGAAGTTTCGAAAAGTAGTGAACTACAGCAACAAGAATTCTTTTATATATTTTTTTTTATTTTATTTTTATATTTTTATTTTAATTAATTAAGTTTTTGGCTGACCACACAACTGTTTCGAATATTGTTAAATTCCATCATCAGTGGTCTTGGAAATATTTCTTGTGTTTAAATATTTGTAAATAACTTTATTTTTTTTGTTGAGAGTGCAAGTACCAGGGATTGAACTCAATCTCTGAACAACATGAATAAATTAACTGTTAATAATAATTTAATAATATTTTTCTTCTTGAGATTTTATATGTTTATTTCGTATCAGTAAATACATTATTTTACACAATAATTTACAAATGGATTATGTAAAAAAGCCTGATTATTCACTAAAAAATATATACTACCTGTAAGTACTTCTTCTTTGAAGAAAAAATTTCGATTTCTAATATAAATTGTCAGGCAGAGAAGCCTCAATGACTTTTAAAATTGCTGCCAATACTTCAATGGTAAAATGTTATTAATTGAAGTAATTGAAGAATTGTAATATCTGAACTTATTACTCAAAATTGTTTGTAGTAAAAAACTTTAAACAGAAGAATCTTAGTTTCTAGCGTTGAAATTAAAATTTTAAGGAAACACCTAATAACTTCCCTCAAGACTTAAAGTTGCTGTCACTACCACTTAATACCTACTTTAATTAAAAACAGCAAATTCCTTTATATCAACCTTTGGTTTTTCAAATAATTACTGCTTACCAGAAATATATTTTTCAATCTAATCATTTTAATTAAACTTTTTAAACAAGTTGTGAACTACGTTGCATGCACTACTTTAGTCCTTTAAGGACTAAGGGCGTTAGAATTTCCCCTGTCAAAACAGCTAAATGTAATTTAACAAGCTGTTAATTCGCTTTTTAAATTTTTATCCTCCACTTCTGAACTTTAAACACTTAATAACTTAATTCAAAAGAAATTGCAATCCTTAAGATAAGTCATAAGCTTCAGATTATAGCCTTTAGCGCTTTAGCGTAAGATTTTATTCAATTATTTTTTAATATTTGCTCGAAGCCGGCAAACTAGAAATTGAAAAAATTGAAAAGAAAACTTGCAAAATAATTTATTGCAGAATGGAAAATGTATTATGGAAAAGTGGGAAAATTCCCTGATTCATTACGCTTGGGCAAGTAGCAAAATTGCTTTATGGATTCTAAAATACAGCATGAAAAATAATTAACTTATTCAATATTTCAACAAAAGTTTGAATTTTTTTAAAAAAATTTTAATTGAAAACAAAATTTACACAAATCTTATTTGCTCTAAGCTCTGAGCTGTTCGAAATCTGCCCAACCGAACTGCAAAATTTGTAACAAAATTTGATTCGGAAAAAATATAAAATTTTGAACCAAAATTTGTACACAAATGAGGAAATTGTAAGTGCACAATATCCGCTGTCAAATTGCTTTCAAAGTAAATTAAATGAAAATCAGGAAAATGCAAAACTTATCGATTCATTTGTGTTTCATGCCGTTTTCACATCTCAAGCCATATTTCACTTCAAATTCGCAGAGAAAATTTTATTTTGAGCATAAATATATTAATAAGGAGCACTGTGCTTGTAGTTCAGTTTTGATGTACATTGAAAGGACTTTAAAGGAGTCTTAAAACTTATCATCTTTCAAGGATTTACCTTTGAAAATGTCAGCTAAATTCTGAGCTTATGATTTCACGGTTAAAGTTAAAGTAAGCAGCTGTTTCCCGTTACTTTGTAATCATATTATAATCACAACAGCACAACAACAACAACAACAACAACAAGAAGTTCATTCTTCGTTACTTCATGAATACTTACAGCAGAGGAGCAACATCAACATCAACAGCAACATTACGAGAAGCAACAGTGAAAATAGCAACAATTTGACAAAAAAAAATATATAATGAGAGCTCACTTGAGTGGCATATCATTGACAAAAATTCGCCTGTTGCAGTTGCTGACTTTGTATGAGAACACAGCTGCTTCTTTTCCAAATGCTACAAGTAGCAATTCTAAAGGAAAACTTCGTCCAACTTTGGTTCTGGTTGTGTTTGTAAAGTATCCTTGAAATGGTTTCAGTGTCGTTTTGTATTATACTTTCGCATTATTTTGTATTTTTATGATTTTTTATTTTTAGTGAAAGTAAAAAAAAGTAAAAAGTTCTGTCTTAAAACATATAATATTGCCACCATACAATGTCAATTTTTCGTGCAACGCCTGCTTAGCCATACTTGATTCCTTCCTCGCTCTCTCCTTGGGAATCATTTCCGTTGCTTTTTGCGATGTTTAGTTAAAAGCAGAGAAAAATATAAAATCTATTAAAAATACACGAAACCAACCAAGTAAAGTAACCTCACCGAATGATACCGCATTGCATGAGGATGACAAATCAATACGAGGGTCACAATGGGCGTAGACATCTCTACGTTCGGAAAGGTGAATGTCAAGCGGGGAATGCTTCTATTATTTTAATAATGATTAGTTTTTTTCTTAAGGTTTTTGTTAAATAAATAATACATTTCGTTTTCAATATTGAAACAAAGTAAAAATTCAATACAAGACATAAGCTTTGGAGTAAAAATAAGTTTTTATACATTAGTGTAAATAATGGTACAGTTTTATTCGAAGTTATTTATAAGGTCAAATATATTTGAAAATGAATATAAAGACGATTATGAATATAATGATTATTTTGTTTAAATTATATGCAATAAAAAAAATTATTTTATGTTAATAACTAAATAAATATTAAGCTTATTTTAAGAAGAAAAAGATTATATATCTTTGAATGAAATTTTTATCAATAGTTACTCTATATATATTTGATAATATAAAAGCGACATATTTTTGGACCATTTTCTAAAGTTAGGATTCTGAAAATATTGTTATATTTTTTCGAATCTTATGAAAACTGAAATTTCTATTGAATATATGATAGTTAAAGCATGACTCACTCTTTCAGTCCCTACATTAGCCGAAATGTTTCATCCGAACAACATAAACGATAAGTTAATTTGGTTGTTTGAAAAACAATTAAAAAATTTCACAATACGTTTACTTTTCGGATAAAATGAAAAACTCGCTGACTCGTGGAAGACCCAAGGATTTTGTTCCCGTTTATTAAAAACTCGCTGACTCATTGAAGCCCGAAATCTATCGGTAAGAAATCATTTACAAGGATTTAGTTCCCGTCTATTAAGTTGTGAAATATTTTCCATGATAATTTTGGGTCCCGTCAATGTGAGATATAATTATTGTTAGAATTAATGCCACACGATTACTGTTTATATCGTGACTTTCGGGAACTGGTACTTGAATGACAGGAAATTGATTCAGTCATAAACGCACTATTAATGCGATTAATAGACTAGTGACATTATCGAACCTTTTTCCACATGGTATTTATTGCTACAAAGTCCTAAATTTATGATTGTAGAAAGCATATCGACATAAAACACTTTTTTGTACTGCAATAAACCCTAACCGAACAGAAAATATTTTGCCTTCCGTATAAAAGCCAGAATGTCGGCCATTGAGGACCTCCTATTGTCAGAAGAGAAGAGTAGTTCTCGACCCAATGGCCTCCTCCTGGCTCAGATCAAGGCTGGGTACTAGTTAAAAAATTTGTATTTTAAAATTATCTCCTAAATATATATTTGTATTCAACTTTATCAATTATAGTTGCAAATAATATGCATGAATAAATACTTTGACAGAAACCCACAAGCAATTTGTTTGATTTTATAAACAATTAAAGGTTTAAAGTTAAAAATGACTGAAAAATTATGAATCCTTTATGGTGGTTTATGTGGCTTGACGCATATTGACATTTGTATAAAAACAATTGTTTAGTAGGTTAAAGTTGAAATTGCACAATTTATTAGCTAATTTAAGGTCGAGTAGGTGAACTATTTTTTATGAAAAATTAATATGGTATTGATGATAAATAATAACTTTAAATTACAATAAATTGCAGTTCAACAAACTTTTGCATATTTGCAAAATTTTTCCATAATTCTGATGTGGAAACAAATGTCATTTGTTTTCAAATGTCATTTATTTTCAAATGTCATACTGTCATTAAAATTCTTATAGTATTTTTGTATTAAAAATATTAATTTCTTCTTAAAATTTTAGTTTTCAAAGTCATCAATTAAGTAATTCTATTACCAATTCTGAATTGAATGAGAAAAGTGTTTCTAAAATACTTCATAGCTTAATAACAGTTATTCAGTAACAAAGTTAACTTCAATTAAATAAACAATAATATTACTTAGTTACTATAAAAGCTAATCATTTTACGTCCACTGACTATGTAATTCGTTTAATTTCAACGTAAATGGCTCATTCAACTACAATTTCAACCTTATTTCCTACAATCAAACTGTTGATTTAATTGTCTGAATACATGGCTGCTTGTAATTTGTTCGTACATATAAATATATGCAATATTTTGTGCTGCTTACAATTAAATCCAACATTTCTATATAGAAATATTTCTATATAGAAATGTTGGAATGATAAAATAATGCCAATGTACACAATTTATACCAAAAAGCCAGGACAGCAAAATGTTGGCAGCACCATGATGGACGGTAAAAATGAGTTTTCTACAATAAACTCAAGTAAAATAAATAAATGAATTTTCCACCTGAGAGGAATCTAAAATTAATATATTATAACCAGCGGCATTGGTGAAACGAGTACCAGCTAAATGTTGCTGACATGCACACAACAACACTGACTACAACAACAACAACAACAATGACAACACCGAAGACATCGTTGCCTTGTTGCCTACAACGTAGCCTTCAATCCCTTAGAAAATACAGTTCAAACAAACCAACTTAACCGTTCGTACATCTACAATAAAACAGTTAAAAGGACACACATATACTGGAATTCAGCTGTGATACAAATACATGCATATATGAAGCTAAGTTCTGTATCTTTAAATGTAATATAAGTATATTTATATATGGTATACGTCTTCATATATGCATTTGTTTACTTATATAGAAAGGCAAATTGACAAAATTTGAACTTATGTTGTATATTTCTATATGCCAAATGAAAAAGACCGGAAAGGATATTTTTGTTTGTACTCAATGCTTTTAATGTTTTCGTGTAGCATTAGGGACAGACAATTTGTATCATTGTTGGCTCGTGTATATCAGCTGACTATGTACTTTTGATATCTGCCTATGTGTTTAATTTTGAGTGCTTCATACTACAAACAAATTTGTATCGATGGTTATTGCTACATTTCAGTCAAATACATTCACATAAAGACGTGTATGAACACAATAATATATATATATATATAAATATAGGTAACATATATAAATTCAACAGATTTATGCTTACTTATTGTTTGGTTTTGATTCGCATTATTTTGCTTAGAATTTCGAATAATTCTGTATGAATGATCAATAAGAAATGCCAATAAAGATAATAAAGTAGATATGAAAATTTGTTGGGCGAGTTAAGTTGATGCTTACCTGCAAAAATAAAAGAAAAATTTATTTATATGAATATATAGTGTAATAATATTAAATAAATAATTAATGATGCAAAATAAATTGCTTTTATAATTAAATTATTTTTAAAAAGAAAATAATTTATTGATTTTAGTATATTTTAAAATTTAAATTTAAATACAAAGAAAATACATAGTCACAAAATATATTCTATTTAAGACACATTAATTCTCTTTAATTTCATTTGAAAGCTGGAAGTAAAATTTTTAACAAACAACTTCCATTAGCAAAAGTAATATTTTAAATTTCTTATATACATATTTCAACTTAATTAAGAATTATTGTATTAAATTTACACTTGAAACAGCATACACTTAACAGGAGGGAATTTTTTAACATTAATGTCGCAACTGTTATTTCATATGAAGTCTTATGTTAAAGTTTACAGTGTCGCTAACATAAATTATTTTAAAATGCTCACATGCGCACTTTTGAACGATTTGATTTTAGTTCAAAAAATTTTTTATGTGAGTATAAAGTTTAGTGTCAAGAGCATATTTTCAGTACAAAATGCAATTTCCTTCTTATTTTTACAGTTTCCTTGCTTATAGTGTTTTGCAAGGATATTTTAAGCTTTCACATCCTAATATTCGTACAAAGCAAGGCATTGACATTGGTGTTGAATGTACAATGTGATTTTTGGTATGAAACCGGCACTTATGTAATGTTAGTAATTACGGGCTCATACGACTTTGAAGATTAGAATAATTAAAATTATTTTTATACGATTTTTTATTCCGTAATTAAATAGAAATAGGAATTTACCAACCACAAGTTTAAAATAATTAAAATCAAGTTACTTAAATGAAACTGTATGAAGCTAAATTTTATTGTTATTCATTATTTTAATCAGCCAAGACATATGCTACAATATTAGTGATTTTAGTATGGAAATCAAAGTCAAATTTTATATACTAATAACAATTTTTCAATTCATGAGCTTCAATTAAATTCATTTAAAACATAAGAGAAGCTTACGACAACTTAAACTGAACCAATTTATTTAATATATATTGAGACATTTTGTCTCCATTTTCAGAGAAATTGTAATAACAAATAATAAGTAAAAAATGTAAAAATTTTAAATAAAAATTAAATTGCATAAATACTTTAGAATTATGAGTTAAGTACATTTCTCAAATTACATATCACACATTTGGCTTAATTAAATCTTCATCATCTGTCACTTAATTTAAAAAAATCAATCAATTGATTAATCAATTAATTTAAAATATGTTCATTATTTTATCTAAAGACATAGCTATGTTTGATTTTAACATTAACTATTTTACAATAATCACCTAAGTATTGTGTTTATACAGTCAAGCTCTAATCCATTAAGAACAAAATTTGTCGTAACTACGATGAAAGTGGCGAAACTGTTAATAGACTATAGATAACTTAGTAGACAATAGACAATTAATAGACAACTTATTAGTCGAGTTATCAGTACTATATAGTATTGTATAGTATAATAGATTTTCGATTAGTCAAATTTATAATTTACATAAACAATCGAATTAAAACACACAATTGAACACTGTAGAGCCAAATAAAGACATTTAAACTACAAAAAAAAATAAAAACTAACATGATTAGAAGGCATCTCAATTCTTTTAAAAATAAATAAAATAATAAATAAATAAAAATATTTACAAATTTTTTTAAAAATATTACTATGTATAGTAACACAACGAAGCTTATTGAAAAATCTGCTGCCACGAAAACCAACCAAGCCACGAGGTAAAGATTACTTTATGTCTGTTAGTAACTGTGCAAAAATATGGTAAAATGAGTAAATATTGCCAAAATATATAATTTGCACAGCTTTTCTCCAAATAAATAAAACCATTCGAGAATTTTTTTTATAAAAAAAAAAATATAGTAGTCTTTTTACTATTCTAAAACAGTTAGAAGCTGATTTTATTCATAGACATATATATCTTTCCACACAGATGTACTAAAAGATTTGAAAAAATATTATAAGCTAATATTATCGTCAATAACAAAAAAAGTAAATTGGTATAGTAAATCCAAAGACAACTTTGTTTATAAGAAGGTACACCTTGCACATGTGTTTATGGATTTAAACAACTTGAGTAGACTTCTTAAAAACAACGGAATTCTAACATATTATTTGGTTTGAATTGGTGAATATATAAAATATTTATATATCAGTTATTCATAGAAATTTTTACAATTATTCCCAATCCTTTTAACGCTATTGGGGATTTTCGGGGATTTTGTTGCTGTTATACAGCACTTTTATCGTTTACTTATTATCAGTATACGTAAATGCTAACTTTAATATTGAATATTTATATGAATAGAGTGTTAGATTTTACCGCAACTGATATGCAGTATCAGTTTTTTTTCCCTTTATTTTATTCTCTTAATTTTATTTGAAGATTTTAATTCAACTGAAATATCTAATCGTACTCTTAGTACTCTTAGTTTATAAGAGAGGTACATTCTATTTCCATAACTCGTGTCAATTGCTTTGTAGCCAATACCAGGTGGTTATAGGGACAGGTGTCAAATTCTTTAGGATATCGCAATGGACCTTATGGCCTAAGTGGGTCTTCGGATGGCCCCAGTAACCTAACCTAATCTAACCTAGTTTATAATAAGTATATTTGGAGTATCTGGTACAGTTCGTGTATTAAATACACTAGTTTTAATAAATTTCAATTATTATTATAAATTATAATTTCGTGTATTAAATACACTAGTTTTAATAAATTTCAATTATTATTATAAATGAAAGACAGAATACGCTGCAACGTGGATAGGTCTATTTTATATCTGTTATAATATTCAATAAAATTGATTTATTAAATTAACTTAATAATATGAACTTTCTAATATTATTAATAATATACTATTATATTAGTATACTTTCCTACTATACTAGTTTACAATACTATGATACTAGTATACATACTGCTGTCCTTTTCTCCTAATGGAGATTTGGACCTCATTTGAATTTTAAAAAAATTAGAACATTTGTAATTCTAGACGTATCTGACAGAAAAACAAAATTTAAAACTTTTTTATTGTTATATATTTCAACAGAGAGCTTTAATAATTTTAAATGCATTTAAAGTTGATTAAATTTTTAAAGTTGATAATTTTTAATATAGATTTTACTGATTTCTTTACTAGTAATTACACTGATAATTATTATTTCCTGAAATATTATTTAGTTACAAAAATTTTGAATAATTGCACCGCATTAACACATTAGCCCTTTAACGTCTTCATATCTTAACCTCTCTTGTGCACTGTTTTTATAACACGTTTTACTTTGTTTTGGCCCTTGCGTTGGTTACGTTTTCTTTTATTGCGTCGACCTCCAATTTTGATATTGTTGACATTACGATTATTACTGACATTTTGATTATTATTTCTATTTACGATGCTGGAACCTCCATTACTAGAAGATGGAGATGAAGAACTAGCAGTCGTGGCCGCACCGGCTGCAGCTGGCGTAGTGGCTGAAGCAGGAGCTACAGTGGTTCCTGTACCTGGAGCAGCTGTTGTGGCCGAAGTTGGAGCTTCAGTTGGTGCATCGGTTGCGTTATTGGAGTGCACAGCAATAACCAGGAATACGAATAGTAAAAAACTTTTCAATTTCATTTTAAGTTATGATGGTTTCAGTGTTATGTGGTAAATATCGCATCATGCCGATATTTATAGTTCAATTTTCGTGATTAGAATTACTTCAAGTAATTGTCTTTAAGCTTGAGCAGATGTTCAATCTTTTGTAATGATTTTTGCAAAGTATAGCTAAAATTTTAATAATAATTAAAATAAATATTTAAGTATCAAATTGAGTTCACAATTACTGATATATAAACATATGGCAAAAAGTTTCAATAATTGTTTTTATTAGTGCGTCAGAGCTTCTATTTACTTAAGAAATTCTGCAGATGGTGTTTATAAAAATTAATAAAATGAGAAACAATAACCTAATGGGAATTTCCTTTGGTTATTAAAGCAATTTATCTGGATATATATTAACCCACCTGTTTTTTTATAGTTTATTAATTATTACAAGTTAATATCATATATATTATAATACTGTAACCTTGCAATTCCTTTCGCAGTATTTAAGTATAAGATTTTGTACCAGATCAGCAATATCGAGGTACTCTCAAAGCGTAGTAAATACTTATACTACAGATTCAGAAGTTACAGATCCTATCTTGTGGTTGTATTCCAAGAAATCAAACTGTATGAATTAAATGCTTATTATGCTCATGTGATTGTCGGTACTTCTTTAAATTTAAATTAATAGACTCAGATAAAATATTACTAATAACAATACATAAAAGTGCTTATAGGTACATAATAATTTCTTTCGAATATATGAAGACTTATTTTAATAGAAAAATTTATATTAAAATTGATCTTTATGTATGGTAAATAAATAAATTTACCATACTTTGGGATGGTTTTTATTTATTGCGGTTTAATTACGAGGAACTGAACTCAATGTGATGCCACACTTTTGCGACCACATTTTTTATATGTTGCTGATATATTGATTTTTGACTACTATATTGTGTCAGTAAGGATGAATGACGTTTCCATCATTTCCCCTTGACCCACAGCTAAACTATAATCACTGATAAAAATCTATTACTCGTCGGCTTATCTGCTGATTAAATTAGCGGAGTCTGAGTATAAAAAATTCGATTTCTGTTACATATCAAATCTAAAATATAGTTCTTCACTGTTTTCTTACATGCAATTACTACAAAAATTTTTAAAATAAAACCGAAAGTAAAGTGAAATTTAAAATAAAAGTCACTAAGACTCTGTATTTCACTCTAATATACTTTAGTAGATATTTGCAGAAAGTATTTATGAAGTGCAAATAATAATTCGTCGAATTGTGCATTTACGTTTGTGACGTAAATTTCATAAATGGAAACTTGTGTAAATATTCATTGATGTTTGATTTTTTTCATGAAATAATTATATCAATAGTTAAAAAGTTCTGAAAATAGTATTAAAATTTTTCTCTTAATTAAAACAATTAAGTAAATGTTGTTTTCGTTGTTTAAAAAAAAGAAATTCAGTTAATAATATTAAATAATTTTTGAATATATAAATAAATAAAATTTTTATTTAAAGCAAGTTTAAGCATTTTCTAGAATGCAATAAAACTATACTAATAGCTTAGAATTTAATATTAACAGGTGACAATTCTAATCAAAACTGGTAATGGTTTTTATTAATAGTGAAATTATTATAAAATAAACAAGAAATAATATGATGTTAAGCACATTTATCTAACATAAAAACATTTATAGCAAATATTTCTCCAACGACTTTATGTATTCAAATATCTGAATGATTCTCAGGAATAACTTATATAGAAACCTAACCTTAAGGCATATATTATTTATAGTTTTCAGTTCAACTTTTTAATAGTCGTCGACTATATTTCCACATACGTAAATGTGCTTCTGTATTTTCACGTACTACCTATGGGTCCATTACGTTTCCTTGTGGTTTACATAATTAAATATCCCCTACCGTAACTAGGACTTAGCAATCTACGGTGTGGAGATTGCTGTGACATATGCATTCATAGCTTGGGAGTTTTCGCGACCGTTAAGGTTCGTAAAATTTATTTTTTTTGTGAGCTTTATGAGACTTACAATATCGTTTACTGATAAAAAGGATATTTTCCAAGAACCAGGTATAGTGCGTACTTTGCAAAGATTGTTTTAGTAACTCCTCCTGCTTCTTTTGAATTCTGCCGAATAGAAAGTATGTTAGAACACAATCTTTATGTGTGGCAGTCTACTATAATAATTTCCAATTATAAAAGAGATAGTATAACAGACTGTATTTGAATATCTGTCTAAGTTCTGAGTCAAGATAACTTTCTTTAAATCAAAAGATCATTTATAGTTTCCTCACCAACAAAATTTTTAACTTTTATAAACACTATTTGCTTATGTATTTTTCAAGAACATTATGATATTAAAAAGTAAAAAAAATCATTTCTCTCCATCATCGAGTGTACACAACTGTTTCGTTGATACTTTTATTTCAAACACAGATTATTTTTTAAGTTTTTTATTATTAAATCTGATTTAAAATCGAGAGCAAGTAAATATTACCTATTTCATTGAAACCAATTTAAAATTTATAACAAAAATAGTCACTATAAAATTTCATATAAATAGTAAGCAATACTAGTAAATGAAATCAGTAAAATCATATAACTCCTCAAGAAATACGATTTTATTTTAAAAAATGAAGCTTAGTATTCTTAGCATTTTTGCGATATTGGCTTTTATAGCCATTCAACAGTCTTGGGCCCAGGATACCACTGCAGCTTCTACCGACACAACCACTGCAGCTTCCACAGATACAACCACAGCTGCCAGTACAGATACTACAACGGCAGCATCGTCATCCGATACAACTACTGCAAGCAGTAGCAGTAGTGGCGGTAGCGGTAACACAAATAATAACAAAAACATAAGCCGCAATAAAAACAATAATAATATCAAAATCGGACGACGTGGTGGAAAGAAGACCAAGAGACGTCATCGCAGAAGACGTACGAAGACCAAAGGTAGAAACTGAGAAAATTAAATTGGAGTCCTGATTTACAGCCCAAAATGTAAATGTTCATAATGTTGTAAATTTATATATATAAAATAAATTACTAATAAAGATATTACTTCATTATTAAGAAAACAAACAGTTTTTTCAATATGTATATAAGTATGAAAAAATACTTCCCAGATTTTAAGAAAATTTAATTAAAACAATTTTCTACTTTTGATTTTCAATATTTTTTTAAAGCTTATTTGTTTATTTATCGGAATCTACATTTAGTATTAGTCATTTGAATAAAATTCTGCTGTTTTATAAATAATAATTATAAATAATAAGAGTTTTTTTAACATTTGTTAAAAAGTCTATTTCAATAAAAATAGACTAAGTTTAAATATAACTATATATTTATAAACTGTATGTGCTCTATTGTATTAAATCTAAGTATTTTAAAAATTTTTATTTAAAATATAATATAAATAAATACTTCTCTAATCACTTAGTATAAGCCACCTTCAAATTTTAAAAACAAAAATAGCATTTCAAAATTATATTTTTGTTTTCTGCTAAAAATTTTTTATTAATTCCAGATGATCTTAGCATCTGCAGAGCAATATTATTTTTATACGTGTTATTATTTGGCACTGATGTACATAGAATAATTTTCATTTATATCAGAAAATCTGAAAAACTTTCAAAAATTGTGAGAAGAGTTAATAAACAAAATCTAATAGTTTAAACACCTTTCATATATTCAAATTTTAAAAATGCATACATAATTCAATAATTATTTTCTTTCTTAATAATTCTCTTCACCTTCGATTTCCTAAAGTTCTGAATTCTTGGCGGCGATATTCAAGAATATGTTTGTATAATTTTGTGGTATGAAAAGATTTCAAAATATTTTTTATTTGTTTGGCTGCTTGTTTGAGTTCTTTTTATTAAAGTATATGACGTTTTTAATTTTTCGGTCCACATATTTATAATTGATTGCAAATTTAATTTGATTAAATTATAAATAGAAATTTATAGTTCTTAATGTGTGTATTAAATATGCGCAACCGAAACGTTGATATTTAATTAACGAAAATAAGATTTTGAGTTTTTGAATGAACTTAATTAAAATAAAAATTAAAAGAATTATTTAAACATTTCCGTGGCCCGAATTATATTCTTCATAGCTACCAGTACCAGCATTGCAGCAATGCAGCAAAATGCAAGCATTCATAAATATGTCAAGTATACGCACCGATGCACCATCTTGCCAAGAACATGAGAACGCGATTTAATTTGATTATTTTAATTGATGAAAATAGATGTTGCAATAATTTTACGCTAAATTATAGTGAAATTATTGTGAAAGATAATGATAAAAGGAATATTTCACTTGCTGACTATTTGCATTAGTATTGCACAGGAAATATGAAAATTTATATTTAAATATGAGTACTACATGTACATTTTTTTTAATAAAAAATAAAAAATATTTTTGTACATATTTTCTCTTAATATTCAATAATATTTTCAGTAACATTTTTTCTTAAAATAAATTTAAAATTAATTAAAAAATTTTTAATTAAAATATTTACAGTGTAATTAGTTATAGACATAGTGGATAACAGCATCGCTGAGTTTTAAATATTATAGCCATTATTCATTTTCTCTTTGATAAAAATAGTATTTGGTCTTAGATTTGGTCTCCATAAAAATTCATAAAAAATTATTATTTTATTTTCATACACTTTTTCTATATATTTAGCAAATAAAATCTGTCAATATAGCTATCGAAATAAAAATATACGCAAAGACCTAAAAATTGAATAATAAATACAGACTTAGTCCATAACTTATTTGCTTCGATGGAGGCTCATTGCGCCTTAAAATATACTTTTCGAAACTCATTCAATAACTTAAAACTCTTTTCGTATTGAGTACATATAATAGTGTGTTACTAAATTAAAGTATTGAATTACTTTAGACTATTAACTCGTATAACATCAAATGCTTCTGAACATAATGTGTAATAACTTCATGGTTTTCCTATCAATCTGCCTGAAATTTCAATTGTGAACAAATTAAATATTTATAAAAGAATAACTGTTATTGGATTCGTTATTAAAATATATGAGATTAATTAAAGATCATATTTTGCATAATTTTTTAATGATATCTAGGACCTGAAATAGGGCTCAGTAGGTTTTGTATTTGGCTTGAACTTGAATACATTTTTTGGGTATCGTAGGTATATATGAAAATTACTGATAATATCATACAGAAGTGATTGCATAGTTGTGCATTTTCACTTATAAAATTTTATTGATAACTAAAATTGAAGCTTTCTTATACACAAATAATAACAATATCCTAAGTTTTTGAAAATTTAAAATTAATCATATTTTAATAACTATTAAAAAAGTTATTAGGGTTTAAAGTTCGTTAATTTTTGTAAAATCTCAAATTTGCTAAAATTTCATAAATTTGCAAAGAACATAGCCTATAATAAATAAGCGGATCAATTCCATTTTTTGAATACATACATAAAAAGTATGCATAATTAAATAGAAATAAAAGTTTCCTTTAACAATAATAAACAATTTTTTATAAAAACTTTAAATGGAGGGTGGAGGATCAAGTTTTTGCACATATGCATTATAGTACAGGTATTTAGTACACCATATTACAACTTTTAACCTGCCATAGTCTTTGAGGTATTGAAAAAAAATGTAATAGTTGACTATGTTTATGCCCAAATCTGGATGCATTCCAGTAAGCCAATTGAACTCAAATATATCAAAGTTCATCTATATTTTAATTTTAATATTCAATTAAATCATTTCAATATCTCTACTGTTTCAAAAAATACCGAATTTTGATCGTTCAATTTTCATTTTGACATACTGTGCGCTGCAAGATATACTTTTGTAAATGAAGTTTTTAGCAATTTTTTTTTTATAATTAATTTAATGCTGAAATAATATTTACCTCTTAATTTGATTTAATAAATTTACATTTTAATGTTAAATACAATTTGCTTTAACACAAGCCTTAATTAACCCAAATACTTGTAATTCATTTCTGTTCCTGTTAGTTGTATATTTGTTGATATATACAATATTTGTATTTATATTTATATTTATATTGTACGAGTAGTTCACATACTACAGCACCAAAAGTATTCTCACCAAAAGTAATTATAAAAAAATTTACAGCATTTGCTATGTAAATATTTGCGTTTATAAATATTTACTTCAATACTATTTACAAAAGTTTTATTAAGTACTGAGAAATTCTTTAATAATAAATTATTCTAGTTGATTTGGTTAATTCTGCTCACATTTTTTGATTATTTAGAACGTTTGTAATTGTTTACAAACATATCGAATTGTTTGGATAGAAACTGTTAAATCGGGCATGTTTCCATACACAACAATTCGATTGATACGAATTTGCTCGGCACAAGATTAATTGATTTATTTATTTTTCGAAAATTATGGCGTTTAATACACAATAAAATGCAATAAAAATTAATTGAAATATTTATTGCTTTGAATAAATTCACCAAATAATTTGAGTTAATTACATCTTATTACTTCTTATATATGATCAAAATAAATTTGTGAAAAAAAAAATGCTTTACAAAGTATTTTGACAGCATTTGATAGTACAGATATTTGAAATATTTTCAATTAATAAAATTAATTTTGTTTAAAAATTATTTAAATTATTCTATCAGTATTTAAGTTTCAGTGATATGTTTTAATATAAGTAAAATATGTACTTAAAAATAACACAATCTTTATAATAACATTGAAATGCTTACAAATGATAAAAAAAAATACTGGATTATTTGTTAACATAAGTGTAATAATTTAGTAATGATTAAATAATAATCATTCAGTATCAACAATTTAAAGGGCGATGAGTTGATCATGCCATTTAACCGATCTCCAAATGTAAAGAAGCAGTTTACTATTCTTGCGTATGACATATACAGGTGCGGATTCATACAATTATTTTACTTGCATAGCACTGCTTCAAAGTTTTCGAACATTACAATGCTCGAGCAACTTCAGTATACTCGAATTCGAACATTTAGATCAAAACTTTCAACTGTTTGGACTTCTTGAACAATTAGGATCGTTTTACATAGTTACACATAATACCAATTGCTGAAATAATACTCCTGTGCACACATCTTGAGGCAGCTCACCCTTTTCGAGCATTTAGTAACTCAATAGAAAACAAAAACATTGCTAAAAAAGCAATACAGATTTAAGCTTACTTTAAACTCACTTTAATCACTTTAGGTAAAGTTTCTAAAAACAAATTTCCACATGCTTATTAAGATTTAAAATCTCTATTGTTTTAAAAAGTTATTAACATAAATTTAATTTTAACGTCAATATGATTGTAGTGATTATTTTACTTAATAGAAGATTTTGTATTTAATAGAGAGGTGTCGACAAGTAGTGAACTTCAACAACAAAAATTATTTTTATATTATTTTAATTAATTGCATTTTTGGCTAACCATGTAGCTATTTAAAATATTGCCAAATACACATCAATTATAGTCTTGAAATATTTTATGATTCCTATATTTAATTATTCGTAAATAATTTTTTTTGAGGCTACAAGTATCAAGGATTGAACTCGTGCCCTGCAAAATTTGAAGCTCAGAGTTGGTGTTCTGACGCAAAGATTTACTTGATTTGTATATTCGAATTTAGAGTTTCTTGTTAATTTGCTGTGAAAGTTTATTAACTAATTTATTTGATGTGATATATTAGAACGAAATCATAAACCAGCTATAGAATAATTGAATTAATTAATTATGTATTTATTTACTTTATTTTTTTTTTTGTCAAATTTCAATACTATTCTTTTGTAGAGGCATTATTTATTGCATGATCTTTCTTGTGCATGCAACCTAATCTAGGAACGTAATATGGAGAAGGTCATGCTAATGTTACTCTACGATTCGTATTAATTAAAACACTTAAACTTAATTAATTAATTAATTATGCTAGTCTATAAGTTACTAAAAGACGTTATTGTAATAACCAAAAATAGACTGTGTAAAACCGAACAATTTTCGAATTAAAATTATTAAACACATAAAATCTAACTATTTAGCTTTCTGAAAAATTTGGTTATATAATGTCATTTTAAATAAATGTTCTTAAATTAAATATATATTTAAATTTTTAAATTATTTTTAATAACAACAAACAACCATTACTATGTTTGTTCTATTAATCTTATTGTTGACTACAACTGTTTTGTGAAATTGAACAACTGAGTTATTGCGATTATTTCATACTATAGCACATAAAACCACGCATCCAAATGTTTAATACTAATATTTGTTATTTAATAAAACAAAAATTATTTAACAAATAAAAGCCTATTATATAAAAAAATTAAGAGTTCAAAAATTTCATATAAATTGAACTTGAAATTTCTAGAAATCAGTTGAAACATTGTCGTATAACAATGAAGTTGAGCATTCTTAGCATTTTTGCGGTATTGGCTATAATAGCCATCCAACAGTCTTGGGCCCAGGACACCACTGCGGCTTCAACCGACACCACTGCAGCTTCAACAGACACAACTACAGCTGCCAGTACAGATACTACAACAGCTGCATCATCATCCGACACTACTACCGCCGCAAGCAGTAGCAGCAGCGGTGGCAACACCAACAACAACCGAAATGTAAGCAATAATAACAACAAGAATAATGTCAAAGTTGGAGGTGGCAAGAGGAGGAGGAGGAGAACTAGAAGGAGACGTACCACTAAAACAAGAAGAGCAAATAGAGGTTAAGCTAAAATTTTGACCACAGGAAAGCCAAATTGACAACGATAATAATTGAAACTGAACATGTATAGAATCCTGAATTGCAGATTAAAAATTAAAAAAAAAATACTTTTACAAAATATTCAATGAGTTAAAAATGTTTTTAATAAAAATTAGTACTGAAAGAATATATTTAATTTAAAAATGTGTTATAATTTTTAATGCCATTATTAGTCTTCATTTAATTGCAATACATCTGTTATTATTTTGTTGTGATTTATGTGTGCGTAGGTGCAAATGTATATATCAAGTTTGATGGGACGCGCATTTATTAATTTCAAACTTTAATTAAAAAATAAATTTTTCATTTCGATTTCTTATGAATTTAACCTGAAGTTTATTATTAGATGATTTTTAGCTTTAAACCCTAGATATTTTAGAATAAAATACTAAAACTCCAAAGATTGTTGTTTTTCAATCATTTTAATCCTAATCATAATATACATAAAATATTCTATAATATTGAAAATGAATAGAAAAATAAAAATATAAATAAATCATGACGAAGAAAGCCAAAAGCAATCGTATTTGATTTTGCCAACCTTTCTAAATCTGTTATCTCCATTTCAATATTGAATAAAATAAAAAAGTGAGTTATATTTTTTAAAAAAATTTAAATACCTTGTAATAGATTTAAATTTAATATTACTTACTTCACAACTAATCAGTAATATTATTGATCTTCTTAAGTAATATTACTTACTTCACAACTAATCAATTTGTTGTGAAGTAAGTGCAATTATTTTTGCACTTCTATGGATAGAATTAATTTCACTTTCGTATATACTTATAGATTTTGAAAATTATTTCGGTTACCGCAAACCAAAAATTCGTTAACTGAATTTGGTTAGTAAATTTTATTTACGTGATCTGAAGTTCAATTACCACAATTGACGAAACGATTGCCGTAAATGATCAGTTTGTTACATGAGAACTACACCGAAAAATTCTTTTATTTGCCGCAAATGAAATCTTCGTCAACTGTTTTTCGTTTGTGAATTCGTTTGTGGGAAAAAGCAAAAACTCAGTGCAAGAACAAGCATAAACTCAGTTGCTTCAAACGATCTCTTTGTTTTATAATATGATGTTATGATTTATGACGTGAACTAGCTTACATCTGTAAATCATTAAATAATTTACAGAAAACGAATTGTTTTGAGTGTACAAACATACTACTGCACTAAAGACTAATGCCATTGGTTTCAAGAATATGAGAGACTCTCATATTGATCATATTATTATCAAAATTATATGATCAATAATGAGCTTTACTATATGAAATAATATTCAATATTATCTTAACTTTGTTGATTTGATCATAGTAATTCCATATACCACGTAATTTCTTCCAGTGAAAACATTTTCATTAACGCTGTTCACTTCAATTTAGATTAATTTATAAATAAGTTAAATATGGGAATAGAGTAACGAGAACATCCAAGGCAGATTATTCCATATTTATTCTATGAAACAGTAATATTATTTTGTAGTTTTTAATTAAAGAACAGTATTGGAACATATTTATTTGAAGATGGCTCTATAATTACAGTGGTATCAACTACATATTTATATATATGGTATATTGTTTGAAAATAAAAAATAATGCATATATTGAGTTTCATTTACATTTGATGTCTTAATACCCCCAGGTAATGTGAGGTACACATACTGAACCAATCCAAGTGCCAAAAAAGCAATAAATATTCAGTGAATTGAATCAAAAAAAATTTAAATTAATATAATTATTTCATTTGATTAAAATTTCTGTCAAAATGAATAAATGAATGCATTTCTGATTGTAAAAGATAATTAGCTGTAATACTTCAGAGTGTCATGACTTAAATGCTTGGAATAAATGCAAAGTATGCCCACAACCAAAACAATTTTTCAGGAAATATAAGTTGATACATATATCTTATATAAGGAAAGTTTTTATTATTAAAAAATAAGTTCCTTTCAATTACATAAATTATTAACCAATAAGGAATTTGCCTAAATAACCAAAACTTTCATTGAAAACATGTATTAATAAAAGTTTGAAGGACTATTCAATTTAATGTTACCTATAAGCTTTGCGATAAATGTTAAATCCTTTCTCAATTTCAACTCATGTGTAGTGAAATGCTATATAGAAACGAGATAAGGTATAATTAAATATATGTCTTTTTTAACATAATCTACATCATATTTTCAAGGAAAACCAGCACAAAATTTTGATAATTATGCATTCAAATAAAGAATAATACAACTCAACCCAGTATAACTAACAAATAGGGTCTTCAGTGGCACCTTGGCTTCTTTGTGTTATGGATATACAAACAATATGTGAAAGTAAACAGACACAAAAAGTTAATAGGCATATTTCACAGAAAAACACCTGCGAATTTATGTTAACTTATTGTATTCTAAAATAAATATAATTATATAATGAACCTACTTATATTAATTTAATTTAATATAGAGCAAATAAATAATTTCTCGGGAATACAAAAGAGTTTAAACAAACTATTTCTGTATAACTTTCATATAAATAACTAAAAAATTCTCTTAGAGATCAGTTAAACTTAAGCATTTCAGCAAAGTAAAACATTTTTCTATTAAAAATGAAACTAAGCACTCTAACCATATTCACCGTATTGGCTTTAGTAGCCATCCAACAATCCTGGGCACAGGATACTACTGCACCTCCTGCTACTGATACTACAACTGCAGCGTCAACGGACACAACCACTGCTGCTTCTGGAAGTCCTGCAGATACAACAGCTGCATCTGCAACGTCACCATCAGCTACTGGGGGTAGTAGTAGCGGTAGCAGTGGCGGTAACAAAAACAATAACAAAAATGTCAGTAATAACAAAAACAACAACAAAATTAAGATTGGAGGCGGTAAGAGGAGGAGGCGTCATCGTAGAAGACGTACAACCAAGAAAAATAAATCAAACAGAGGTTAAACTATAGAAATCTTAACAATTTGATGGCAAACGAATCACATTTTTTCCCGACATCCGCAAAATATATTATATTTTATTATATTTTTTTTACTATTTAGCTCTATTTTAGTCTTAATCACACACTTTTTATTTCAATAAATATGCATAACTTAAAAAATAACATTAGTATTATTTTAGGATTGAAAAGAATTTAAAAACTAATCTTTTAAAACTATGCAAATGATAAGATGAACTAAGGACCTTTTGTTTCAATATTTGTTTAAAACAGCTCCACTGCGTCTGTAACATGTTGGCTAATACCATGCAAATTATAAGGGAACGAGAAGCTAAATGTAACGTTGACATCTGAAATTTAAACCGATCTTCTAGGCAAACATTAACCCATAAGTGTGAAACATAAAAAAAAATTGAAATGAAAACAGAACAACGGCAATATAAGAGATGCAAAAATAAAAAGAAAAAAAGTGAATCAAGTTAAGAATAATCTATGGACGTCAGCAAAGGGTTAGAAACATTGGTCAATAGCTACGTACTTCTCAATTAATCATCGAAACCTGCTACGTTTAATAAGCGACAAACAAATGATGCCATATATCGTGCCTTCAGTTCGAATGATTCTATTTAGGGCAACAAACCGAGCTTTGGCATCGGTACGCATGTAAACAATCACATAAGCTGTACGTTGAAATGTATATTGCAGCAAATTAAGTTCCACTTTTAACATTGCGGTGACGAAAATTTGCAATACATAGTCTGTCCCATATTCCTTCATACCAGAGTTCACGTTGGAAACAGACAGGCAGATAATTGTATCGAAGAACTCTTTGTGTATTGGACTAAATTGCAAAAGCTACATCTTAATTTCGACGAAAAAGACAAGGATAGTTTCCAGTCATCTATTGAATACGCCATGTATTCAATTCAATAGATCCCATTACCAACAATCCATCTACCATTATCAACCTTAGCAAAACTTATCCCACAATAAAATCCTTCCGACGGAATACGGTGCTATTGTGATGTACAACATTTTCTACGTTATGTAACTGGACATGCAGCTGAAGATGCTGACAAAAATTATCTCAGAAATTGTGAAGTTTACTCTTCCAGATGGGTTGTCAATATTATGTATATAAGTTATATAAGTTAGCTCACCCAGAAACAAGAAGGAAACAAGCCTGCCTTCGTGAATACAACAAAATCACTCTCAAAACAAATATCTCACCGAAATGTGACTTAGTCAACCAACCACGTTAAAGATCTTGAATATCTTCTATATCTCTAGTTAAGAATCTATACTAGAACAGATTCCAAATCATTAAGGAGTGACATACTAGATAGTCTAATTATAAACAATCCATAATTGGACAAAATGGTTTTGAAAGTTTATGTGTGTCGTTGACCTTCTTAATGACTCGTGGTGATCTCTTACGATGCATTCTTACAATAAGCATATTAAAGCGTTTCATATGTATTATGTCTATTTTATATAACTAATAAATTATAAGTAACTAATTGTATATAATTGTTTTATTGTATATTTTTAACGTTAAATGAAACAAAAAGTATATTTAATTCAAAAGCAAATTATATAAGAAAATAATGTGTGCTTCTTACCACATAAAGTAATATTATATTAAAAAAATTTATATTATATAAAGAAATAAAATATTTACAAAAACATATAATAATTTCGTTGAAATTTTAAGTCTGTTATAAATGTTAAATGTTTTTTATTTGTTTAATTCAAATAAAAAATTAATGCTTTGCTCCCATTACCACTTATATATTTAAAAAAATAGCGAAAAAACCAGTATTTGTACATCAGATTATTATAGGGCAAATAAATATAAAATATTTTTTAAACTTATGTTTTATAAGTTTTTTAAGAAACTAGTTCAAAAAAATTCATATAAATATTGTTCAAAACAATAAGGAAATCAGTTCAGTTTGAATAATCAAACTTAAAAATTCAATTGTTATAAAACAATGAAACTAAGCACTCTAACCATATTAACTGTATTGGCTTTAGTAGCCATACAGCAATCCTGGGCTCAGGATACTACTGCAGCCTCAACTGACACGACAACTGCAGCGTCAACGGACACAACCACTGCTGCTTCTTCAAGTTCTGCCGATACAACAGCTGCATCTGCAACGTCACCATCAGCTACTGGCGGTAGTAGTAGCGGTAGCAGTGGCGGTAACAAAAACAATAACAATAATGTTAGTAATAGCAAAAACAACAACAAAATTAAACTTGGAGGCGGTAAGAAGAGACGTCATCGTCGTAGAAGACGCACCAGCAAAAAAACCAAGACAAAAAGAGGTTAAATACAAATAACTTATTTATCAGGATAATAACTGGAATTCCGTAAAGAATGAAGCTCAAGATTTTTATAAAACGATACTGTTAATATTAGTTATATCTTATTTTTGCATAAACAAATTTTAATAAATCATACAATGTTTAAATTAATCTGTTTATTTCTTTTCCATAAATATATAATATATGACTTTTTTATAGAAAATGTTCCATTCTATTAATGCAGAAATATGAAGTAGTAAATTAATATCTAGATATTATTTCATTAAGAATATTTGAATTAATTTATGTTTTTGGTTATATTATATGTTAGATAAAAGAATATATACAGGTTTTGTATACGATATCGAACCATTAATTTCAGATTATGGTAGACGTTTTTAGTAGTTATCTAAATTACTTAAAAAATTATGCAGATCCAGTCAAGGCGTAAAGATCCAGTAAAGTTTTTTCCAAAGGACCTAAAAATAATAAAGGTAATAACGACCAAACTACAATATTTAGAATAAATTTATATTTATGCATAAACAAGAGAGGTTTAAGGTCTTATACAAAATTTCAAATATCTATGTGACGCCAAAAATAATACTTAAGGTACAAAGAGAAAGAAAAATGGGTGCTCAAGAAAATCTCGCTAATGGTGACTTTTATCCATAAAATGACGATTATCAAACTCGCACTTATTACTTTTTTAAATATTAATGTATTCGATATTTTAAGTTACTCGGACTTGTTAAAGCAAGCAAGTTCATAAATACTCATATAAAAAATAGTTTGGTTGTAAACAGATATTTTTCAAAAATCCTTATTAAATTCTGTGAAAAACAACAATTATCAACAACAATTAATACATTTATTTAAATTAATTTTAATTATTGTTTTTTTTTGTAATAACGTCTTGAAACTTTAATGTAAATATCAAGCGTTTCAACATTTTCTCTAAGGGAAGAAAACTCTTTATGCATAACGTCTTAATCTGACTACTTATATATATTAAAGTTACATTTATTATTATAAACTCAATTGTACACACAATAAATGTCCTTTTAATTTGTCATATGCAAATTGCAGCTCTCCAGCAAAATCACAATTGACACTAAGGACAGCTTCATACATTTAGCAGTAAAATCTTTGAAATGTCAGAATTAGTAAATCAATCAACTTCATTTAAGGATATGAATATTTAAAGAGGAATAAGAGCTAATCAACATTAATGAATTTGCTAATTTGAAAGCTAACATTGATAATGTTTGAAATTGTGGTCTAAATTCTCGTAAATGCACCTTCTAATTAATTTCAAAAATTAAAACCAATATTGTAAACAATAAAATATTTCAAGCTAATCAACAAAATAAAAGCATAAGTTAGAGCGTAAATATAATCGGATTATATGTATGACCAAAAATATATTCCAAATATGAAAATTCTTCTTATGAATTGAAATTTTTCCATTCATTAAAATATTCCACTTAAAAATGTGGATTCTTTTCAATATAAATCGTATATATCCTTAAAAGGAATTAAATATGAAAGAGTACAAAAAATGTATTAAATAAATTATTTAAAACATTTAAGGTATATTTCTACTTAGTAAGATATTATTTTGTATTATTGAAATAAGATGTACCGATATCGAAAGGTTTTATTATAATTCTATATATGTTAATAAATAAAGCAGCTTTTAAAAACGTCCTTAATATGTAAACAATTTTAATATCTGTCAGATAATTGTTAAATCCAGAAAGGAAGAAGTATTTACCTTCAGTGCATCTACGCATTTCATTCAACTATGGTTTATCATCAAACTACGGTGATTTCCTATAGTTTGTAGGTATTATAGTTTATAGGCATAGATACTTCTTTAAGCATCCTACATATATAACAATATGTAATTGAAATCTAAATCTTTAAAGAACAAAAGCACGATATAAATTAACAAAAAAATAAAAACAACATTTATACATATATGGTAGATATATCCCCAGCGGTATGTTTATATGTACCGCTGTGGATTCGTAGGTCTATGTATACCAACTTGTTGCCAACTATTTCAACATATATTTATAAATAGCTAGGTATATATTATTTTACACATTATCTTAGATAAACATTAAAACAATTTTAGTGCTTTACTAAATCTATTACTAAATCTATATTAAACCTTTATTTCTTTTCAAAGTATAAGTTTTACAATTTCACTGTTTTAAAGCTATGGTTCATATTATATTTTCTGCCATAAAAATTACTAAATCGATTTAATTTTTATACCAAATACTGAAAGAATAATCTTCGTATTTGATATAATTAAGAAACAAACGAACTTAAATAATATTAATATTTGAGTTACCTAATTTACTTTAGAAAGCCTAAAAATATTTTGTCAAAATTTCCATGTGAATTTAGGTCAAGTTTATAGTTTAGAGGTGTGCAAATAAGTAACACATTTTTGGTAAATAAACTATAATTAAAATTTTGTATATATATTAAAAAATTTCTGAATTAAGTCATATTCTAAATCAAGTATCGATTCGATCTATTTATATTACTAATTAAAGCGTTATTCGAATATGAAGTTAATATATGGAATTCTAATTGCTTTGTTTGCATTGATCGTGCAGCAATCATATGGTCAGGACACCACAGTAGCGCCTTCAACGGACACCACCACAGCCGCGGCATCTTCCGACACCACCACTGCTGCAAATAGTCCAAGCACTACATCAGGACAAGATGTAACCTCATCCACAACATCAGATGCGTCTGGAGGCAGTAGTGGTGGAAATCGTAATCAAAATAAAAGTAAGAACATCAATAAAAATATTATTAAAATTATACGGCGTGTTAATAAGAAGGGAGGCGGTAAGAAGAAGCGTACACGTAGACGCCGTCCTGGCAAAATAATACGTAAAACAATTAATAATAACTAAATGAAATTTAAAATTATTAAATAATCACTTTCAATTAAGATAAGTTTAACTACAATAATATAATAATATAAATTCAATAAATTTTTTATACGTTACAAAAAAAATTCCATTTTAATGTCAAATATAAACAATAAAGAAAACAATCAAACACAAATAAATATATTTAAAAAGGTCTAAATTTATAATCTATAATTAAAATTAAGTGTATAATAAAATTATCTAACAACTATACTTGCTTATTCACTAACAATTTACTTCATATTAGTTAATATCAGTTATAAGATTAAATAGATTACCAAAATAAAATGCTTAACATTACTAATAAAACCATATGGCTTTAAAAAATTAATTAATTTACCAACTGCATTAAGTTAATGGTGTTCATGGTAAATATTTAATTACCAAATGTACAAGCACATCAACTAATTACAAAGTAAATAAGAAAAATGTTTACATATGAGAAAAATATAGTATGTTGTATACGATAAATATATTTTTTCATAATGTCACGATATACTTAATTTGTTTATTAGCTAAGTAACAAAAATTATTAGTAATGTTAATCATTGTTTGCAATGTTTAAGATATGCAGTTGAGGCATTCTAAGAATTTCTTAATGATAAATTCATTTAATAAAAATAACTTTTCTGCAACCATATTAAAGTTTTAGAAACATATAATATATTCCTTTATATAAAATCAAATAAAAAAATTTTTTAAAGTACCATAGTTAATAACGAAAAAAAATATAAAAAAATAAATATTTCTTGATTTGCATACTTAAACTAAGCACTGTAATTAATTTCTTAATTAGGCATACTTTATTAGATGCATTAAGCCGAATGTTGATTCAACTAGTGTCGACATTTCAAAATGCTTTCTCATCATACTATACTCGTTTTATCGGAGCCTTTACGTTTACATCTACTCTGAACAAATACAAAGCTATGGTAATTACAACGCCATTCCACTGCAACGGAAAACAAACACTTGCAATTAAGTTCCGCTGGAGCCATTCCTCTTTTTTAGTTTTTGCTCCTGCTCAGCTGCACTAATTGCATTAAAATCCTTCAATGGAAATTGTTGCAATTGCTTGCGCTGAGTTCGTTGCTACGAGTTTTTCAAATCATTTTTACTAGCAACTGACTGTATTCCTCTTGGAGTGTTTTATATGCTTATATATCCTATATACACGTAATTACAGTAGTTAGCGAATAATTAATAGTAAAACGCAAAGCAATAATTAAATACATACAACTGCAAATACTTTGAAAAATATATACTCGAATATATACATATATATATATGCTTGTACTAAATATATGCTTATATAGATATAAACATATGCATATATGTATATATATGTAATGTAAAAAATATAATCAATAAATCGTGATGAGTAATCACATTGTATTAATAATTGACTTATAAAGAAATAGCATTAAAGGCAACGAAATTATGCTCTCGCGTAGCTACAATACTATATCCATATGCGACATAGGGAAAATGTACATATATATCCTAATGTATCCTAACGTACAAATGTTTATACATCTATATGCGATATGTACAAAAATGTAAGTTGTCAAAGGCAACTCTTCCCATTTTAAAATAGTTCTTGAAAACAATCGCAATCGTATAATAATTTTTAGTACATTAGCTATTCTTCATTTTGATACTTAATAAGATATTCTAAGCTCGTTTTTAATCGCCAATTTTTTTTTTTATCATTTTTCTATCTTATTAACTATTGAAAATAGACCCTATACGATTTTTTTCATCCCTCGCACTAAATAATCAGTTGCAGAAGTTAGAATACATATATATAAATCAACATGTACATTTAGTTCTTACTTTAGTTAATTAGAGAAGTTAATAGTATTGCTATAGCACTTTATTTCATAAGAGCTCCAAATTTGTTAAGTAAATATGGCATCATTTTTAAAATTTTAAGATAATGATAAGTGGAAAACCATCTGTAATTATATAGTAAAGTAATATAATATTTATTCTGTTATCTATCGCTTACTGTTTTGATATCTATAATAATTTAACGTAATAGCTAATTATATCTTTTCTTGCACGTATAAGCGCTGAAGTATTGCATTAGCAATAATAATAACAATAATCGTTAAATGCAATAACAATAATATTTAATGAAGAAGACGTGTTATACCGAGCTAAAATATCTGAAAGCAACAATTAAATTTACTTTTTTTACAACATTTTCATTACTACAGATAGGTTAAAATAAAAAATTCCAAATAAATAATAAAAATAGTAGTACACATTTTCATTTACATAAATCATTGTATTATTTAATAATATTAAATATTATTAAATAATATTTAATACGTTTTACTAAATGCAAAATGCATTTTTCCTGAATTAAATATCCACAAAATAATTATAAAGAAACCGTGGATAAATAATAAATATAATAGTCATATAAATATATAAGAAATTGTTATATATAACATAAAATGTTTATGTACGATTGATTGTACTCAATGTCAACAGCAAATGATATTCATATATCTATTGATCAAACATGGGTATTAGCATTTGTATCTGTATGAAATAAATATGAGTTGGGAGCGATCAAGAACAATCAAATCAATTTAAAAAAATATAAAAAAAACATTTTTATACTTTTTGAACCATTCGATGTGAGTGAACAATTTTTAATATTTTTTTGAACTATTTTATTGAAAAAGTTTGCGGCACATAGCGTATACGTGATATATTGTGTGCAGGTCTCATTCTGCTTTTATAATTTATGTATTCCCAAAGTACTGAAGTACTTATTTCACAAAAAGAGCGCAACATTGCAAATATTTGAAAATGATTTACATATGATTATACTATGTGTTTTCATTTGCTAATGCATTTCCTGTTGTTCATTTCCGCTGCCACTAGAAGAACTTTTTCATTCGTTTAATGAAGAAGGATAATTGCCATAAAACTCTCAATTTATTCAAAGATAATAGCGGCAAATAAAATTTAATTAGGATTTATTGTATAATTTTAAAGTAAGTTTAAAAGAATTTGTTTGGATGCCGAACTATGTGGAAAGTATTATGGAAAATAAAAAAAATTGATGAAAATTTCATTCCAGCTGAGTTGAAATTTTTCATTTTAATTTACACTCAAAGTGAAATTTATCACCTTTTCAATTGTTTACGTCTTTCTTTCGTTTGGAAAATTCCTTATCACAGCGCGCACAATAAAAACAAATGAATACACACGAATTCACATATTTGAGCACATCAGCAAATAAGATACAAATTGGTCATAAATCTTAAAGGAAACGTATGTAGACAATTCACGGTAAGGCGTAAATTTGTAGCAAACGATGCCAAGGTAGATTTTATTTGTTTTTGGTCTTTTCAATACATTTTTTATTCGCAAGCACAAAACAAAAACAAAGTTCTTTAAGAAAATTGAAGAAAAATGAGTAGCCAAAGTCACTGGGGAGATACTACGACTGCAGTGTATCTACGATACTATATGTAATAAATTTTGTACTAAAACAAATAATTTAAACCAAACGAAACAATTTCTTTTTATTTTTGTTTACAAAAAACGAAAATACAAATATTTTTAAAGAAAATAAAATATAAAAAATAAAATTCCTAATTGAAAACTTTAAATATTAATTTGTCGTTTCTTGAAATTCAAACGATAGAAATGATAATTACATAGAATTTCTTAAAAATTTATAATGCCACAAAATAAATTATTTACAACTCACCTACTCTTATAGAATGTAATATATATCAATAGATAGAAATGGTTTTTTAATGATATATAACAAAATCAATTATAATTCAATTCTGCTTTTGAATTGCACTCTAAGTGGAAAAAAGTTTTTTATTTGAAAGAATTTAGTTTTTCTTCAAAATAATAGAAGTACAAACAAGACGTGATATAGTTTATAATGAATCTATAAAATTCTATCTCACATAAGCAAATATTTTTTGAGTATAATATAATTCTGAATTCAAGATATTTTCTAAAAGAAATAATAACCTTCCAAGGGTTAGACATTTAGAGTATTTACATATAAATAGATATATCAAGTAAATGTTATCTAAACCCATTATTCTACAATACGATACACGATAAAAAAATGTTAAACGAAGACGTATATAAATGGAAATAGGGCGAGATTGAAATAAAATAAAGCTCATACCATACTGTAGAACTAAATCATTCATTATCAAATGATTCAATGATATTTAGTAGAGTAGCTATATAAGATACATTAACAGAGACATTTAGAGTATTTACATATAAAGATATATAGGAAGTAAATGTCATCTAAACCCAATATTCTACAATACAATACACATAAAAAAATGTTAATCGAAGACGTAGATAAATGGAAATGGGGCAGGATTGAAATAAAATAAATCCCATACCATACTGTAGAGCTAAAACAATCAGAGAAAACTACCGCTTAAGGGTCAGTAATACCTGTCATTTAGACACTATTCTGTTGGCACAGTAATTGTTTTATCAATAATAATCGAACAAAAGTAATCAGTTCTATGGATGTTAGGGTCGATGAATGCCCTACAGTTGTCCATAAAATCCCTATAAACTGCCATCTTGTACAAAAATTTACGACATTTTAAAACTAATTTGAGTGTTGTGAGAGTACCAGTGAAGAAAATAATAGCCGACACTGTATATATAAATATTTCTGTTAATATTGAAGTGATATTTTTTTGATAATTGTTTAATAATTTCATAAATTAAATTATATGCATATATAGATTTCAAATATTTTTAAAAATTTTAAAACATTTTAAACAAATACGTTACATTCGGCAAAGCCTCAAATACTGCCATAAAGCAATTACAGATAGCACAAAACATGACTATAAGAAGACTATTTAAGATTCCATGGTATATTATAACAACAGACATGCACAGAGATTTAAGACTCAACTCAGAGAATAAATATATCAGGGACAGAGCCCTAAAATTATTCACAAAAGTTGATACGCTACCCAACCCCGCCCTAACAAACCTCAAGTCCACCTCAGGACCCACAGGGAGATATGCTGACCTACGGTCTGTTATCAGTTAAGCAATAAATAAACGATATAAATTCCAGTACAGTTAAAGCCCCCAAGCCACAAAAGAGTAGAAGTGCGTAATAGCAGTAACTCAAGAAACAACAACAAATTCAAATCACTCCGAATTCGTCAAGATTATCCAATATATTCTTTTAATCTTTTTGTTTTATAAATAGATAGAAAAGCACATGGGACAAACAACTGAAAGTGAATTTGAGTTTTTTCTACAATTAAACAAAATTTTATGCTCTAATGATAAAAAACATATCACATTTAACACTTAAGTGCGATTAAATTTTAAATAAGCTGAACCATTTGCTACGCAAACGATGAACATGTTGCAGATTAAAAATATTTAAACTTTCCATTAACTAAGAATAATATTTAACAATATGTTTATTAAATATTTAAATTATATTCCGGATTTCTATAGAATACAACTTTGCATGTACGAGTACAACAGTCACAGATACAATAACAAAAATTTTTGCTAGATTTAACTACAACAATTGAAAAAGAATTAAATAAATATGGAGAAACCGTACTGAAGGTATTGACATTGCATCTTTTGTGCAAAAATTGTTTTGTAAGTCCATGGAAAATACATTGAAGCTGCCTGAAACAAATGATGAATGGTGCAACTGGCATTAAGAAACGGAAAAGGGGAAGTTTACACTTTAAAACGCAGCGCATTGATTTAAAAGTGCAGCAAACCTGGAAACTTGTCCTAAAGGTTTAAGCAGATTTTACTCAATGGATCTGTACCGAGCAACAGTCTGTGCACTTATGTTGCAAATAAAACCGTCATTTAAATTTTACACAAAAAACTTCAAACTGAAATTTGCAGTTTTAAACATACTAACTTTTGTATTTTATTTGACACAGACAGTTAAATATTTTTCCTTTTTTTATAACAATATCAACTACTTATACTAACTCGACTTTCACTAAGTTTATACTTTATATTCTTCACTTCTTCAGGCTTCTTACTCAACAGTAATAAACTTCAAAGCTATTTAAAGAGAAATTAAAATAAAGTTATGGCAACAATTTTACTGTTTATACACTTAATCAAACTCACAAAGGATATACTATATTCTAGAAGCTAAATCCTTAGTTGAGCGTAAAAATACACAAACTGACGCACATAGATATGAGTGCAGATACTATATTCATTCGTTAACCCGGTCATAGGTATGCAAGAATATCTATCTTTTGTGCCACATAACTTTAACAGACTCCTTGAACTCAACACACCTCGTAGCTTTGTGAAACCTAATGGCATTACTGCATGCAATCCTTTGCATGCAACCGGCAATGCTGACGTTGTTGTTGTTGTTGTTGTTGTTGTTGTAAAAGAAGCTTGCAAATAAGTTAGTAGCAACGAGATTGTTAAATCAAATTTTCTATTTAATTTTTTTATTTTCCTGCAACTTTTTCCTATTAAGATTGCATAACGAAAAACAGACGCAGCTGAAGATAGTTACAATATCCTTGTAAATATATAACACCTTACAGTCACATCACACATTCACTGTTAGTTTTGCTACTTGCATTTAAAAATGTGTTGGTGTCATGTCACATAACATATGCTAACAGGAAGATGCGTCCTTTTCGTTCATACATACATATATTCTTTTCGAACCTTACATGTTCACTCACATACTCGTTTTCTTATTCAGTGGTATCAGTTCAAGTTATGTTGCGGTATATCCGTTCGAATGAGAATTATCCATAAGGACCGAGCTCTTTTCACTTAGCATATGGTAAGCGTACGGTAGCAGGGTTGAATTAATGTCACACTCAAATTTTATGGGCTCGACAGTAAAAATAAATCTTTTTATATTTTAATACATTTCATTTTTTAATTTCCACATTTCCACTTTTATTTGCAATATATAGTATTGCATTTAAATGAGCTTTTTAACAGAAGTTCCTTGTAAATATTTCATTGTAAGACATATGTATATATTTGTGTATACATATTTATAATTATATATTTAAGTACATAATAATCAAACAATAACCTGAATATTAATATTTTTAATCACAGTTAAGTTGTTTATTATGATTTTTATTATTATCTAATCGTTCAAAACCCTTAAAAATCTATCTACAATAGTTTAATTTCCAAAGTTTAAGTAAATATAAAAGATGTGAAGACTCAACGATGTGTAGGCATCTGTAAGTTAGTTGCATTCTTTTAAAAAAAAGTCAAACACTCTCTGCTAATAAATTGGATCACCCATTTCATCATTCCTATCGCAGTTGTGGTGAGGATAATGAAAGTGTCCATTCGTTTTACTACTACCAACTGATTAATAATTTTTTCGTACATAATTAACTTTATAATTAACTTGAGTGAGAATTCAATAGCGGTTACTATCTGGTACAAAATAATGTAATCAAAAAAGTTATAAAATATTGAAGTTATAGGATCTGAAAAAAATTTTAAAATGTTTTGGTAATGACTTATTAGTTAAAATTGCTTTTAGTTCTTATAACCATTAAACTATACATCAAATCAAACATACTTCACTCTCATCCTATAGATATGTGCACACGTTCTTTATAGAGACTTATATTTTGGGTAACTTCTACACATAGCGTATACATAAAATATATTATATATAGTTACTATAATATACACTTAGAGTAATATATCTGCAAATCATTATGTTGCAATAAAATTTCAAAAAATTAAATAATTATCTATTTGTATGTGTTAGAAAAATATATATGTTATAGTATATATTAATATTAAAATATAAAAAAAACAAGGAACACAATATAACTGTAATCTCATTAACTTTACACAAAGATTAAGATAGTTATGTGAGTATTCATAATAACAAGAGAGTTATAACCACTTTGAATATTTTTTATGCCACATTACTTCTTCATCCATTTTGTATTTTAAATACAATAAAATACCCAAAGTATATATAGGATATATTTGTCTTCAAGTAACTTTCAACTTCCTTACTTTTATAGCAGAAATAAAATTATTGTCTAACAAATGAATTTCAAGTATCGAAAATAATTGGGTATTATCTTGAACTGCACCATAAAAAATGGTGTTTTCATAATTATAGTCACATGTGTTGTTTGTTTGTCTGACTGCTGTTATGTACTAGATAACGATGTGTCTACATATCATATTTTTTGGAAAAATAAACAAAATGATGAAGGAGTGAATATCCTTATTGTTGCAGCAGCACTTATCACAGTTGTCAGCAAAGTTTATTTCCTTATAAAATATAAGTTCAACTACGGATATGTACATACATAAACTTTGATATATACACTTCCACTGTACTCGTATATGCAGACAGGTGAAAAGCCTTACGCAGCAACAGTTACATAAAAACTAAAGGATATTATGTTTTAGATATGAAATATTGCGTCTGTACCGGAAAAATTACTCTACTCACTGTATGCGTATGAGCATATTTTGCAACATGCGTGTATCTCCGACTCCGACCTTTATTTGAGTTAGTTGGGTATGTACACTTACTAACTTATGCAGGTATCTAAATGCTGCTTTGTAAATGTGAATGTGTAAGTTTCCCAGGAGTGAAACCAATATTGTTGCTTTTATACAAATTGAATAAATTAATTGTGACAAAATTTAATTGTGCAAAGTACTCCAGTGGGAATGCTTTTATGCTGTAGAGTAAAATGCGAAACGTCTTATTATTTATTATTAACAGTATTAAAATTTTAATAAAACTTTTACCGTTTTTCAATGAAAAACGTAAGACAAAGCCCACACAAAAATAAAAATATCGCTTAAGGCAAGATTCGTATAATTATTTTCTATAATGAAAATTAATATTCAATTTTATCACCTAAATTATTTTGAAATTCGCCCCAAATACAAATCCTTTGTAATACTTTGACAAAGCCGATTTTTTAAAAATGCCTGCTAATCCCATTGATTAATTTGAATCGCAGCATATAATCACAGCCCACCTAAGTTGAATCACCCAAAGACAAAGTCAACAAGTGTAGGGCGAAAAGAAAAAATTATTTAATATGCAAAGATTTGGCGCCATATAAGATACACACTCCTAAACACACAAGCACGGAGGAGCCACAGTTGTGTCTGCCAGTACGTAGGTAGACAAGTAGGCTTAAAGGCGGCAGCAGGAACAAAAGCGCATTGTTGTATTTTGAAGTACTCAATAAGTAATCAAATTTACATTTCAACTTGTTGATTTTGCGCAAGTTTGCTTATATATTTTTATATCCTTGTTACAACAATAATAATAACACACTAATGAACGTACAACAAAAACAATTTTTATGTACAAAGCACACAAAACACACAAAACACACAAAACACCTCAAGTGGAAAGAAATCGAGCTCGAGCTGGAGCAAAAAAAAATATATACACCACATTTAGTACTGCGTAAACCATACTTGAGCGTAAAAGTACGCATATACTTGTGGTTGCTTCTATTGTCATAGCGGTTGTACAACACACACACACACACATACACTCACAAATAACGGTTAGAATTGTGTAAGTGGTGTACTTAGTTGTAGTGGAAGCATTCGCTGTAGTACTGTAATATTTTTTTTACATATTATATTCTATATATACGTATAAATTTAATTTTTATGTAATACTTGTTGGAATTGCTTTATAAAAATAACTATAATAGAAATACCATAGCTGATACTATACTGGGGAGCAGTATCCAACAAAAACGTTGCATTATAATTACAAACACAGATCCAACAAATAGCAACAATGAGTATTAAATATATATGTAATGTGTATTGTGTATTTTTGTTAGTTGTTATTTTCGCTAGTAAGTGTAATGCATACAATAAGCATGTTTACACAACGTCAAATACGAAATTCCAAGAACGATGTAGCAATTTCTAGCGAAAATTGTGAACTTGAACTGCATGGATTCAATTTCAATTGGGTGCGAGAAGCTAATATAGCGAAAAATGTAGCAGCACTAATACAAGGCACTCTTGTTATAACAGCAACAACAATAATCAAAACCAATACTGTTATCAAAACTGCTGTTAACTGTATATGTTAACAGCACTTATGAAAAGAAAACCGCAATTGAGTTAAAATTACAAATTATTTTATTAAATTTTCATCTCAGTTTTAGAAGTTGAACACGTATCGAAAGTTTTTCAATGCGATAACATACAATATTTATATATCGTTTACATATATGTAATTAAGTTTTTGTATACATAGAATAATATTAATAACTTATATCAAGGCTGTCCAAAGTACGGCCCGCGGGCCACATGCAGCGAATTTTCTTTTGGTTTTCTGGTAAAACTACATTATTTTATTTTTTTGGTATACCAAATAAATAACTTTAAATGGAAAAATTAATACAATTAAATTTAATATTATAATCGTATTTAAAATGTTATAATGTATCAATAATAACAATTATGAATGTAGGTATTTGTTTCTGCGGCCCTCCAATTTGTATAGCGATTTGTATTGACCCGCGATCACATCTGGTCTGGACAGCCCTAACTTATATTATAAAGGTGATTAAACTGTATAGAGAAATATATGGAGAAAGGGATTAAAACTGATTTTATGCTAAACTAAACTAATTTAGTCTAAAAAATATGATTAAAAATTTTTTACTTAAGTTAAAAAAATTAAGTATACCAAATGTGTTCAAAAAAATGCAATAAATTTCAAAAATTTTTGCGGAAATGGACTTAAAATTTATACTTGTTATTAAATATCAGTATAGTAGTAGATATACAATATTAGTAATAGTAAACAAAATTTTTTTACTCGGAAAATGAATATTGCATTCCCTTTATATTTTTGTTATGTTTTTCTGATTATTTTAAACGCTACCATCTCTGTTAGCTGAGTTTTCTTTTAAAGTTTAATTTTAAAAATAAATTATATTATCAATTGATAAGTTTTTGTATATATTATGCTTTTAAAACTTTCACTGAAACACTAACTAAAAATATAATAAAATTCCCACGTTAGATGCATTAAATTTTTGTTGCTTGAGAAAAATATGTGGCTGCATTTTGCTGTACCAAAACAACAACAACAAGAAAATAAAGCAACTAAACCAATAAAATCACCAAACAAACTCCATCACATACCAGCAAACAAACAAACAAACACAAAGGTAAGCTCACACATATAGCTTGGCAAGCAAAACACGTACGCTACAAATATTGTAATATTTGTTTTGTACACATACAGCAAGCGTGTTTCTAAAAATGTTTGCAAGTGTTAGTGTTTATATTAAAAAACGCAATTCAGTGCGAAACATACCAAAAGGCATACGCATGCAAAGAAATCATTTTCATAGTATAAATGCCTGTTTGCATGCAATTTAAAACCGCAGCAAATACCAACAACAACACGCTAAACTTTAAGGGAAATAGTGAAGGACAAGAACATCAGCAACGACAACAACTTCGACGACGACGACGACGACAACGATAACAACAACCACATTAGTACCAACGACATTTGTAAACGACGTTATGTCGTCATCAGACTCATCATTATTATTATTACAGTCAGTTTTTTACGTGTATTTTGCGTATAAAAAAAGAAAATCAATATTTTCATTTCAGTAGGAAAAATACGTAAAATTATCACAAAAATAAAGAAGAAAAAAACGTACTTATGATAAAATAACAGTAGGTCATATGAACCCAATGAAGTATTAAGTATTGATTTTTAGTTTAGTACGAAGGTGTATAATGAACAGTTTATAGATATTATTAAAATTATCGTTATCATTGGAAATATTGAATAAAATTTAAAAACTTTCCTATAAATTTTTTTTCAATTGATATATATATATATTAAATAAAATATGTTTTACAAAAATATTCCGAAAAACACAAGAAATTTAGTTAAATAGTTTCTTTTGAAATTCTTTTAAATGCATAAAGGTATTATAACAAATTACTCAAACTACAATTATAATTGTTTATATTATGCAGAAACAATTTAAGAACTTACTTGTTATAGTACATCATAGTTGAATATATTTAAACTTGACAAATTAATAAGTGCTTAATAATATAACAGATAAGTTGCTTTTGAATGATTCAATTTCTTAACAAAGAAAGCGGCTTTAAAACTCATTCAAACTTTGACTTAATATTATTAAAATTAGTAAAATTTGGCTCGTTATAATTATTCATTTTAACAAATACATATTAATTTGCTTACAAGTCCATTTAAGTTCTCTGAGTGAAAAGTATAAATAGTTTTTTTTAATAAACATCATAAAACTAGCTATGTATATTAAAATACTGTAACCCATGGCGTATGAGTGACAAAGTTTACTTGTGTCGTTTTCAATATAACATATAAATATAAAAAATATATAATACATATAATCAACTTAAATATGATTACTTCCTATTATATTAAAATATTATAGCAACTATAGATTAATAATTATCCAACACTACCATGAAATATAAATTTTTACTAAATCGTAAATATTTTAAAGACACTACTTTAAATAAATTTTAATATAAAATAAAATCTGCAAAATTGATATCAATTATTATGAATTTTTTTCTTAATAATTATTTTAATAAATATTTTTTTTTCTGCCAACAGCAAAGAACTCATTTGAAAAAAAAATTCCAAAAACGAAGCAGCTAAGAAAAAACACAGAAAAGAAGAAGTGAAGCAATCACGGGCGCTGATTATACACAATATTAATGGAACCATAAATTTCTTTTTCATTTTTATTTTCATTTCCTACTCACTTCTTTGCGTTTGTTTATACAAGGCAAAGTAGCACAGGAAGCGGAAGTGCCAGCAAGAACGAAGGCGCAAAATAATAATAAATATAAAGGAAAAAATACGCCTTAAGTTAGTTGGTCATCCATCAACACAACTATCTGTGTGAAGAAGCACTACATTGTTGGAATCTCTCACTATACTTTTGTTTAAAGTTTGTTAGTTCGCATTCCTTAAAATTGTGTTGGAATTTTATTGAACAAATAAAGGACGAAGTTAACCTAACTCTGAAATATGCAATTTATTACATTTTTTGTTTTTGTAAGTTTGCCAGTTATGAATTTTTATACCAATTATCATAATTTAAATATTTTACTGATTGAATTTTTTTTATACCAAAAAAGGTTCACTATTAAATTATATTAATTCAAAATAAATATAGTACATTATTAAAGTTGAATGAAAATATGTTTTAGATATAAGATATAACATTTAATATTTTTCTATTAAATTTACAATAGCATTTAATTAATAAACACTTAAGTTTTTCTTCCTAATGCCCTTTACTTATAGCTTGTTACATATTAATCCAAATAACTATGTATCATACAAAATACTAAACATTACTAAATGCTATTGTATTTTTCAATTCGTAATAACCTAACACTGCCTATAAATCCAAACATTGTCTCAATACCTTAATAAATTCCAAGCAAACAATATATTTCAACTTTTTGACCAAACCACAACAATGTCCTTAATGAAGAGCTATGGTTTTTGGTTTGTGGTCCAAATACAGCAACAGCATTTATTGACGTTGTCGATATATCAACTGTAAACAATAATTTTCTTTTTGGTGTTTTTTTTTGTTAATGTTTTATTCGTATCTTTACTTACAATCCCCATAAACTTTTAATAACCAATTTACGAGCCAAAACCTTTTAACATTAAAATATCACACACACACGGATAAACAACGAAAAAGCTATGTAACCGCAAACACAAAGGATATTCTTCTACTTCAATGGAACCAATAGAGCAACTAATGCAACTCATGCTCAATTTCACAACAACAGAATCAATGAGTTAGCACAGCAAGCACTAACAACAATAATGAGAAAGGATAACTTCTCTCATTAATTTCAAATTATTAATAGTAGCAGGAAACATACTGTTAAGCTCAGCTGTTAATGTTAAAATGGTTATGGTTAACATTGCATTTGTTAATGTTGCTTTGATGTTATGTTAAGTGTGCTTATGCGCATTTTCAGTGAAGAGAAGATGTCAATACTTATGTTATCAATACGATTATAATAGAAAATTATTATTTAGGAAAATACAAACATTTGTATTACTTAATAATATATTTTTCATCCATAAAAAGATGGATGATAAAAAGATGGCACAAAAGAATTTATTTTTCTTTAGGAACAGTGTACTTTTTTTGTTTGACTGTAGCATAATATGTAGCATTTTAACATCTCTCGCAATATTTTCTATCCGCGTAATTGATTAGTTAGTTAAATCTCTTAAGTTTGAAATTATTCCAACCCAAAAATTGTCAATTACATTTAAAACATGTTTTTTTGTTTACAACAATACATGTACGTATAAGAAATATATAGCAAAGTAAAGGGCAATGACCTCAAAACAATTTACTTGTAAAATCACAAATTTATAACACGTTTCAAATATAACAAATAAAGGAAGAAAATATTTTTTCAATTTATTACATATAATTTAACAAATTATTTATTAAATCAAGTCAATGCTCAAATAGATAGAATTTGAAAATGTGAGAATCGGAAATAATCAACTCATATTTCTTTATTAAGGTTTAAAATGAATACATAATTCATAAAACCAGTTTTAGATAAACAAAATTTTGACATTCGCTAAATATAGCCTTCATAACCAATTGTCACCTCATTAGAAATTAAAAATTTTTTAATAATATATGTTATTAAAAAATTAAATAAATAAATACATATATATTTTTTTACAATATTCGTTTAATAGTATAGTTTACATATGATAACAATTATTTTAAATATTATTTTTTTATGAAAATGTTATAATAAATTTTATAAATTAATCAATAAAAAACTTATAGGTAGGTTTTAGAATATCTAATTGAGTCTCGCTTTCCTTGAGACAATTTTACATTCATAAAATATTAGAATTTGAAATTGAAAATAAAGTATTCAAAATTTTCTTAATTTTGCAAGTGCAAATGTATATAACAAATGTATTGTTATTAATAAAAGAAACTTATAGGAGTTAAAATAATAATAATATATATTATATTTGGATATCCAGCTGGAGTCCTGATATATTCTATCAAATACATATAACATAATAAATGTTTTGTTATTAATAAAAAGAGACTACATCAGTTAAAGTAGTGAAGTTCGTTGTAGCAAACCAAAACCCCATGTATGAAATTTGTACAACCAACTTATGTCCTGTTTCCTTCATGTGTAATATTACGTGAAAACAGTAATTTATTAAAGAAAAATACTAAAAAATTTTTAAATCATACAAATCAAATAATAAAATATTTTTGATAAAAAAAATTTCTAAATATTAAACAATAAATAAATTGCTATTAATATCAGAACCCAAATATGGTAAATAGAACAATAGTTCTTTCATATTTCCGTATATATTTCATTTTTGTTAAAACAATACAAGTTTTCATAACATAAATTTATTTTTTTTTAAGATGGCAATGCCTTACTCATACATTTTATGCTCATACAATGGCAAAATAACGTTTGACAATTGAAAATAACGGCATAAAACAGCAACAACTAAAAGAAAGCATAACAGGAAACAACCGAAAACTGATAAAAATGTCAAAAATGAACCGAAAGACCTTTGCGGAAAAGAGGAACGTGGTATCAAATGATGTGTGAACAGATTTTATGAAAAGAGAGGAAGTTTTCTCTTTTCACAGAACACGAGAGGACAAAACAGTCAACGAATACAACGAATACAACGAACCTAAGTGAAAAGATGTCAAGCAGAAGAAGCAGAAAAAAAACATAAACAAACGACAGCGTTATAAAAAAAGTTGTAGTGGTAAACGAGCTCTAAAGACTTCAAGCACATATCATGACCAAGTAAACAAAAACTACGTAAGAGCGTTTACATTACACGCTATTATGTATGTTAGACTCTGGTGCATGTATATGTGTATGTAAATACACTGTTAATATATACACAATCACACAACTTTGAATAGAATTGTTTATTTGTAAACAAGTTACAAAAGAAAGAAAGCACGCGACTTTTTAAGCATGTTGAGAGGGGAAGGATGTGTTAGAACTATATGCTACGTCACAAAAGTCAATGTAAAAGGCAAATAAGGTATTAAAAGGAATACAACAAAAACAACAAGAACTAAAGGAGGGCATGTCAAAGAACGCAGCATCGGCAAAATAAACTTTTTAAGAATTCAAATGATTTCCAACAAAATGCTGCGATGCGACTTTTGAAAATAAATTATATAAGTATTTTTTGTGAAAACTAAATAATTGTAGTTTCTATAAAAATATTAAACTAAACTTACCTTAAACAATGCGGCAAAACACTATTCAAATGTCATTTGTTGTTCTGGTGTTGAAGAATTTTTGATTATTTATATATGAATGTTAATAAAATATTGCTGCACAATTTTTATGTACTCGGATTGTTTTGAATTATATAAAATATTAATATTATTTATAATTTTAATTTTTTTTTAATTATATTTAAACTATTTTAAAAAAATTGCTTGAGTTTGACAACTTTCGTTTCACAAATATTGCTTATCGGCTAGTACATTGCTTTTGTGTTTTACATTGACAAATTTTATTTGTATTTGAGTTAATTATTTATTATTGCTTTAATTTCATCTCTTTTCACTTCAATATATTTATTGTATTTTTCGCACACCGCTTAGTGAATAACGCACTGCGAATTTATTGAAAAATTTAAACCTTTCGAGGGTGTTATTCGGCCCGTATACATTTCATCTTTATCCATTTTATTTTCTTATTGAACCTACTTTTCTGATTTTCATAGAATTTTTTATATTTTGGCTGAGCAAAATATTCCAAAATAATTTTAGTTTTATGCTCTTGTGCTCTTATAATGAAATTGCTCTTTTCAAGCAAATTATTTACTGCTAAAATCCTTTTGTCTGCTATGCTCATTGAGTCGATAGTCGCAAAAAGCTACTGTTAAAAACGCACTTCAAATTTTGCTCTGTTACGGTTATGTTAACTTAAATTTTATGATTTAACGCTACTAAAATAATGCTAATTATATTCTAAAAAATTATATAAAATCTGAGAGATTGAAAAATCTTTTGCAAATTGTCATGTGTGCATAATAAAAGTCATATTTTTCTAATTTATTAATTTTTCTTACTTATGTGTGGGTGTGCTGAATTTCTAAAATATTGTTTATATATTAAATATGAAAACTTAAATATTTATACAAAAATTCATAAACATAAAATATACTTAAAAATGTTTTCAAAATTGACCTCAAAAACATTTTAATTTAATTAGCACGAAATTCACATTTCAACATTTATAAAAGAAAACTAATTCGAAATATTTTATTGAATCGGTTACACTTAAAGGTATTAGAATGCCAATATTTAAATAATATAATAAGAATATAAATATTTTGATATATATTCACACAGCCGTATAAATTAATGTAAAGCCATAAATAATTTCTGTTGAAATTTGAAGGCGTAGACAGTTTTTTTGATCGAAAAGATTTAAGTTTAAAATAAAAATAAAAACCTGACATATTTTTTATAAATTTTTTTTTTGTTATTTAAAATTCTTAACGATGGTAAGTTATTAAAAAATTTATTAATTTATTTTAATCATTTAATTTAAAACCATGAATTTTATTTTTTATTAATATTTTTATGTGTTCAATAAACTTTAAAAGGTTGAACAGAAATAAAAAATAATTTTAATTAATGCTTTTAATTACATATAATATAAAACGAAAGTTATATATGACTGTGTCACATAACGATGAACAAATTCAATTTTTTTTAAATCAAATAATTCAATTGCATAATAAAAAAACAATTAAATATATAAAATATTTGTTTGGTATTGCCTCCACCAAATCCCTTAAAAAAAAATTAATTAAAATTATTAAATTCTTTTCATTGTTTTCGATAGATTCCACTTATAACAATAATTTTGCATAACAATTGTTTAAAATTGACAATAAAGCTGAAAAATAGTTCTTTAACTAGCTGACTTTAATTAGTTCTTAACATAATAAATATCATTAAGATTAGCATGGTTCACCAATATCCTACGAACTGTACTTTTTAAATCATGTTGCATATAAGTAATCCTTTTAAATTTTATTAAAAATATTTGAATACATATTTATAACATAAATCCCACATAGGTCGAACCGTGGAAAATAGAATTGACATACTACTCTTAAGAAGAACTTATTTTTTGTGATTAACTAAATTCGATCGTTATATTTATATTTATATATATTTTTATATTTATATACCTAGGCAATGTCTTAAAGAAATTACATAGTTTGAAGCCGACGTCTTAATAGAATTCTGTAACATATTTGATTATATCATTATCTTGATAATTATAAAGTTATATAATACTTGTAATAACAAAATTCATTTATCAACAATTTTTTTCGAATGATTACAGAATTAACGCAAAAGAACTTTTATTATTTTTTGCTTAAAACTACCAGCTTTTATTTATATTTATATACTTATATTTTCAACTAATGACGTGTAAATTAATTAAATTTTTTAAAGCGTTGAATGAAATGTTTCTATGTATTCACTTTTAATTTATATTAAATATTAATTAAAAAAAATGAACTAAATTAGCAATTATTTTAATCCATTTAATTTAATTTAATGTTGGTATTCGATGTAATCATTTATATTTTTTTTATTCAACTAATTTAGATATTCTACAATTTTTTAAATTTTTTATCCAAAATTTAGGACCAAGCTCCCTATATAAATTTAAAAAATATTTTTAAAAATATGAATAGTTATAATATATTAATATTATACAATAATTTTAGAAAAAAATAAAACATAATAAAAAGTTAACTTATTGGAATAACAAAACTAAATTAAATTGATTATTTTAAATTAACTATATTTTAAGTCAAACAACTCTCAGTCTTTATATATATACATAACAACTATTTTTCATATATATTTGAAATAGTATTTAACTATAATATGAATTTTTAAATAGTTACTCTAAATACAACATTATTCATAAGGGTGTACTCATAAAAAAATTGTTAAATTAGTGTCAGATATAGTATAATATAAATTTTTAAATGTTCGTAAACATTTACAAAATAGATCAAGTAGTAAATCTTGTTTATATAGTGTTCTTTAAATTATATTTAAATCGTCATACACTTCCAAAAAGTATTTTTGCTCTAAACTTTTTATTTATATTTAACAAAAATAATCAAAAATATTTTTTTGCTTTTAATAGATAATATGTGTAAAAAGAGGTAAATAAATGTCAAATAAAAGTTTATAACAGTTCGTTATATAATTACCAAAAATTTTGTTTTTTAACGGGCTAATTGGTCAGTATTTAAATAATAAACTTTTTAAGAAATTGTTTTTGTTAACGGTTGAAATAAATTTTTTTAAAAAATAAAAAAAAAAAATTTAAATCTGTATTATTTAATTACTCACCAATAAATAAAAATATTATACAATAAATTTATAATAAATAAATAAATAAATAAAATAATAAAGTAAAATATAAAATAAATAAAAATTAAACAATAACAACAAAATTATTATTAAAAGTATTTGGTTAATGACCAACAATTAATTATAATTTATAAATAATTTGTCATTTTTATCTTTTCATCTTTTAGTTTTAGAATACATAATTGTATATACTTTTTGATTAAAATCAATATATTCATAACAAACACATATGCGAAAATATAAGTTTTACATAAATGTGTAATTCCCATAAAATTTACAAAAACTGCTTTAAAAAAATGTTGATATATTATTTTGAATATTTAATTAATAATTAAAATAAACATTGAAAATACTTTATTGTTAAATTCTAAACTCTGACGTTCTTACATTTTAATAAAATAATAATGTAGTTGACTTATTTACACTTCACATGCACTCACCTTTATTAAACTAATACAGTTTTATATAAAAACAAAACAGTTCATATTATTCATATTATATTTATTGTAATTAGTATTTTTTTATTCGTTATCAAATGCAATCGTAATAATTTTTACTCGCTGAATTTTAAGAGTAAACTAATGGTTCACTTGACGCCTTTGCCTGCATTTGAACGAAATCTCACAAGCATTATTGTTGTTGTTGCTGCTATCAGCTTTGCTAATGCAATTGCTGATACATTATTGGATAACGAACTAGCGTACGTTCGTAGGTATGCGTTTGTGTAATTATACAGTGGGGACAACACACAAAGATATTAATAAGTAAACAACGACGACGACAAACAGACAACACTTTTAGCGCAAATTACACGACAATGCCTGATAAAATACAGTGTACAATGTTTGTGGAGCAGTTATGGGAGGCATAAAAATATGCACATACGGCGGCTTATCAGCAGCTAAACAGACGAGCACGATTTTTTATTTAATTTAATTTGTTTTTGTTTTTGTTTTTGTTTAAATTTGTTTGTTAGCACTTTTTTGTATTGTTAAATTTTTTATCTTTTAGTTTATTCTTTGCCTTTTTATTACTTGCTAACTACGTAAAGCATTTGAATTTTTTGCACGTTTTATTTAATTCATATTTGCAATAAGAATTTTGTTGTTGCTGTTATTATTGTTATTGTTGTTATTGTTGTTATTCTTTAATTTTCAAACTGTCATACACGCGACATTCAAATGACGATAATTACTAATTAAATTATTTTGGTTTGAAATGTGTGTGTTGTTAATAAATTTTTTTAATAATTCAATTAATGATCTTTTATATTATTAAAGCATACTATATAAATTATATAGCATTGCTATTATATTATTTTATTAACAATTTGTATTTGCAAATAATATTTTATATTTATTTTTATTCTTAAGTATTTTTAAATTTTTTTTTTATTCATTTAATTATACTTTTTGTATTTTCATATATTATAATTATAATAAACTTTAAAGCAGACTTAAGGTTTATTTGGCGTTAATTGAAAGAAGATCACATACTTGATACAGAAATAAACGGAGCCATTTTATATATATGTTTATATTCTGAAATTAAAAATCTTTGGTTTAAGTTTTATATATATTAATATTATTTTTAAACAAATTAAAAAAAAAATTTAAAACGGAAGCACTTTAAAGTTTAAGAAGAGAAAAAATATTAAATTTTTTACGTTTATAACGAATTAAATACTATATATTTAAATTATTAAATAAATAATTATTTAATGCAATGACTGCAGTGTAAATTTAGTTTTTCCTTGTTCCTTTATTTTTTATTCTATTTGTTTTTATTTGATTACTTTATTTATTTAACAAAACTAAATAAATATTAAAAGTGTAAATTATTAATGTAAATAAATTAAAATGTTGAACTTTTATAGAACTTTATATCACAACAGCAATGACTGCAGTGTAAATTTAATTTTTCGTTCTTCCTTTATTTTTTATTTTATTTCTTTATTTATTTAACAAAACTAAATAAATATTAAAAGTGTAAATTTAATTTTAACAAAATAAACTTTAGAAAAAGTTTTTGTTATCAAAGAAATGAACTTGTGAACTTGTGCTTTGGCAGCACCAAACTTCGCAATTTACGGTTACTCCCGCTATGTGTAAACTTTAGTTAATTGCCATAAATATTAATTGCATTAAATGAAATATTAAATCTGTTTAAAAAATCTTTCTTTCCGGCGGTACTATTACAATATTATCAAAGATCAACCGACACGCGCAATTTCAGCATCCACGCTAGCCATCGAGCACAATTTTGCACACTACAAGTATGTGCGACTGCGAGTATTTACAGAAAATTCAAAATATATTAGGCAAACGCAACAGTGCTTCGCTGCTCCATACTTTTTTCTGTGAAATTGGCAGCAGAAAAAATCGAAATAAATTAATTAATAAATGCGAAACTTAATGGCACAATATAAATAAAAAAAACGATGTGTATATTGTATATCGTTTTCAATCAAAATTTTATTATTCTCTTACTATTCTCTCCTATTTAATTATTTATTTTTTTTATTAACTATTTATTTATTTATTTATTATTTATTTGTTTTTTTTTTTTATATGCATTTAGTGCTGATCAACTGTGTTCAACTGTTGGTGGCTGGCTACATGTAGTGTTGTTGTTATTATTTGTTGTTGCTGTTGTGTTTTTGTGACGTAGCCGTTTTGTTGAATGTGTTTGTTTTTGTTATTGTTGCGGTTGTTATTAGTCGTTTTCCTTTTTTTTCGATCGAGATCGGCATTCATATGTTAAAGGTGGGTTGAGGTGGGGTCGCTTGTTCTCTCCTCACATTTTTTTTGCTATTGGTTTTTTATTTGTATTTATTTTTTTTTTTTTTAATTAAGAGAGCATGAAAAATTGTATTCATGTATTCCAATATGTTTTTGTTTTTGTTTTTGTTTTGTGCATTCAGAATTTTCTTCTTCAATTTTCTTTACTTTCAATCTTTTCGCTTTTTCCCCCTACCAATGAGAACCCATGAGTTCTTTTTTTATACTGCACTCATATTTGATTTAATTATGTTGATCTGTTGATTTGACCGTCAAATGTTATTCTGAGATTAGAATTTTGATTTTTCGTATTTTCATAATTCCAAAATTTTATTTATTTAACTTAAAAGCATTTCATTTTCTATACACATTTCACTGTTCATGTGTATTTTATGTGTATTTATTTATTTATTTCGTTTTATTAATTTATGTACGCATTTTATCATATATCGTATATATGTGCTTATTAAAAATTATTTATAAATTTTTCAATTTATTTATAAATTTCGGTTTCTGCTTGACGCATTTCAATTTGACTTCTATCGGAAATGTGGCGATGATTTTGTTTATATTTTATTAACCATTTAATATATTTTGATGCTGTATCTCGAAATAACTAGTTAATTAGTTCAATAAATATTGTGCGTTATTTTTCTTTTAACCGCCTTGGGAAGGCGTTTTTGCTGACTAACTAACACTTTACATTTTTAATGGTTTCCCACTTTTCGCTATTAAAAACTAAATATTTATTTAATAATTATATCAAGATTTAATGAAGTGTTACACAATACAGTTCTCTAATAAAAAAAAGAAATATATTTTATTAACATTTTTTAAGTTTTTAATTGATATAATATTTAATATTATTTTTACTTGAGTTAAATAAGTTTGAATTAGTTATATAAATTTTTTAAATTTTTATATGAAATATTTTGAACTTTATATTTTTAATCATTTTCAGCAGTTATAATAGTTTTTCTTTTAAGCAATTTTTTATTAATTTAAATAAATTTAAGTTATACAAATTTTTTTATTTGTACTAAATAATATCAATTATATTTTTTATTCATTTTAATTAAGCCAAATATTTTGAAATTATTTTTTTATTTTTTTTTTGTATGTAATGTGTTTAAATAAATGTAAGTTATATAAATTTTTTCAATTATTATTTATTATAATAGTCTTTTTTCATTTTTACTAAATAATATCAATTACATTTTATATTAGTTTTAATTAAGCCAAATATTTTGAAATTATTTTTTATTTTTTTTTTTGTGTATATAATGTTTAATATTTTAATTAAATTTTATTATATCAAATATATTTAAATTAACTTCAAATTATTTATATGTAAATTTGCTGTTATTACACACTCCAACTCTCTTAGTAAAATCCCGTGTGAATATATTAACCCAAAAGCGCAACAGTTAATTTTACATCACACACACACCAACACACATTCAACGAAGCTTATATTGGTGTGCGTATGTGTTGGGAAATTTTAAATTATAACTGAAATTTTGTTATTTTCTTTTTAAATTACACAAACCTTTTTTCTTTAATTATTTTATTTAACTTTTTTGTAATATACATATGAATTTTCCCTAAAAATTGTCAATATCACTTATTTAATACAGTTTTCAAAGTTTTTTTTATTTTGTTTTTTGTGTAATTAATTAAAACGCCTCACTGAACACGCACACCCGGTTTACATGACCGTTAAAAGGCAACTGAATTTCTGATTTTCTGATTAAGCATGTTAGTAGAAAAGTATTCTGTTTCAAAAGAGAGCAGCAACAACTTAGCAGCGCTACGTTGAGTTAACAGATGTACACATCATGTAAAAATGTTAAAATTTCCCGGAAATTGTGTGTAACAAACGGAAATGTCAATGTATGGTTTGTGTCTAAAATAGTGTCGTTTTAAAATTTATTAATATATTTTATTAAATTATTATAACAACCAATATTCAATACGTTAATTAAAATTATTACTAGGCTTAAGTTATAATTTAAAATAATATATTTTACTGTATATTTTTTAAGCAAGTTTTTTAATTAAGCACAACTAAAAGCATAATAATTGATAAAAACCTTGAAAAATCAAGTCAGTCAAACATTTTATTTTGTAAAATATCCTACAAGAGATGTAAATGTAATTAAATTAAATAAGATATAAATAGAAGAGATTGCGATTCTTCAGTACATCTGAATTTTAGGCCAGAATAACAGAAATTGTTTCAAGAGGTAAGAGAAACTTCTCTTAAAAATTTTAAAACTTCTGTATATAAAAAACTAAATGACATTATAGACTGCACAATTACTTTATCATTGTTTATTCGATTACGATGTAGTAAAAATAAGAATTAAATTGTTATTTAATATCATCACATGAAACTATAAAGAAAGTGTACTGCCATATCTACAGTGGTCTATAACGAACCTTTCTACGTATATATAGTAACAGACATTAAATTATGTCGATTGGAATCAGCAGGACATATATTCAGATCCAATAATATACTTAACAGAATAATAAGTATGCAGTTCTGGGGAACATTAAATTAAATGAGGAATACGACAGATGATAGATACATCTATCTCTATGACTGAGATACACATATGTAGAGGAACTTCTTCGAAATGGAAAGTTGTTTCAGCAACTTCATATAGCTCATTGAACCTGACAGAAAACCTTATCAGGTGCAATGCAAGCATATGTATATAGTTCTTTACACAGTTGAATATGTTAGCGACGTATAATGTAAGTCCACCGAATGCTCTATATAAGAGCAACAAATGATATGCATGTTTCAAATTATAACTTTTTCAGTGAAATATAAAAATGATAATATAAACCCAACAAAAGACTATTAATATATTGCATTATATATATTCAAATACTTAAATTTAAAAAGAAAATTGTAGTTGGTGTTGTAGTTCTATGATCCACCGGATCATAGAAAACAAACACTTCAATGTGCTTCAACAATAAATGATAGAATATTATTAGGAGAGGGTTATATAGTGTAAAGTAGTACAAAAAATATAGAAATCGGTTGGAATAATTGAAGATAGCCTAAGTACAGGTAGAAAAACCTTACCATGTCAATGCAGCGAAGCCATAAAACTATGATTATTATTATTAAAGGTTTGATGTAAAATCGCCCAGCAGCCAGCACTACGACCAGAAGAGTCCTATTGTTATGATAGCCAGATCAGTATGTATGATGGGGCAATTATAAGTGTGGCATCATAGAACTAGAGCTGCAGTTGGGACACATCTTAAGAATTGCCGAGTTCATAATAATCGTGACGTTTGCTGTACTCTAACTTTTTTCTAGCATTACAAAAAGTCTTTTTGACTTACTTTTATTTCGAGCGGTGACACTCAGACAGAAGTAGTAAACCACATTTTGTCCTTATTACTGAGTCATATGGAGAAGCAAACACTGCTGCTCCTGTTATCACAGAATTAGTAAGTATAGTACTAATTATACTTATGATTATAAGTAAGGCAATTTATAGGCCTTTTGCTCATAAGTTGTTTGTTGTGGTCCCAATTTTAAGAGACCACAGTAGGAATCACAATAAGTAGCATTATGTTTTAATGATGAATTACTTATAATATCTTTTTCTGTTATCTTCTTTATGCGATGAATATTATCTAATAATCTAATAATATTAGATAATAATTATCTAATAATAGATCTCATCTATCTCAATAAATGGTAACAAGCATGCAAAACGATTTTATCCCTAATCTGCATTTTTCATTTATTTCGAAAATATATTATCTCCCTATTTATTTAATAACAAAATGAATGACGTATCAGTAGCGGCTGGATCTACGTCGTAGAAGAACCCATCTAGACAGACCATCAAGTGGTGTTCACAATTTTGAATAGGAATAACAACCGATCAAACTATAATAGCTACAATATACCTAAACTATAATTACAATTTAGTTGGTTATCTACAATAGCCAGTATTTCGAGCAACGAGTTCGGTACCCAGTATAGCCCAAAACAAATAAGATAAGTGAGAGAAGTATAGCCCGAAACAAATTACTGATACAAATACATAGGCTAAGACATGGATTGGATGAGATAGAGTGAGCAGAGGAAGGCTTGTTTCAGATATGGAATAAGCAAGAAACCGCTAACCCACGCCCCAAAGCTACAGTTGCTGTTGTAACCCACCGGAATCAGCTTCTGTTGAACGGCACTTGATCGTCTGAACCAACGAGTGGCTCCGGGACATCGACCCGTCCGTTCTTGGAACCTCTTCGAAGCTACTCGTCAATCACGATGACAAGGCACTAATCACCTCTTGTAATATAACATATAGCCGTAGGTACATGGATGAGGAATGAGTGGGATTTTAAGCGAAACTAGCCTTGCTACTTCAATGGGGCCAAGCCAAAGATCTATAGGGCTGAAATTGGGATGTGCATTTAAACATGACAACAGATAGGAAACATCATAGGAAATGAAGCCACAGTTGGCGTACATATGGAAATAAATCTATTTATTCATTTGTTTAGCACATGGCTATACTCTGACCTCACGTGGGATAGAAGACTGTTGACAACTTTGTTACTATGCAAATATGCCCTTGAGAAAGACACTGCAACTGTGTGAAGAGCTGTGTTGTGTTAGATACCAAGAAAAAGTTCAACGAATGCTGCGTGAAGACAATTCTTTACTCATCATATCGTAATTGGAATATCCACCTGTTTCTCAATTATCGATCGATCTGGTTACTTGTGAGATCATGAATACCGCTATATATTATATTGCATAAATAGTATCTAAAATCCTATAGAACATGTTTTTACTAAAATTAAACAGCTTTAATCTGAATATTGTGAACACACAATATATTACATACATTTTAGTTTATAAAAAAAACGTATGTTAAATAATTTATATTCAAAAATTTAATTCAATATAAATTCGCCTAAGCATAATTTATAAAAATATATTTATATTATATTTATATTAATTATTATAAGACATACAATGTTAGGCTATAATAAAGCAGCAGTAACAGACGCCTTCAGCTAAAATATATTTATACGTATTTGCAATTATAAAGTCACACATCTATATTTAATATTTAATGTGTTATGGATTTGGCAGCAAGTATGGGAATATACTCTTATGTGGGTCACTTTATACAAGCAATTTTATCTTATCTCAATTAAAATTTTAATCTTTATGGTTTAAACACTTCGTTAAAGAATTTAATCAGAATTTTCCTCAAAGAACATCTGTAATAAATCGCTTTTTCCACATTGTTCACCATCAAGGCGTTCAACACGTTTCCAACGCAGAAGTGTTGGAATGACCATAAGTTTTATATCATTGTCCAGACGAAATGGATTCTTCATATCCTTCCAACTATAATACAAAATACAAATTTGTTTAATTTTTGACTTTCAAATCAATTCGAATTTCATTACAATTCACGATTACCGACGTCGACTTCTACAAACACAGATTCAGCTTCAGCGAATTGCAAGGCCTTTTTCACCTCTGGTTCCGCTGCAGGAAAAACAGATAAAAATTAGTACAAAAATAAACTTAAAAGTTTTTAAGAGCATTTACCATCGTTGCAATCAGGGCACCAACTTACTCCATCCATTTTTTCACCTGTGAAATAAATATTTATCTGTGTTTTGGAATTTTTGGATAAGTCTTCTACTGTTTTGCGGAAGTCTTCATAGCCGGCTACTTTGATTTGTTCCGGCTTTGATATTACATCGCCTTCCGTCGTATTTATAGCATCATTTTCTTTGGCATCGTTTGTTACTTCAATTGTATCCGGCATTATATACTTAGACAAGATTAAATAATTAAACGTAAATGAATTGCATTTACAGCAGAAATAATCGCAACCACTTTGTTGTCCACCGACTGCTTTGTGTTTCATTTATCAGCTGGTGCTATCGAAAAGTGCTGCCAATACATTTTTCCAACATTGAATTTTTAAATGCAGTGATACACTGATAAAAATATTTGGTAGAATTAAATATTATAATTTAGACTTAGCCAGTTCACCAACTTTAACAAATTTTAACTATTCACAATTTATAACGTCAAGTCCCATAATTTACTTATTCCCAATTAAGTGATAAGGAAATAATTGAAATTGAAATATTTAAATAAAATAAAAAATTAAAAATAGCAAATGTTGTATAACATATATACGCAGGACAAAGAAATTCCAGTTTTGAAATTTACAAAAACAATTTCTTTGTGTTTTATGCCGAACTCTGCTTTATAGTATAGCTTGCAAACAAAATGTGCACACATGATGTTTCTATCTAGCGATTTAACACTTTAGCAATTTAACTCGAATTTAGCATAATGCATAAAAATGTTAACATAAGTTACATGTTTACACTTATAACTGTCAAATTTTTATTTGACAAAATGATTCTACAATGACTAAAATTGAGTCCGTATTCCTTTAGTCACAGGATCACATTGCATATAGTTCAATGCTGAACATATCCGGTGTTTCTTACTATTAAAAAGAATTTATAAGAATAATATGCTCCATGCCATGTTTGTTACTTAATTTCTTAAACTTCTATTTGTATTAACAAATAATAAAACCAAGAAAATATCAAGAAAATAGTTTTGTTTTGTCGTTATTTACTTTTAAAATCAAATAAAACCAACTCTTCTTATATGTTTGTATATTTTTATTAATATTATTGAAGAATATAGTTCAGTTATATATATTATTGGCACTAATTAATCAAATTAATAGAATATTTGTAATATATACGTTATTGTCATTTATTGACTACAAAAGATAAAAAAGAATAATAAAACACTTCAAAGTTTCTATTGAAACGGCAGCTTCCAAATAGGAACTTTTTAAGCTAGAGAAGTTTATTTTAAACAATAAGAACTGATATATTTTTGTAGTATCTCAAAGATTAAATTAAAAACTGAATAACAATTAGTTTGAAACCATTTTTCTTACTACCAACTTAATTAATGAATCATAACATAACAATTATTTAGTTTTGCTAATAATTATTGTATCGCAAATATTTTAACAAAATTTTAAAAATTTAAAAAAAACGAGCACAATGCAATCTCTCCATTACAACACATAATACATAACAACAACAACACATAAGAAAATAATATATCACAAAAAATATATATATATATTATATATATTATATAACATGTATCGGAACATAACAACTAAATCAATATATAAATTTTATTATATCTTGCACCATTTTTACATTAAGACTGAAAAGTTTTCGGAAATTCTCATTTAAAATTCGCGCGCTGTATATTTTTCGATATTTTAAGTTTATGTAGTTTGGCAGCACTGTCCTTAATTACTATGCCAAAAATGAGCTCGATCTGTCAGACAGTTCGTTTACGGCAGCTGTTGAAACCAGTTCACCTCAGTAGTGCGTTGCGAAATGTCTTCGACGGTCGTACGACCGTCCTGGAAGGCTTTGTACCACTCATAAACTTGAGTTTTCGATAAAACTGATTCCCCATAAGCCTTTTGTAGCATTCGCAACGATTCTGCACACGAAATTTCGTTCGAAACACAAAATTTGATGCAAACTCTTTGTTCAATATTTTTTTCCATTGTTTTTTTCGCAACGCCCTACTGAGGTGAACTGGTTTCAACAGCTGCCGTAAACGAACTGTCTGACAGATCGCGCTCATTTTTGGCATAGTAATTGTCCTTAATTGCTGCCAAACTACATAAACTTAAAATATCGAAAAATATACAGCGCGCGAATTTTAAATGAGAATTTCCGAAAACTTTTCGGTCTTAATGTACTCTATTGGAGACCTATGTTGGAGACGTAGCATTGTACTCGGAGCACAAATATTTAAATATTCTTTTTATGCGTTCTGTGTAATAAGAACCATTATTTTATTATAATAATAATTATATATTCTACTATTAAATATTATAAAAATATTTATATATTTTATTCTTAAATTTATATATTTTTTTCCATTAAATTTCCTACATTTTATTCCTTTATATTTTTGAAGGAACTCATATCATATTGCACCCTTTTACAGTGGTTAGTCCCAATTATTATTGGAACTTAAAAAACTGATATTATATTATTGACGTATACACAAATAAAATAATTTTTTTTTCTTTTCTATTATTAAATCTATTTGAAATAGTTATATAGTTTTGAATGTTTTATCAACATTTATTAAACCTTCTTACACAGTAGAAAGGAAGGCTGCTTTTTGTAATCAGTACGAGGTCTCAGTATATATAATAAAATAAAACATAAACTATGAAATTATGAGAACTTATGATTAAACGATGAAAAAATTGAAAACAAATATACATGTGTTGTTCTAAATTAAGTTTATCTTGATTATGAAGTTATTGAACGAAAGAAAAAAATGCCAGCTAACTGCACCAAAAAAGAAAAAAAACAGAAAGAATGACTGCACAAAAATATTATACATAAAAATTTAAATGTTAATGTATAAAACACCGATGGAAGACATTTTAGGATATCTTTAAGATAATAGCAGCATTAACAAAATAGTTAACTATACCGGTAAATAAGAATCCTACCTGTTGATCTATTAAGATTGTAAGAAAAAATAGTTTAGATTTAAAACTACATTTTGTGTAGTCTCTTAAAGGGATCTGGGTTCACTACAGGTCAACTGTAAATCTTTCAAATTAAGAAAACATTCTAAGATATTGTTATCTACTTAGTAAAGTTAAAGTTGTTGATAAACTATTCGATATGTCACTAATCCGGCGTTACCTTCTTTCAATAGTCTGTCTAAAGAGACTATGTTTTTTGCTTCTACTTAGAATCAAATTAAGCCTCTAAGCATATTACTTGCCAATGTCTAGTTGCTAAAAAGAAATCACTAGTGCGGATATCCTCATCTCCGTCAGTTATTTGAAAATCCGCAAAAGTTTCGCATTTACTCGGAGAATTGTGTGTGTTAGGGTCGGTAAGTAGCACAAAATATCTGCCACTGTCCGAATGATCTGCTCCGTTCAGAGTCAGTAGCCTATTTGCGGCTACTTTATTCCATAAACTATAAAATTTAGTTACAGATTAAAATTTTAAAAGTTTAACGTCTGGAATTTACAATTTGCTAATTACAGAAAACCAGAATGCTTTCTATGATAAGCTTAGACAAGTGAGACAAACGTGTATTTTGAGAAAAATGAATTACCACTCTATAGTGCCACTCTTTTTATTTTATTAGAATACAAACAATTGTAGATACTAAGCTGTTTCCAGCTGTTCGATACTCTAATCTTAAAAATGGTTCAGTAGGACCTACCATTCAGGAGCCTGTCCTATAAAAATGATCTTAGGTTTGCTTGTTTAACTTCTTAGTTCCAAAAAGATTACATTATATAACATTGGGGGCTATTGTAAAGAAGTAGCCTTTAAAACTAAGATTGAAAATTATCAAACTACAACCGACGTACCGTGAAGTCCCTGCCTGTATTTGTATAATATTGTTTCTTCTTATTATTTTTTACGTAGTTTTCGAATTATGAACCTTAAATACGTTTAATAAGGGTCTATCCAGAATAATCTCTAAACATTATGACCTAATGAACTAATAGACAATTAATAAATATTTCAACATGTTGAAACATGAATGTTATTAGATTAGTTTTTCCTCTTATCAACTATAAATTGCTTGCTTCCTTAGTTGGGAAGTTGAATACAACATCATCTTTCCAACTGGAGTACTTCCATCCTTTCTCATGACATGACCAGTTCAGCAATGCTGCTTAATTATAATGCGCTAATTATGTCAATGGAATAGTAATTCATATAACTTGAGAAATTACTCACAAAAATAATTCTTTGATAACGGGGAGTTACATTCTCATGAAATCGGAGTTATCCACCTATTAGATTATTATATTATGCCATATAATATATATTATGAGATTATTATATTAGATATCATTATAATGCGATTCTTTGACATCTACTATGTAATTTTAGATGCATCAAAATGAGCTAAAAAATCTTTTTTGTTATCTCTGTGAAAAGTCTACTAATCTCATCTAACCCATAAAATAGTATAATTACCGCACGTCAACTGAGTTATTCCTTTTTTTTTGTAATTATATTTATATTTATATAATTATAATTATATTTTGTAATTATTTTCATTTTTGCCATTATTTATTTGAAAGTAATATAATCTTATTAGGGCAAAGCCAATATTTCGAAACATTGTAGTTCAATTCGATTCAGTATGTCTCGTCTTGTAATCCTTACATGTTATCTGCTTTTCAGTTCCCGGCGGGCTACAACAACAACAATCAGTATGTCTGCTGTTTAGTTTATTCTGAGATCATATTTAAAAATATCTGAGCTCTTTATAAGCCCAATGATTTTATCATCCAAGAACTGTTTGAATAGAGTAATGCCCCAATATATTTATATAGGATTGTTTCTACAAAATTGTTAATATATAATGTTGAGGAACACAATGGACCTATCATCTATTGTATTGCAAAGAAACATTCTGATTATAAGGGAATAAGACTTGCTATTACTATCACTACTAGGTTATACTAGATATCTTAAAGATCGAGTTAGGCCCATTGCCCTATTGTGGTAACTTTACTATTATTTAATGAAAAAAAAAAATGTAAATATAATATTTAAATGTTATGAAATTAAATTAAAAAGCGATTGACCTTTCTTCCACTGCGCTTACAAAATTCTCTTCAGTTTTTGCGGAACAGACATTTTTATTGCATCGGCGCTTGTGAAGTTCAAGTGCAGCAGAAATTGGGTCAAGAATATCGCGAGTGCACTTAAATGTTTCTTTCAACTTGAAAATTGTATAAAACAAAAGACAAACTTCACATTTCAGACATTCAAGAGAACAAGAAGAACAAGAAGAACACAATGGGTACATGATGAGTTCGAGCACAAAATTCTCACTTTTAATTAAATGCTTTTGTTTACAGTTTATTTGAAAGGATTATTTGCCAGAAGGACGACGACTGCTTTGCTGTTTATTGCAATCATTGCGAGTGTGGAGTGTGGTCCCACAAAAATTGCATATAAGAAACCAATTTATGGAAAAACAAATATTATTAAAGAAAAGCGTATAAAAGCTAAAGTGGAGGAACCAAAAACCACAACTTACAAAGCAAATGTAATCACAGCAACCAAACTCAGCACAGAGCAATTGGAAGTTACCACGTTACCATATGCGGTTGCAACAAATTTAACAACTGCAACTGCACACATACAAACGGTACCAAATTTAGAAGCTACTGGACCAACATTAACAACAGAAGCACCTAGCAGCACCGCAGTAGTAGACACCACAGAGCAAAGAGGAACAACGGAGCAAATTGGAATAACAACACAGAAAGAAATGCCAGCAATAACGACAGCCAAGCACTTCTTTGGAAGTCAAAACCAGGATTCTGTACAAAGTCTGGAAAAAACTAGTGAATCTGCAGCTACGGCATCTAGCACAAGTAGAACAAGCACAAGCACAAGCACAAGTACAACGGAGAATAACCGAATAGTGCCGTGCACATGTGGTATTTTCCTCTCCTCACAGATTAAGCAAGGCAGCAGTGAAAAACCAACTGGTAAACCAGCCATAAGTAACGAACTGGATCGGAATTATCCTTGCAATGCCATCGGTCAGAAACAATGCCAAACCAAGTGCCTAGAAAATGTAAGTATCTAATACAATGTGAAGGAAAAACTATTCCAATGCAATTCAAACATTCATACCCAATTCACACAATTACAGATTGTAAAGCATCTGCCTAACTCCGCGGCCATATTGTGTGCATCTTTAGATAGAGACATACGCAAGGAGCGTGCCTACTTGTATGTTAAGAACTGCAACAACAACTGGTGGAATACTACATTAGCAGCTGGACGAGAATATTGTTGTAAGAACGGTACACCGTACACGTGCCCAATGGTCTAAGCGCTACGTTTTAGGAAGAACTGCTGGATTTGTTAGAACGAAAATTGTAAATAAAAACCAAAGTCTTTGTAAATAAAGTTAAAAATTAAAATGATCAAATTTATATTTATTTTCTATTAATGAATGAAAAACATTAACAAATGAAAAAAAAATAAAATCAAACAATTAAAAATAATGGTAATATACTACGAGTAAAATTAAATTATATTAAATGCTTTTAATACTTCGACATCATAAATGAATGGATCATACGCAAATGATAATATTCTTCTCATTCGAAAAATTTCTTTTTCACCGACGTTGATTCGAATGTTATGGTTGATAATCTGAAAAAATTAAATGATAAGTGAATAAGTGAATAAGTGAGACCAATGAAATAAATTAAATAATAACTGAAATTAATACAATACAAATGTATGATTTGTTAAATAAAACTGTTATGTATAAAATAAAATGATTCTGAACCCAGAAACCAACAGAAACCGACTGATGTACCGAGATGTACCAAAAAAAGCTTAGAATGTGATTGTTTGAATCTGTCTAAACAAATAACAGCGTTAAGTGCGAGTTGAGATTTACAAAAATAAGATACGCACGATTTAGAAAACATTTATTTATAACGTAGATATAACAAAATACTAAAATACTGGTAGCAGACGCCTTTGACTGTTGGAATATCTTTATTACGATGCTTGGAACTTAATTAAAACTTATAATAGATAAATTAAGAGTAGATAACTTAAGGTTAGATAATGTTGGTATTACAAGCTTTAGGATAGGTAGCTTTAGGATAGATAGCTTAAGGATAGAATGGTTGGATTAGAGTAGCGGCCTTCTACACCTAAGCCCACTGGAACTTAAATAATGGCGCATTGTGATACTACGACACATTAAAGATAGATTAAATTGAAGATGTCGAAAATTAAATTTTTTAAATGAGAAATCAAATTTCAAAAATAAAAATGCATTTTAATATTTAATTATGTGAAAGAGACAGAGAGGAATAGAGAGAGAGGAAGAGAGAGTGAGGAAGAGAGAGAGAGGAAGAGAGAGAGAGGAAGAGAGAGAGAGGAAGAGAGAGAGAGAGGAAGAGAGAGAGAGAGAGGAAGAGAGAGAGAGGAAGAGAGAGAGAGGAAGAGAGAGAAGAGAAAGAGGAGAGAGAGAGGAGAGAGAAAGAGGAGAGAGAGAGAAAGAGGAGAGAGAGAGAAAGAGGAGAGAGAGAGAAAGAGGAGAGAGAGAGAGAGAGAGAGAGGAGAGAGAGCAGAGAGCAAGAGGAGAGAAGAAGAGAGCAAGAGGGCAGAGGAGAGAGAGAAAGAGGAGAGAGAGAAAGAGGAGAGAGAGAGGAGAGAGAGAGGAGAGAGAGAAAGAGGAGAGAGAGAGGAGAGAGAGAAAGAGGAGAGAGAGAGGAGAGAGAGAAAGAGGAGGGAGAGAGGAGAGAGAAAGAGGAGAGAGAGAGAAAGAGGAGAGAGAGTAGAGAAAAAGAGGAGAGAGAGAGAAGAGAGAAAGAGGAGCAGAGAGCAAGAGGAGAGAAGAAGAGAGCAAGAGGGCAGGAGAGAAGAAGAGAGCAAGAGGGCAGAGAGAAGAGAGAAAGAGGAGAGAGAGTAGAGAAAAAGAGGAGAGAGAGAGAAGAGAGAAAGAGGAGAGAGAGAAGAGAGAAAGAGGAGAGAGAAGAGAGAAAGAGGAGAGAGAGAAGAGAGAAAGAGGAGAGAGAGAAGAGAGAAAGAGAAGAGAGAGAGAGAAAGAGGAGAGAGAGAGAAAGAGGAGAGAGAGAGAGAGAGAGAGAGGAGAGAGAGCAGAGAGCAAGAGGAGAGAAGAAGAGAGCAAGAGGGCAGAGGAGAGAGAGAAAGAGGAGAGAGAGAAAGAGGAGAGAGAGAGGAGAGAGAGAGGAGAGAGAGAAAGAGGAGAGAGAGAGGAGAGAGAGAAAGAGGAGAGAGAGAGGAGAGAGAGAAAGAGGAGGGAGAGAGGAGAGAGAAAGAGGAGAGAGAGAGAAAGAGGAGAGAGAGTAGAGAAAAAGAGGAGAGAGAGAGAAGAGAGAAAGAGGAAGCAGAGAGAGGAAGAGAGAGAGAGGAAAAAAAGAAGAGAGAGAGAGAGTGAGATTGTAGAAAAAGTATTCATTCAATGTTACTAAAAAGACCACTCAAACACAATGCTTATATGCAAAAATGTAGAAGAGAGAGAGAGGAAGAGAGAGAGAGAGTGAGATTGTAGAAAAAGTATTCATTCAATGTTACTAAAAAGACCACTCAAACACAATGCTTATATGCAAAATGTTGTGAGACAACGTAGAGAAGGAATAAAAAAAACTAAAAAAAAAAACGACAATTCGTTTAGATCCCTCATCGCACGCAACGCTATTATCTCTCTAGCCAGGATATATGTAAAAACAATTTTTATGAATTGAGAGAGTAGTAAATGCTAATTTTCAGCAAAAATTTATTCTAAAAATGACAAGTGTAACTTCAAAAAGTAACAGTATTGTACCAGGTTTACACTTAAATTTATCGAACCTTTCTATTATATCTTCATATGGATTTTGAAAGAAAAAAAGCATATATTGCTTTATTTTTGTCGAGTCAGTTATAGACAATTTTACAACGTTCACTTAAGGGCCGATTTGACATTTAATAGATTTTTGCAGTTTTAATTGACATTTAAAGGTTACTTGTCAATCAAATAATTCTCTTTCAACCTAATCTATAAAATAATTTATCGTTTTTGGCTTTAGAGGTAAGCATAAAACAGCTTTAAATTGAAATTATATTATGATCATTCTATGATTTTACTAGCATTGCCATATTTTTCATAATTATAATCTTCCTTTAAGTATTTACGACCTGCAATAAAACGCATACTACACTTAACTTAAGGGAACCTTAAACGTGCATTGTAAAACTTATTCTTAGATTCCTTCTGCAAGACACATGAAGCCCAATAAAGTAGAGATTCATAAACAATAACAGAAATTCATTTACATTAAAATATAAAAGTTACACCAACGCTGCTAAGTTAGAAACAACATCGTAATCATTTTTAATTGTTTTACATACAGATTTAAAATTAACTTATTATACCTCGCTATCTTTGGTGTGATGAATGTTGCATTACTTCCTACATTACTGTCTGCTGATGGAGAATTATTCTTGATAACTTCACTTGATATTACTTGTTCTTGTTCAGGTGTCTCTATTATTACATTATCACTCATTTCATTTTCATCATTTGAATCAGTTTTGGAAAATTTTCCATTAAGGCATGTTAGACTACACCCGCAATTTAACGTGCATTTCTTAGTGTTCGAATAACATCCGCAACGCTTGTTGATGCATTTACCACGACACTTACAGCCTTTCTCTCTCCGTTTGTTACCTGTTCCGTTGGCGTTGTTGGCGTTGTTGGCGCCAATGTTTTCGGACCCGTTGCTCGTAACAGCATGCGTTTCGTCCATTGAATGGGACGAAGTATCTGATTTATTTCGAAAAGTCTATAATTCAATTTAGTGACAAAATACCAAAACCCGAAAATATATATTTACCGTTGATCGTTTATTTGGTCGTCGAAACCTTGGCGTTTTTATCCAATCTGGATCAGTTTTACTTGAAGTGTTCATTTCATCTTCTTCTTCTTCACTAGACATTAGCTCTTCAATATCATCTTCAAGTATGGGCTGTGTATTAAATAAATAAAATATATTTATAGCACATATTTTTAAAATTATGATATTTCATATAAAAAAAACTTTACCTCAGTTAGTTGCTTTTTCTTTTGTAACTCTTCTTCTTGTTTTTTATAAGATTCTATTACTTCTTTCATTTCATCTATTTTATCGAAATATTCTTCCTGAATCTTTTTCGTTTCAGCAGAGTTATTTTCAGTGGATTGAGTACTGTGCAACTGCCGCAGCAACACAGAAATCCTCTCTTCATACATACTCTCCCGACTGTTCATCATTTGCTCATGTTCAACTTCCATTGTGCGCATACGTTTCATAACCCCGTTGCAGCGTTCATCGACAGTTTCAATTGTGTTACGTAGTTCATCCATTGCAGTTTTTTGTTCCTGAGAGCGATTAGCATGTTCTCGTCGCATATCAGAAACAGATTTTATCAGATGTTTAATGACCATACGCGCTTCACTAATACTGTACAAGCCGTCACAAAACGTACGTACGCGTGTCTCAAAATCAGCAGCACAAACTTTTTGCTGCATTTCTGTTATTTGCGCATTACGGAGCTCTAACTCAAGCTCCAAGTTAGCAAGCTCTTGTGCTTCAGGTGTACCTACAATTACCGGCTGTTCTTTCAAATCTCGGATACGATTACTAATAATAGCGCGGTCATCCATTAAATTGTCCAAGGAATGTTCAGCGTCAATTAAGGATACGAATATTTCTAATTCACGCTCTACAAATGCTAATACATTATCATTCATGGGTGCAGAGGTTGTGTTCTTTCCACTTTGTCGCATCGATTGAGCATGTTGTTGCTTTTCTAACACTTCCTTCAACCTGTTGAATATATAGTAAATTGTTTATAAATATATTATCTAGAAAGAATTCAAAAAATATATATTATTATTTTAACCAGTAAATATAAGTCCTTAAGAGCAGTATATTTGAAAGGATTACAACACGTTTACAAGAAAAGGGAAGAAGAGTATTTCTTTCGAATGGGACGTCCAACTACTCATCTACTCACACTACGTAGTGCCACTTATGACTCTGAAGAAGTACGAGTTTTTCGCGTTCAACTACCCACATCTAACCCATGTATACGAATTCGTAATTCCTTTCATCATGCTATCTGCACTATAGATCTCCGTAGGTTACTACACGAACAACAATTATTTGCATTATATAGTTACCTTTTGTTATTCGCCATGGCCTCCTCAAACTTGCGTTTTAATACGTTACGTTGTTTCAAATGAAGCTCTTCTTTACGCTTCATCTCCATATTTTTTTTAAGATCTTTGTTTTTCAGCTGTATAAGCTCTTTCTCGCGCGTAAACTTCCATTGGCGGAATTGGTCTGACTCTTGCCGCATAGTGCGTATCAACTTCACCCTCGACTCTTTCATAAGCCTAATGTCATTATTTAGATTTTTAATCATAAGTGTATCTTTCTCCCGAAGTTTCAACATTTTGGTTTGTTGTTTAAGCTGCGAACGGACTTTAGTTAATTCTGCCTCCAATACTTGTAAACGCTTGCGACGTTCCTCCGCTAGTTTAGCAGACGCATCTTTTTTGGTGGTCTGTAACTTATCTAACAAGTCCTGCTTTTCAATTTCTAGTTCATTTATTTTACACTCATATTCAATCAGTTTCTCAGGATTTTCCTCAACAACTGAGAACTTGTTCAGACTGCCCGCAACACGTTGGTGAAGTTCCTCCTTGATGTTAAGTGCTCTTTCAATTTGTCGCAATTGCTCTTTTAAATTTATTTGCTTATTAGTAAAGGCGTCTTCTTCTTCTTGCATCAATATATCTGTACTTTCTGACATATTTTCATCGTCCACAGATCTATTACCCAGTGGACTCTTGTTTCTCTCTAATTCTAGTTTTGTATGATCAAGTTCCTCATCGAGATTATCAATTAATTTTTTCATTTCAGCTACAGATTCTATTAATGTTGGTATTTTTTCTGGTGAGGAATCAATTTTGAATTCCTCTTCTAAATTCATTATAATTTTCCTTAGTTGCACCGTTGTGTCTTTTAATTTCTCATGTGCCACTTCAGCAATATGCGCACGCATCTCATTATCTGCAACATCATGTAAAGTCGCCTGTAATTTTTGTTGCAAGTAACGATTTTTCTCCTGAAGTTCAAGATATTTTTTGCTGTGTATTTCATGAAAATTATTGTAGTCAGCAGGGTTGGAATCAATTACTGGCACAGCGCCTTGTACATCGACTTTTAGTGAAGCGGACATATTGCCACCCACAGCTAACAGCTCCATCCGCAACTTTTGTATTATGCCCTTGAGTATACTAACCTCCATGGCGTGTGGATCTTGATTTATGATTGGTTTATTCTTAATCTGGCGAGCACGATCTGCATATCGTAACGTGCTTAATGTTTCCGCAACATTATAATCAGCTGGACTGACACAGGCGATCATCAATGTTACAGAGTTTCCGCCCAAGGAATCTTGTAGTAAGCGAGTTAACTTCGAGTCGCGATAACGAACATGACCAGCACCTTGACCAGCTGTAAGAAAAGAATACATTGCATTATTTCAAATAATATATTTTAATTTATTACACATAAAAATATTAATCTTTTTTATCAGAAACTTATTTGATTTGATTTGAAGAAATTTGTATATTATACTTATATACGATAAGTAAGATTAAGTTGAAGTGGGGGCTTGGTACACCAAAACCTACTGAGTTCTATATTTATACAAATTAATAGTCATAATATATAATTTTAATTTAACATAGTTGGTTCTAGGCATTCTGATACAAAAATCAGGCATTATCTGCCACAACTGACACTGATGCGCAAATGAAGGAAACACACCTTATATCGGTTGAAGATATTAGACTAGATTAAGTAGGTTTGATGCTATAACTTATTTAGTAAATAGGTTTCATAAAGAGGTTTTTTTTCGATTAGTAGTGAACTACAACAACAAAAATTTTATTTTTTATATTTTAATTAATTGAATTTTTGGCTGATCATACAGCTGTTTCGAGTATTGTCAAATACCCGTCATCAGTGGTCTTGGAAATAATTCTTGTATTTAATTATTCGTAAATAATTATTTTTAAGACTGCAAGTACTAGGTTTCAGAAAAATCTAGGTCGTAGTCGTAGAATTCTCCAACTTAATAATAATAAACATAAACCACTTTTGTTTCAGCTCAATTTAATAGTTAAAATGAAAAAGTCGTCAAATTATAGATACGATTACTGTTGTTTTATATCAACTATAATGTTGTAAGGAATATATAGGGATAAACCTATCTTTTTCCCAACGAGTAGTGCTGTATCTGATCAGTTCATCGGGTGTACAGTTTTCAACAATCTTAATGTGGCTTAGATAAATAAACTTTAGTTAATTGCTTTTTCCATTGAGAAACGATTAGGACGACGATAAGCTTGCTTTCTCTTCGTGAAAGTACAGACATTGCTTTTAGCATATATAGATTCAAGGAGGATTTCCTCAGTGACAAGTAAGTGGTATAAAACGAACACAAAAATAATTTTTTTTAAAAAGAAAGATCAAACACCTTTTCATATAGAACATGGAACATATGTATTATTAAACGTTGACATCATACCCACATTAAATACGTAATTTTATAAAATATTTAAAAATTTTTATATTTAAATATTTTAATAATTACTTAAAGCAAATATAATAATTTGTGTATTTGTATTTAATGAATCTGCGTAAAAGCAAAACGTGTGAGGTAAATGAAGAATGTAGATTAGTTAAAAAGATTGTCAATTAAAAAAGACGTTATTTTTAAATTAATATTTAACTTCTTGGTTATTTTTATATATTTTGTTTTTATGTATTTGTTTTTGATTTACGTGCAAACAAAAACGTAGATATTTGTTAGAAAAGTAGATTTATAAAAACTGAAATTTAATTATTTAAATATTGAAACTATGAGATTTCTTGCAATTTAAAATAAAAACACTTAATACAACAATTGAAGAGATATTATACAAGGTCTTTAAGCAAGTCGTAGCTAAATTGTTGTTATATATTCGGTTTATAAACAATTTCCATAATATGCACATATTCACATATATTATAATTTGCTAAGACCTATACCTATATATGATATGATTTCTCGGTATTTACAATAACAAAATAATGATAGATAGATACTGTATGTTAATTACTTGGATGTTTCCTTACACTTTTATTTCATTAATTTTATTTTTTTTTGTTTTACTCATAAAACCTGATTTTAGGGATCTATTCACATTTTATGGATCAAATCTAACACAAACAACTAATTCTATCAATTATTGTAAACATTTCAGATTCAACTGTTTAATTTATTTTAGATTCAAGCATTTACTCACTCGAAACCAATTCGTTTACTTAAATCTCATAACGTTTACACATATTATCTAGTATCTCTAACTTTAGTTTGGATGGTACGTCGTGTAATAACTGGGTTAAAAAAATATTCACCTAGTGAAGAGGTCAAAAATATACCACAAGCTACAGAAACTCGTAGATATTTCTATTATATCTATCAATCATATCTATCAATTTGCTCATATGTATCTTTACAAATTATTTTTGGTATTATTATATATTGAGTTTCCGCAAGTAAAGACTTCTCTAGAAATTATTATGGTGAGGGTATAGAGTTAATGATTGAATATTTATTGTGACTTATTTTTTATGATACTTGCACTTAGATACAGCTGTCTTAAATTATAAGTTTTATTATTGAAACCAAATAGTTTCAGCTATGAAGTGGCAAAGATGGAGCTTTCTAAAAATCGTCCCCATAAATAATATCATAATGAGCGTACATGAAGCTTAGTCATTCTAAAATTATACTTAAAAACATATGTAATAAGCCAGTATTTATATAATAGAAAAATTAAATTGATAAACATAAATTCTTATTACTCTTTGTGTACTTAAACAAATTAAACTAACAAATAGACATAAATATACGAGTATATTCAGTTTTTTTTTATGTTTGAAGCAATCATAGAACTTTTGAGTAGTACACACAAAATTTATTTAGACTACAGTTTAAAACTTCTCATAGTAATAAAACAATAAATACTGTTCTGTTTTTCCAGGGTATCCAATATACATATGAATTTTTGTAGTTATTTACATCAAATCCTTACATATGGCCTGATCCACCTGCTTATATAGCCAAAATTAAAACAGTTTAATTACCGCTACGTTATATCCTCTCTTCTTTTTTTTTAACTTTCTTCTTGATTCTTCTTCGTGAGTTAGTGCTATTACGCACTTTTATTCTATAATGACTGGGAGGCTTATCTCTACCTCACACTAGGCTTTAACTAGGCTAAGTCATTTATTTGTCTTTTAGTTGATGACGGAGCTTAAATTAGCATATCTTCCTGAGAGTCCAGAAGTGGACTTGAGGATTGTTAGGGCGGGGTTAAGTAGCGTATCAATTTTAAAGAATAATTGTAGAGCTCTGTCTCTGATATATTTTTTCACTGAGTCAATCCTAAGATCTGTATGTATGTCTGTTGATCTAATATACCATGGAATCTTAAACAGTCTTCTTAAAGCCAGGTTTTGTGCTATCTGTAATTGCTTTATGGTAGTATTTCAGGCTTTGCTATATGTAACACATCTGTACAGTAGAACAATAACAAAATACTTAACTTTAAAATTTTATATTGATGTATTACCTATACGTTTCGATCAATAAACTGTTATGTAGGCTGGCTAGCTCTATATATTGGTACCCAGTATTTTTGTTTGACACACGCCAAAAAAAAATTTATAAAAATCAAACTAATATTTAAACAATTGTCTAATTATGTTCTAGTATTAAATTTGGTACTAATGTCGTATAACTGTTTTATTTAATTATATTTAATATGAAGCAAAAAATCAAAATACCATGAAAAAGCTTAACCCAAGAACGGTACAGAATTGTGACAAGCTCTTACAGAAGTTTGCTTATTACTAGAAACTATTTATAGAGTTTAAAATAATTTATGAATTAGTTAATTTATTAATCAAGTAGTTAATTAATTCTCTTCTGGAAGTGATTAAATGAGCTTTACTACGAAATACTGAAAGCAAAAAACTTAGTCGTATAGGTGTTAAAACCTTTCCGAATACATTTATTTCTTTAGCGGATTTATAACACAAAACAAATGTTTTAATATTTAAATAATATATTTTTTTGTTTAATTTAGCATTTTATATTAACTACAGACAAAAACGTTAGAAAGAATTGAAGTGGTAAGCGTATAAATACCACGAAAATGGCTTGAATTGAAACATAAAGCAGTTAAGATTTGAACAGCAAATATCTAAGACCAAGTTTCAAATTTCTATTCAAAGAAATATCATGAAAGTTACAATTGTGTTTTTGTGTGCCATTTTTGCAACATTTACATTACAAGCATGGGCACAAGAAGTGGATGGAGAAACCGGTGCTGGCGATGGTGGTACGGACACTGCTTCTGGTGGAGGTGATTTTGGTTCCACTAGTGGTAGCGAAACTGGTGAAGGCGGTGGTTCCGGTGGAGGTAGTACCGGTGGAGGTGGTGCAGGTGGTGGTGGTGGTGGTGGTGGAAACAGGCCTAGCGGTGGTAATAGACCAAGTGGTGGTAATAGACCAAACAGGCGACCAACAGGGGGCAATAGAAGACCAAGCAACGGTAATAGACGTCCAAATAGAAGACCAAGTAGTGGTGGCAATAGGCGCCCAAGCTCAAGTAATAGAAGGCCTTCCAATAGCAGAAGACCCAACTCAGGTGGTAATAGAAGGCCAGGCAGAAGACCTAGCGGAGGTAATAGAAGACCACAAAGAGGTTAACATTACTGATATTTCAAAGGCTTTATCAACAGTTCATGTCATTACAATATTCGAAAATTAATAAAATTAACAAGAAATAAAATGTGAAAAAAAATCCAAACTGTTTTCTTAGTTGCTGTTCATCAGAACAAAAAAAAAAAGCAAAGAGGGTTAAACATTTAAAAAAATTGTGCGTTGCTTAGCATTTGAACAAATATTTAAATATTTGATTTATAAAACAGTCAATAATGTACTAAATAAATTTTTAATTAGACTTGCTAATATATAAATACCTAAGAAATCTTCAAATCAGCACAGTCTATTAACAGTTCTAAATTAAAACAACTCTAAATATGAAAATAACAATTTTGTGCTTCATTGCTATTGCTCTGTTCGCGATACTAGCCTCACAGCAGGTATCAGCGCAAAACAATGATGCGCAAACTTCCGGCACTGGTGATGGTTCTAACACAGGCACTTCAAGTACTGGTACTGATACTGGTACTGGCACAAACACAGCTACAACTCGTAGAACTACCCGAAGGACAAGCAGAAGACCCAGCAGCAGCAAAAGACCAAGTAGTAATAGAAAACCCAGCAGCAACAGACGTCCAAGTAGCAACAGAAGACCAAGCAGCAATAGAAGACCAAGTAGCAATAGAAGGCCAAGCAGTAATAGAAGACCCAACAGCAACAGAAGACCAAGCAATAGCAGAAGACCATCAAGAGGCTAATTTAATAATTTAAGAATCTATAGCATGGAACCTCAAATTTGAACCTAAATATATAACTTTATAATTTATCTATAGATCTAATTGATCTGTGCATTGTCTATGGAAATAAAATTCTTATTAAGAATTAAAAAAATTATTGCTTTTATGCTTTGAAACTAAAACTACTTTGTCTGAACAAAATATATCTAATTAATTGGAGATTCTGGGCTACCACCAATATACCTATTAGTATGGAATTAGCTTCATAGAGTTTATGTTTAACTTTGAATATATATAATTATTTTTATTTAATATTTAAAACTTGGAACTTTAGCATTGAAAATTTGTGCAGCCTTAGTTACTTGTGAAAATATACGATTTGTCATGACTTCTAATTTGACAAGCACGAGTTCTAAGCCTGGCACTTGCAGTTCAAACAAATTATATACAGACTGTAAACTAATTTCAAATTAAAATGAATGTGAGATTTTACTCTCTTGTGCAATAATGTCTGAAATTACTTTAAAAATTTGTAATTTTGTAATTTTTACTACAGAAATTATACACATCCTTGATTAGATATTGTTGCATAGTAGAAAAAAATGTGCAATTACATTAGTGAAATTGAAATTATATCTTATAAAAGAAATGATTAGCGTAAATAAGGATATGAACTCTACTTAGTTGTAGAGGGTAAAAGCATTTCAACAATGAAAATATATGCTACTTTGTTGTGTATTCAATAACCATGAGTTATTACAGTATTATAGGGAATTAAATTTTGTGAACAATTTCATAGAAATTATTTATACAGGTATATACTGTTAAATATATCAGCTGTACTTATCCAAGGAAATTATACTCTTCATATCGAAAGAGAATTAGCTAAGGGTCAAGAGTAACATGCTCTTAATATCGAAGCAAAGTAAACCAAGGGTTGATACAATTTCAAACAGATACAATGGAAAATTCTATTTTAACCCAGTCAAGATGCAACAAAACCTCATTGGAGAACAACAACGGTAATAACTTGTATAGATAATGTATAGATAATTTAGAAAAAAAGGCAACTTGCACAACTAAGTTATTAATTATATTGTTAATAAGCAATAACTCTTTTTTTAGATCTATCTCTCAAACTTTTTAGATTTATAACAATCTGCTATATAGATAATTTGCAGAAGACATCTAGTCTTATAAGTGTAAATATCACAACAATAGCAACTACAACCTGCTGTATGTTTAATTCGTAGTTAATATACTGTTAATCTGATCATATCTCACAAATTATGACAAAAATAAACTTATATAAATAATCTGTAGAAACTTTTTTTATTAGACACATCTCTGTATATTAAGAGTTTACTAAAAATATCTATTCTAATAACAATATAAAATTATTATACATAATTTAA
>NC_051846.1:208649781-208671591 GCF_002237135.1 Teleopsis dalmanni
GAAATCTAGTGCTTGCCATTTCACTGTATTCTCTATCTTTATATATAGATGTTATGATCATTTTTTATTAAGAAAATTAAACGTAATGTTTTTCAACATCTTTCCCTGCAAGTCACAATAATTTTTTAGTAATATTAAATCCAAAAAATGTCATAAATTGCAAATATCATCAATTTTACAATGTACAATAATATTTTAACCTTGATTAGAACAATGATAACATCTATGTAATACCCGCAAAACCATTGACATTATACGAGCACTACATATTCTAGTTTTCTAGTTTGACATGCGTTGATTATTAAATTATCAAGGCAATCATAGGCCCATCATTTGATAATAAAAACTGTACGATGAAACGGTTGATGAGTGTCATTTTTGGATTGAGGCAATGTGGCTAGCTTTTCAACTGTTACCATTGACAGTGATTGCTGCAAAAGTAGCAACACAGAGCAATCAATGTCAAAGTCAACAGTATAAGCTCTGCTCATTTGAAGCCTTTAGAAACCCATGAAGCACGTAAACATAAATGCGTTTAAGTGCACACAACTTGTTTGGACGCAGTAAAATGGATAAGTCTGTTGTCAAATTGTCAAGGACTTTGCTGTAAACCTGCCAAACTCTACGTTGAAGTTGTTGCATGTATTCGATTCGAATTAAGTCCTTCACTTTGTGTGAGTGCATTTACTGCGTTTTAAATTTTTACTTCATTTACTTTCATATAAAACTCAATTCTGGAAATAAATTTGAAATACGTCAAAGTATAATAAATAAGAAGACTAACGTTAAATAAAGAACTTAAGAAAAATTTTTCTCTTGAATAATTAGAAGAATCAAAAATTTGAGCACATAATTAGTTTTCTACGCTTACTTAAGGTGGAATAAAATAACAAAAGTTTTCGTCTTACCTCTGGTAGAGGACCATTTGCGACAAATTTCCACCTGCTGAGTACTAAGTCTTTCAGTTGAACTAATTACCAAAGCGTTTTGTGTTACCAACTTGGAGTGTAAGAAACTGCAAGTTTTCTGAACTTTATTGAAGTGTAATAAAATACGACTACATACAACGACTACATAGTCAATTACAGTAAAACTCGAAAATCTCGTCCGTAATATTTATCACGCTGAGTTAAACTACTCAATTTCGTATGTGTTTAAGGTACGAGTATCAGTGCGGAATACCGTAGGGCATCAATTTGTCAACAATGTGTATAAATCGCACTAAGATTTTGATTAAGCACGCGTCAGAAAGAAAAAGGGGACTTTTCTTTTGTCAAAGTGCACGCGAACTGTATATTACAATGAATTCCAAAATTCTTAATAAGTAATTTTACAAGAAAAATGTAGCTTTGTATTTCATTTAATATAATTAACAGAAATTTTCTTGCAAGAATTACTTTATTTCTATCTAACAGATGTTTGATGACAGAGTATGTTATCTAAGGGTATAGTGCTGATCAAACTAATTGGCCAACATGCCATTACGTTACTAGTACTTGAAAAGACACCTTCATTTTTAGCTAATAAGCAACTATAACAAGGCTCTACTAAACCGCAAGATGCTTAACGCTAAACACTTCTATAAGAGAGTTGGCAAAAGCTACACACCCACAAAGTTGGTGTCTCACTGCAATAATCTTTTTCTCATTTTTACAACTTCTACTATATTCTTGTAAGGATATCTTTACCCTTAGTTTAATACAGTCTGAAGTATTAATATTAAGACAAACCATAAATATATATAATATATACATATATTACTTTACTATAAACTATTCTTAGAGTTTTTTAAGAAATTTTATATAAGCAGCACATTGTATAAATGGTGGTAGTGCTAAGGATTACGTTTCCTTCGAAATTAAGTAATATAATAAAATTGTTTTTTCATTGTTTTATTAGAATAATAAAAGCTAAATAGCATGACCGAAGCCTAGAAGTGGCTCCTAGAAGGGCACACACTGAGAATATTAATATATTGCTATGAAAAACTATTTAAAAAAATTATGAAAGTTAAATAAGGAATGAAGACTGACAAATAGAATTTCTAGCTTTTCATAATTTGTGAGCAAAACTGCCTGAATACATGTATAGAACCTAAATATATAACCATACCTTTATTATCTATCTATCATATTTAAATGACGATATTACTCTATTAAGAAATATTAATTCAAAGATACTTTTAAGCCAAACCCACTCTAATACGCTTTCTTCTTATCTCTAGAACAAGAATATGATACTGATCTTTGTGCTATGACTTTGTTTTTCTAAATATATTTCATAATGCAAACAAACTTCAGGTAATATAACTTCAGATAAAGTAAAAATTATAGTTATAATAAGGATTATATACTTTATATAGATATAGCTTCGTAAAAAATTAGACATATATAAAAATTTTATATAAAATTAAAAGAATTAATAATAGAGCTATAAATTTTTGTGTATTTAGACTACAGTCCTTTTCCAATTTTGCTTCTTATCTTCTTCTTTTCTTTTTATTCTTTAATACTTTGATATAATATAACATATCGTATTCTGAAATCAACATAAGTAGACTTAATTCCAACTGTTTCAGAATAAAATCGCTGCTTTTGAAAGTTTTAAATATTCCTTAAAGCAGAGATTAAAATGTTCACATAAAATTCAAACTCAAACATAAATGATTTTGAAAAGATTAATGCATTACAAAATGTTTAACACAGCTTATCCTTTCAGAGTAAACCACAAATTTGCAAAAAAAAAAAACTTTTAAAGGCTCAGTGAAAAACAATTTATATTTTTTCATTAAAATTTTGTGCTACTTAATGTCAGAAACGGAAATTGAAAAAAGTATTATATGTCATATTCGTTTCCGCAAGCATTAACACATTAACATTATGAAATATGCACCGAAAAACGCTACATATTTAGCACAGTTTTAGAACACCTTCACTTTAGCACCTCTCTGAATGCGCTTTTCGGACCCCACAGATGCTAATGTGTGCTGAATTATAAATGCGATGCATGTGAATGTGCATGTGCATTTCAATCCGTAAATTTGAATGTGTGCTTATGCGATTATGTGTGAGTGCACGTATTCGGTAATGAGAACATGCTAATGACATTGAGCTTGAAATTGGAGGTTGCGGTTTAATTTACGCTCGGCACATCCAGTCTGAATTTTTATTGGACTAGCAGGAGTATTGCCACAAGGATAACAAAAATGCAGTAAAAATGAAAACGCTATATTGCAGCAACATTACGTGCATTTTTTATTATACCTTCATTGTGAACAACTTAAAATTTTATATTATTTGCATATAAGTTCTTCACTTACTAAAATGGAAATCTGCAGTAAGTGGACTTTACTAAAATAGAGCGGACAAATCATTTTAATGAGGATATTTTATGTGCTTTGCCATAGATTTTTTACAGGAATTCGCATAAAGATAGGACTTGTATAAAAATTTGATATTCAATTTTGTATTTAAAGAGCCAAACTCACTTACAAACTAATGTATTTCACCTTTATATATATAAAAGTAATTTATTATTTAGTTTAGAACATTGAATTTCTTTCATAAATTGACGTCATTTGATGTAAAATTGTTACTTATAAAAATTGTTAAGTGAATTGTTACTTCCGGTAATTTTAAAACTGCACTTTAGCATGCAATTTTTAAATAGAAGTTAAAACGATTGCATGTAATTAAGCTATTAGGTTCTGCCCCTACATTATGTATTTGAAATATAAATATATTTGCTTTCTTATTTGCGAAAGCCCCAAATTAATTAAGCAAATAATCAAATAAGTATTTCATGAAAATAAATTCAACAAAAGCCGCATATTTATAAAATGCATATTTAATTGCCTCCAATCTTTTCCAAAAACCATAAGTAAATAATGTCAAACGCAAAAAATCAATAAAATTTTCTAATTATTTAAATTGACTTCAAGACATGGGTCAAATTAGTAAACTCAGCCCTTGGATGTCAAAGTTTGCAAACCCATTAATGAAAGAAAGCAGCAATCAGGAAAACAAACATAGAACGGCAAGAAGGAAGCAACTACAACTACAAAACTTAATACATACAATCTGTTCGAGCAAAAGTTAATCAGGCTTAGCAGAAAACTGGCAAGAGTTCTCATGAATAAAGAGGAGATACCACAACAACACAAACAACAAGAACAACAACAACAAAACAATCTTTTTGAAATTTATTTCACTGTTTTGATTTTTAAAATTTTTAAATGAAATTTTTTATAAGCAATGAAACAAAAAATTCACTCAATTTAATTCGAAAGAAAATCTCTTAAGACTTTTACAATTTCTCATATTTATTTTAAAATTTATTACAGCAAACAAAGTTGTGCCCACGCAGTTTATATTATTATGTGATGAAATATAAAAAAAAAATTTAACAACAAATGAGATCAGGAAGATGAAATATTATTTAAATTTAAGATACTAAATTGTCTGCCAATAATATTTGAGGTACATTTAAATGACAGAATAACTTTAAACTTTGAAATCTAATTTATAATAAATTGGAATAAGGCCATTTGTATGCTTACTTCGAAATATATCTTCCTGTTATATGTTATTAGTATCAATCATATTTATAAAACCGCTATTTAAAAATGACCAAATAACCAAATAATTCGATTTTCACGGTTAGATGGATGTGTAGCGTTTAGCAAGGCCTCAAGTACTACTATTCGCCAGCTAAAAATTGCACAAAGCCAGGCTCTGAGAAGACTTTTCAAGGTAACGTGGTACATTAGGACAAGTGACATCCTTATTATTCCTCATTATTGATCCAATAATGAAATACACAATAGATAGAGCCCTGAAATTATTTAGGAATACTGATCGGCTTACCAAAACCACGTTTTTCAATCTTAGAATGGTTACAGGCTCCTCTTGGAGGTATGCAGATCTGTGGTCAATTATTGTTTAATCTGATGAAATGATAAACAATAATCCAATCAAGGCGTAGAGAGGGGTTATGGCGTAGAGGTTACGCAGTTAACTGAGAATAAAAGTGCTCAAGTGTACTGACTCAACTAGCCTCAACATAATAATAATTTATAAAACTATTATTTAATACGTGAAATAAAATACTTACTTTCTAAGCGTAATACATTTAAAGTATACGTTTCGACAGAAATCAATAAAAATTGCAGATATTACTCGGCGGAAAAGAAAAATTAAAGGTTTTTATCCAACGTAAACCTGAAAGTATAGGTATATTCTCAAAAAACTGTGAATATAATGTTGCAATAGAAAACAGTGTATTTGCAGAAATTTAATATTATAGAGAAATTCGGTTATTCACCAATCTCGTCCATTGGTGTTGCTATTAGCTAGCACTTTTACTTGTTTTTGCTGCCGTTTTTATAAAATTGCATTTGTACTTGTATTGCCCGAATTTGGTGCTGTTAACTGACACCTCATTTTGTGTTAATTTGAATAGAATATCTAAATTTACAGCCGTTTGAATTAAAAATTTGAGTTAAAAATTATATATAATGTGCATTACGACTTCTGATCCCTTATTCACAAGTAGCATGAGTGCTGTAAATAAAGGATCAAGACTTATTAACAAATACAATTTTAATTTATTTATTTTTCTTTAAAAAAATATTATAATTTTTTCCTGCAAATATACTTATGCGTATTTTTAGAAAAATCTGCTTCTTACTTGCTTTAAATTAAAGTATAAGTAAGTTACTGGCCTACACAGGAAAGCAGAAAAATAAACAAAAAGTTATATAAAAATTAAAAAGTCAGAAAAAATTGAAAAGAGATAAAAAAAAATAGCCACAAGTAACAATTTAACTTTTTTCAAAAAAATCTGGTAAATAAAATACTTAACACTACTTTAGGGCACGTTCGAGAGTTTTTCATTAAGAATATAAATTCTTTTTCTAAATTTTTTTAACATTTTTCTGTACAATTAAATATGCTTAAGTTCTTGAAGATAATTAAATTTAAACGAAAATTAATTTCCGGCAAATTTCTATGTTCAGTGCTTAAAAATGTGTAAGGACTTAATGCCTTGAAAATAAATTAGACTTTCACAATAATTTCGCCAACAAGTTCACTAAATACATACTTTTAAGTAGCAATGCAACAATTTTTTATGTTTAAAAATTATATTAAAATTTGTTACATTAATTTTAATTAATAAATTAGGTAAATTAGACTAGAACAGAAATACTATACTAGGCTTCCAAAAGATCGGATCACTACGACTCTAGTAGGTCTTTTGTGCTAGTCACTAGAGGACACTCAAAGAGTTCTCACGATTATTAAAAGAGAATATAAACTCCCATTCTAGTATTCCTTTATTGGTTTACATCAAATTATTTGTCTATATTACAATTCATGTGACTAGAGCAATCATCTTCTTTCATGTAAAGTCTCATCTACGTGAGATGGTTTCACTGAGATAGAAAACAATATGGATTAGCACTTTAGCTTATCCCATTTTTTAGCAAGAACTTTATTTGTGGACTAATTTGTTTCCTGATAAGGCGCAAGTGCTTTAAATTGAATAGTTGGCTTGACTTAAGTGTACTTTTTCATTAGAGATTGCATTGAGATCAAACCTACAATAAGGCTCAAATCCGGACATTTGAATGACTGATCTATTGCTTATAGAACTATTTCTGGGCTCATTGCTAATAATTTCTGTGTGATCAGGTATGAGAGGTATTTGATTCTATTTATAATTGGTAAACAGTTTAACTCGTAAGTTAATTTAATTCTTATTGTAAACATTAACTCATCTTAATATGTTTTAGTTTACTTAGTATTTATACTGAGTGAAAAATTTTTAAACGTCTACATTGTTTAAAATTTAGACAAAACTATAAATTTATACTGTCAGTTTGAATAATTTATAGTTTTATATGATTTAGTTGATTCCAAAAACTACCTATGCCAGCACTATAAAAAAATTGCTGATTTTAATTTATAGACTAAAATCATTTTTGTATTTATTTTTCGTTTCTGTTTGTTTACATGTTTTTCTACTCACTATTTTTATTTACTTGTCACTTCACTACAAATAAAAAATTCTGCTTACAAAAATTTTCCAACTTTGAGGCATAAATTTTTATGCCACCTCTCATTCAAGCATTCTATCGCTTCTATTGGATGGAGAACACCCGACGTCCTACCCCATTTCTTGCCTTTTGCATCGCATTATGACAGCTCGTTTAAATTTAAAATAAATATATAAATGAATTTCTGTCAATGTTTACGCAGAGGCTTAACGACTGACTGTCAGCTGTAAAAAACGTTTTTTGAAGTCGAACGTTTTGTCATGGAAAAATTGCACCCACTACCCAGTATCCAATTGTCTTAGAAATACAAATGAAGTATATTATTTTCTTTTTATAGTAGGATTACATGTTGATTGACATTTGGCACTTGACACTTTCTAGCCTTAGGCTGCAAGTCTTAAGAACAAAAAATCGTGTTCCCCTCTATACGCAAAAGTAACTAAAACTTTTTATAATTAAGCTCGAGAAAAGTATCTTAAAATTTTTACACGGCATTTGATCTTCGCTCTTCCATTTGAATGCAAATAATAAATAGCAATTTTTAGGACTAAGTCACTGTAAGTTCAGCGATAGCATGCAATGATTTAGTATTGGGAAAAAAAATCAAAATAAATACTCAAAGTTAAATAGCATTTCATCCGGCGTGAAATTGCAAATTCAATATTTACTTTCAAACCAAAATTACACCTCAGCAGCAAATTTATTTAAATAATTTTATTTTATAACAGTAACAGTGAAAGAAGCAACATTATTGACCCCACGTACTACGTACTACATGGGGTCTTCTTTGAAATTCTACGAAAATACGTCAGCTGTTTTTTACCATATTTCGACAGCACAAATGCTGAATTCTTCAGAACTTAATAAGCAGAATAACTTCTAAATCTGCTAATATTGAAGTGGCTAAGCAGCTCATTTTCTGTTTGGATTTAGTGCTTGTGAATAATTAAAATTCAGTGGTTGAGGATTCTGAAACGAAAGGAAATATGGAGTGGGGCTCAGAATTAACGTACGAGTATTCAAAATGCAGACTTTGAGTACTTTCATGTTCCAGTTTTGTGCTCGGAACATAGGCAGGTGTTATTCCTTCGAACTTGTACTCAGCCAGAAAAATATGAGCAAAAAAATATTATGCAAATTGGCATTAACTTTTGCATTTATTTACAGAGAGAATTTTAAATATTTTTTAAAAGTTTCAACATTATAACTTGTGTAATTACAGGCTTGTTTGCGTCTCTCAGTTTAGAATAATAAATACTTTTCAGGCGTATCATGTGTTTTTAAAGCTGCAAAACAAATAAATAGAGATTACTTTGACATGCTCTCAACTTTAAAGTTTAAAGTGTAGTATTTCAATATAATATTAAAATTATAAAAAAAGAATTTGGGTAAAATAAATTTTCTTATAGTACATTCCTCTTTAATATACAATTGTAAAATAATAGCTGAAAAAAAACAATAATGTCCTTTTGCTCAGATTAGAGCTATTACCCCTCTAATACGACAGAGGTATCAAATTTAGGTTACAAAGAAGTGCATTGCAAGGACCTTTTGCACAACCACTTTTGTTTACATGAGACATTATTTCATTAGGTATCAAGAGTCATGGTAGAGTGCAAATTTTTTTTAACAAAATTTAATACCAATAATCAATTTGGTTAACATGAAGTATTACTTTAATCAGAAGATTTATTTGCGAAAGGTAATCATAGCACGTGAACTTTGGCCTAAGATTACATGTATCAAGGATTACGCTACATTTGAAAGGAAATCAGTATCATGATTGATGAGTTTTTTACAAAAAGTGAATATTTTTATTTATATTACACAGGTATAGGTAAAGACACATTTTTTTTCTCTATCATAATCAATAAGAAGTATGGCAATCACTCCGTCTGCAATGAAGCATGTGATATGTGTGCATATTGAATTAAGTTGAGAGGATAGCAAATATCAACATCAATCTAAGGAAAAGCATTACTGCCTTCAGTATAAATGACATATATAAGATACGGCAAGAATTTTTGAAATTTTGAGTAAAATATTTTATTGACTGATTTATTGAGCACTACAGATAATAATAAAATAATATATTTTTTAAGACCACTGATGAAGGGTATTTGGCAATACTCGAAACAGCTATATGGTCAGCCAAAAATTCAATTAATTCAAATAATTTAAAAAAAAATAAATAAATTTTTGTTGTTGTTTCACTTCTGTTCGAAAACCTCTTTATATATTTTTTAATGTTAATTTTTTCTTGCCAAGGATTCCAATAGCAAAGAAAAGACAAGAACAAAAATTTTATTTAATTATTTTTTTTATTTAATTTAACGCTGTTTAGAGTATCGGCAAGTACTCATCATCAGTGGTCAAAGGAAATATTCGAATTTCTTAATTAGTTTATAGTCCTGCAAGTGTCAGACTGCAAGTGCCAGACTTCGAACTCGTGCGTGTCAAATTTATTTTATATTTAAATTAATCAAATTAATATATTTTTTATTATATTATAGTAATTGTTACTTTTAATCTCTCTCTATAATTTTAAGTAACCACATCTCCTTATTTATAAAACGTCTGGGTACTACGACGTTTTAAAAATGTATAATTCCATCTTCCATCTTAAGTTTTTAAAGAGCATCATAAATATTCAATCTAAAGTGTTACATAGAAATATTTCTCCATTTACCACTGTTAAATCCTATATGGTTGAATACAAACGAACATTAATAAACTCAAAAGCATTTTCAGTTTCCTAGTGCTTTCTCCAACATCAAACGAGCAAATGTGAAAGTTTCATACACTCTGCACGCCACAATTTGGTAGTCTTCCAACAATCGCAATCGTACCGTGCCGCAACTATGGGCAATCCATTTAATGTTCATTTTTCAATTTCAGTCAAATATGAACGTAACTCCATTTTACACTTTCAGTTTTAATTGCAAAGGCAAACCCAAACGGCGGAGCGCCTTAGCCTAAGGAATTTCTGCCAAGGAAGAGGAAAAAGCTCGAGATGGCAAGTTTATGCACTGCAAATAATAAATATTCGCGCACGTAATAAATGTACAGCAATAATTTTTCACAAACTCATTTTACTTGTTGTTAGGCCAATCGGCTGGTAGACTGGTAGACTGGTAGGCAGGTAGTCGCTTGGTTGAAGTTCATGATTGTATCCTTGAAGGAAGGCTTTAATACTTTATGAATTTGTAGCTAAAAGGAATTTCAGTATTACTGCTTGCGAGTTTATTTCGGTCGTTTTTATATAAACTTTTATGCTTTTACTATGCCATATTATTTTACAGTATTTCGTTAATGCCGAGAAACCCATTTTCAGCCACACAAAATATAAGAAATTAATTCCTCCCACAAATTCCCGAAAAGCTCATGGCAGCTCATGCCAGTTCATGGCGTATAAATTTTAACTGATTTCTGTTACTTTTATGTGCACATTGTTAAAAGAGAAAACTTATAAAAATAAAATAAAATAAAACAAAATAAAAACATTATTTAACAAGAAAACAACATAAAATATTAACAATGCATCAATAAAATATTAATTTGCTAAAGGACAAACACGTAAATATTGAAGCCGCATAATACCTTCAGTGTTTGTGTGATTGTGTAAACTTTTCCACTAAGTAGTGTGCCTGCGCCTTGTCATAAAATTGTACCAAAAATAACAATTTCCGCTCCAATAAACATTTCCGCTTCGAGAAGTTCTATATTTTAAATTGACTGAGATTGAAAGTGTACGAAAAAAGGCAGACAGATACGAATATAAATAATGTAGAACTAAGTAAACACAAACTTCTACGGAAATATTTTACAAAATCGACTGGAGAACCTCTACTTTTCGAAACAAACTACGAAATCCGCCACTATTTGAGGTGAATAATTAAATGGCTTTTAAAGCAAACCTCATCAAGTTTTCGAGGTTTCGAAGTATCAACAAAAACAAGATATTTATTTAATTTATTAATGAATGTAGGATATGAGTATTTGCTTTATATTTTACACAAAATCATTAGTAATTAAATCAAGCCAAATAGAAAATGCTTCAGCTAAAGAATTGTATAATTTCATAAAGATTATTAAAATTTTAAATGAAAGGTTGACTTCATTAGATTAATTGAACTAAAAATTCAACTTATATTGATCATTTATTATTCATAGTGCCATGTGTAATATTTATCTTCTTATGAAATTCACTTCATCGGAGATAGCGAGTGAGCCCCTATGAGCACGTACACAAGATAATATGTTTGACTACACTTATCTTGGGAAATGCCTCCACATGACACCGCTGGAGAGTTATCTAGCACCCGCTAGGTAATGAGCTAATAGTGTGTACAGCTAGTCCTATCCCCAGGACTACCCACAGCTTGTGCACAGGGTTTGGACCCGTCACGTAATATCAGTCATGACGTAAGGATGCCTCGGATTTGAAAACCGTTTGTTGACAACCCACGTAATTTATGCATATATAACATATATATACAATTTTTTGAGAATTATTTTTCAAATATTAAATAACGATTTTTTAAACTTGAAATTGTAGCTACAGTATCTATATCTCAGCATCGCAAAAACAAACACAATCTAGAAGAAATTAAGATACTTAAAACGACTTAATTGAAATAATTTTAATCTTCTATCCTCTGAGAAATGAATTGCAACATAATAATCAGTCCTAAATAATTGTAGAATAGCAGACATGAAGATAGTCAATTTATTCTCATTTTAAATTTAGGATGAAAATACAGAAATACAAACGTCTCAAGAAAAGAAGTGGTATAGGCTAGTACAGTTAACCCAGCCAATAGCAACATTCATATGTAAGTAGGATTCAGAAACTTATTCAAAATTGCTTTTAATAAAACACATTCCCTTAATATAACTTAAAATCTACTATAGACATTCTCTTCTCTTTAGACTTTCTCTTTTCTGGATCACATATGTCTATGTATTTAATGTGCAACTTATTCTTGGCCTTGTTGAGGTGATAAGATTGAATTATTTTCTATAACAGAAAGTTTTTGAATATAAGTTTTAAATATTACTAGAAGAAAAATGGTTTAGTTAGGGTAGTTCTGTTGAAAAAAAGATATTTCAACTTAATTTTAGTCCAATTTAAATATAAATATACTACCGAAAGAACTTTTATTAACAATATTTAAATAGAATCACATTGGAAGAGTTTAAAAAAAATCCATTCGGTTAGAATATTGAGCTTTAAAAATAACGAATCATAAAATTTGTAACATTTTGTGTTAGTTTTTTTCACACATCTAACTTGCGGAAATAGAAATAGTTATTGTTGAATAAAATAAGCTTAGGTACCAAGCTTTTTTTATCTAAATCCACAGTAGCAGTAATTTTTAGAGAATTTTCACTTAACAATCAATGAATGAGTTTAACCTGCATCTACACTGGCTATACTTTTGGGAAGATTTAAAGACACACTTATACATGAAAATAACACATATTTGTATCTAAACATACGTCTATTGACGTTGCAATACATAATATAATGTTTGTAAACTACTAATCGTTCTTGCAAGAAATGTAGTTCAACCAAATGATAAACTTTACAGACTAATCGGCTAATAGTTAACTAGTAAGTTAGTTCAAATTTTGGTGAAATTATACAAGTTTATAAACTAAGATATTTAATAATAAATAAACTGGATATCCCATGACTGTATTACTAAAATAAATAATGCTTTAATACTTTTGAATATCTATTCAGTAATAATTTCAAAATAACCTTTTACTACTTTTTTCAATTCTCTCAACAAAAGTCTTCACCTGTTTAGGGAAAACCCCAACTTTATCACTAAAAATTATTATATACATACGATAGTTAGACAAATAATAAAATATACTGAGATGCATACTAAAAGATATGTATGAATTCAAATGTAGTTGGCTGTGGTCAAATCACACGTAATATCTCACTTCAGGTTGTTAACCTACTAAGCCACTTCAAATAAAATGTTCCCAAATATTGTGAAAGAAAGAGCTGAACCCAGAGGCAAAAATGCCATTAATGTGTTTTTCGCGTTTATTCAATACTTTTTACTGAATACTTTTTTTAGCCATTCCCAAGGCGACAATAACCAATATTATGTACAGAACGCACAGCTACGAAGCTCGATAGCTCGATAAGGCACATGTGCATACGTGGGAATGCGATGTAGTAAGCTAATGTAAGCCAATGGATAGCCTATATGAGGTTATATAAGCAATTCGGTATCAGTCCGTAAACAAATTCGTGTTTGTACCTACATTAGAAAAAAAGGAGTATTTAAGTGTACTGACGTATTTTGACGCAATCATGCTTACGCCAGAAATGTACCCAAGAGTCTGAAGGGTGCTTATTTTACTTTTTTTACAACTAATTTATCTTATCTTTTATTACTTTAATCGCAGCTGTTGGTATAAAATTCTTTTTTTTTTGCGCTCAAATGTAATTGATGCTATTATCATTGCAGTATACAATTAAATACTATAATTGCTACCATTTCTCAGTAACTTCACTTTTCTCGTACTCAGAATGTGAAAAAATGTGAAACTCAGCTTTTCTTTTATTCTTGGTTGAAAAATTAATTACAACGAAAGAGTAGTAATTATTTTAAATACTTTTAAGTATGAGATTTTATTTTAATTAAGTAATTTTGTTAAGTTCTTATTAAATTCATTATAAAAAAAAATTAAAATCAACATTTTAGTTAAGATATTTTTTAAAAAATGTAAATCTAGTTCTTATACTAAATTAATTTTTTAAAAATAAACAATTTAATGAACTTAACTTTAAATGAAATACAATTGTGTTAATTCAAAAAATATCACTTAACATATGCTGGATATATTAAAAACACAATATTATACAATCTTGATGTTATGTATTTGTTTTTAATAATATTTATTTATATGTTTTTGCAAATTATTCTATATAAAACCCAAGAAAAAAATTTGCTAATAATATATTTGTGTTGTAAATAATTGTCCTTGTTTATGACGTCAATCTGTATAAATATTTAAGCAATATTAAACCATATGAATACCTATTTTGTTATATGTGAAGCTTAAAACAGAAGCAAAAACAACATTGAAGTATAAATAAATTGTACTACAGTTTAATGTTTATACTCTACAAATTTATTAAATAAACTAATTTGTTATTTAATAAAAATTTAGAATATTGTTAAAAACATTTAAATTCTAATACTAGTAATTAAACGTTATAAACTCTTTTGAAATACAAAAAACAATAAATTAAATTTTGCATGAAAATTATTTTATTTACTTAAATGTTTTTTAACAATACCATTTTTTTTATTTGTTTAATTAATAAAATATAAAATTAGACTACAGTATTTATTAATTAAAAATTATTTAAAATATGTGTTTGCAAAAATTTGCATAAATAGCCACAGCAATTCTTATAACCTGTGTATAAAATTTTTCATTAGAAAAAATAATTTCGGGAAGAGCATTTTATAAACGGAACGGAAAATCATGAAGATAAGTTTCATTTTTGTTCTTCTTACAATCGCATTATTTGCGGTTCAAACATATGCTCAAGACACTACTGCATCATCCGGAAACTCAAACAACAATGTCAACAGACACAACAATAGAAATGTTAACAGAGTCAGAGTTGGAAAACGTGGGCGGAGAACTACGAGTTCAGGCTGAACTGAATATAAACTAATTATTAATATATATATATATTTTTTTTTGTTTCATACGAAAAAAGAAAAAAATGTTTAAATTAAAATAAAAATCTGTTTTAAAAGTTTATATATATAAATCAATAAAAGATTTAAATTTACTAAAGTCGATTATTTCATGTTTAAATCTATACATATCGAAATGTTCTGCAGTCGGGCATGAACATTTTTTGTACAATATAAACATAAAATTTTCTCCAGGATGTGTATGTGTTAATATTATCTATATATAAAAGCATATATTTAAAAATAAAATTAATAAACTTCTAGACATATTCAGCCTATTATAGGCATCCTATTACAGATATTTCCGTAAAATTATGATAAGTTAAAGCATGAATTAAACACAAATTTAATAGCTCAAAACTCCTAAAATTATACCTCAGTTTTCTTAATTATAGGCGTCAGATATTAATAAATACGTCATATTTAGAAACACATCCATCAATATAAATCTGAGAAATTTTTTGGGAAAGATTTAATTTTAACTTTCATTTTTACACTTTAATGATTGATACGTTCTTTTAATTTTCTTTTATAAATTGTTTTTTAAAATAATATAGAAATTAAGTGATACATAAAATAAAAGTATTAACAGGAACAATAAGCAAGTATCATATTAAGAAAAATGAAATAAAAACTCGTCAGCATCATTTACTTAAGTTGTTAAACCTACTTACTGTTTTGATATTTTAATATTTATAGATATTTTGATGTGTCAAAGATATATAATTAACGTAAGAAACACTTAGACATACTTTCTATTCCGATATTTTGGTATTTATAGATATTTTGATGGATTAATGATATATAATTAATGTAAGAAACACTTAGACCTACTTACTGTTTTGATATTTTGGTATTTATGGACATTTTGATTTGTCAATGATATATAATTAATATAAAAAACACTTAGAATGCTAAGTATATTTGAATTCAAATTATATTAATTTTGAAATTACTTAACTAATTCACATACTTCACTAACTTCACTAACGCAAGTTATCAGTACTGTATGAATTAAAATAAATAATAGCCAAATAAGAGCTTTGTAAAGAAGGTGCAGAAAAAGACAAAAAGATAAGATACCAGCTATCAGCTTTAAATAAAATTAAGAAATTAGAAAAACTTAAACGAAGTTAAAAAAGTGCTGGTTAACAGCACTAACAAATGTAAAAAAGTAACACAATTTCTATACAAACTCTTTGAATTCATATTGTACTTTGAAAATTAAAAAGTTAAATGTAAGGAAAAGAAATAAAATGACTTAATGACATTTTATTTTATTTAAATGAGCTTCGTGTATTTCGCAAAAACTAATATTATAGGTAGATGCATATACGTTTCTAATCAACGTTTCTAAAGTACATATTTGAACAAAATCTTTTTACGTTATTATATTACCTAAATTTAAATTATAATATTTTGATTATAAATTACACAGAATACTTATAACGATAATTCAGAGTATAGACTATAATTATAAACATTGCAAGCCCAAAACTGCATTTCGTTCTTTAAAAATCAATCATTGAATTAACCGATTTGCTCCAAAAAGGCTAGTTTAAGTTTAAGACAAAGCATGTTACTACAAAATCAATACTTGGATTTAATGATATTTATTACAAATTTTAGTATCATCAAATTTCTCAGAGGAGATAAGCTGGAATAACAATTCCTCTTATTGTAACTTCTTGTGCTATCCTTGTTAAACCGTTCGATCCTTGAAGCAAATTTAATAAGATCCAAAAAGTTTAAATTTGTTTTTTCTAAAACGTAACAAACTTGTTTCTATTGTATCTTTCGATTGATAGACTCCACATTCTCTACATAATGGTAACCCCGCAAATAGTTAAAACTTCGACGGAATAGTGCACTCTTTCAAGCTTTTTGAACATTTTAGGAAGTTAACTCTTAGATTAATTATTTAAATTTGAGTTTAAATTGTTAATTGCAAACAATATTGTCTATTATTTAAAATTAATTTAAATATAGAATAAATTATACAAGAACTGAAAATATATTGGTTCCACACAAGTGTTTTGAAAATGTTTTTATTTATTTAATTCATTATGTACAGGTTTGCAAATTACTACGTAAGTTTTGAGAGCAAATAAATAAAACAAAGAATGGGTCTTTCCGAAATTTTGGAATAAATACCTGTGCAAAAATTCAAATTTTCTAGTGAACGTTATAAGTAAGAGTAACTAAGGTGAAACGTAGTCATCAGTAGAGAGCCATGAAGATTTCTATTTTGTTTATTTGTGTAATTTTCACATTATTTTTGGTGCAAATCCATGCCCAAAACACAAACAACAACACCAATCGAGGTGTTAACAATAATGTCAACAATGTAGTGATTCGCGGAAGGAGACGGACAACCACCACAGCTGCTTCTAAAACAAAACTGGGTTAAATTTTGGAAAAAATTTGAATGAAATTGTTCTATTAAAAAACCTTTCTTAAGATATATAAAATAGATATTGTTTAAATGATTTTTACTTCAATATTTTCAAAATAAAATTTATAAAAACAGTCATTTATTGAATGCAGGGTTATGAAGAACTTAGTAATTACTAGGTATATTATACGCTAGAAGAAAGAATATGATAACTTTGGAAGTGTTTCTATGTAATGTCACGTACCTTACATTAATCACGCCTATTATTGTATTGTCATTTGTTTTTATCATTATGGTCTTGGCTTGAAGTTTAGTATATTTGCAACACGGAGGTATAGATCTATTAATAATTAGCGTATATTTAGAGATTCAAGTACTTGAAGGCTATCCTTTCACTTAGAGTTATTAATTGGAATGATGGATTGTTAAAATAAACTCAAAGTATCGAAGGCTAGATTTTCTCAATAAGCTTGCATGACCATCTCTAGTACCAATTAACTTTTTGGTAACTTTTGAAAAGTAGTGAACTACAGCAACAAGAATTCTTTTATATATTTTTTTTTAATTTTATTTTTATATTTTTATTTTAATTAATTAAGTTTTTGGCTGACCACACAACTGTTTCGAATATTGTTAAATTCCATCATCAGTGGTCTTGGAAATATTTCTTGTGTTTAAATATTTGTAAATAACTTTTTTTTTTGTTGAGAGTGCAAGTACCAGGGATTGAATTCAATCTCCGAATAACATGAATAAATTAACTGTTAATAATAATTTAATAATATTTTTCTTCTTGAGATTTTATATATTTATTTCGTATCAGAAAATATATTATTTTACACAATAATTTACAAATGGATTATGTAAAAAAGCGTGATTATTCATTAAAAAATATATACTACCTGCAAGTACTTCTTCTTTAAAGAAGAAATTTCGATTTCTAATATAAATTGTCAGGCACAGAAGCCTCAATGACTTTTAAAATTGCTGCCAATACTTCAATGGTAAAATGTTATTAATTGAAGTAATTGAAGAATTGTAATATCTGAACTTATTACTCAATATTGTTTGTAGTAAAAAACTTTAAACAGAAGAATCTTAGTTTCTAGCGTTGAAATTAAAATTTTAAGGAAACACCTAATAACTTCCCTCAAGACTTAAAGTTGCTGTCACTACCACTTAATACCTACTTTAATTAAAAACAGCAAATTCCTTTATATCAACCTTTGGTTTTTCAAATAATTACTGCTTACCAGAAATATATTTTTCAATCTAATCATTTTAATTAAACTTTTTAAACAAGTTGTGAACTACGTTGCATGCACTACTTTAGTCCTTTAAGGACTAAGGGCGTTAGAATTTCCCCTGTCAAAACAGCTAAATGTAATTTAACAAGCTGTTAATTCGCTTTTTAAATTTTTATCCTCCACTTCTGAACTTTAAACACTTAATAACTTAATTCAAAAGAAATTGCAATCCTTAAGATAAGTCATAAGCTTCAGATTATAGCCTTTAGCGCTTTAGCGTAAGATTTTATTCAATTATTTTTTAATATTTGCTCGAAGCCGGCAAACTAGAAATTGAAAAAATTGAAAAGAAAACTTGCAAAATAATTTATTGCAGAATGGAAAATGTATTATGGAAAAGTGGGAAAATTCCCTGATTCATTACGCTTGGGCAAGTAGCAAAATTGCTTTATGGATTCTAAAATACAGCATGAAAAATAATTAACTTATTCAATATTTCAACAAAAGTTTGAATTTTTTTAAAAAAATTTTAATTGAAAACAAAATTTACACAAATCTTATTTGCTCTAAGCTCTGAGCTGTTCGAAATCTGCACAACCGAACTGCAAAATTTGTAACAAAATTTGATTCGGAAAAAATATAAAATTTTGAACCAAAATTTGTACACAAATGAGGAAATTGTAAGTGCACAATATCCGCTGTCAAATTGCTTTCAAAGTAAATTAAATGAAAATCAGGAAAATGCAAAACTTATCGATTCATTTGTGTTTCATGCCGTTTTCACATCTCAAGCCATATTTCACTTCAAATTCGCAGAGAAAATTTTATTTTATTTTATTGAGCATAAATATATTAATAAGGAACACTGTGCTTGTAGTTCAGTTTTGATGTACATTGAAAGGACTTTAAAGGAGTCTTAAAACTTATCATCTTTCAAGGATTTACCTTTGAAAATGTCAGCTAAATTCTGAGCTTATGATTTCACGGTTAAAGTTAAAGTAAGCAGCTGTTTCCCGTTACTTTGTAATCATATTATAATCACAACAGCACAACAACAACAACAACAACAGCAGCAACAACAGGAATAAGTTCATTCTTCGTTACTTCATGAATACTTACAGCAGAGGAGCAACATCAACATCAAGAGCAACAGCAACATTACGTGAAGCAACAGTGAAAATAGCAACAATTTGACAAAAAAAAAAAATATATAATGAGAGCTCACTTGAGTGGCATATCATTGACAAAAATTCGCCTGTTGCAGTTGCTGACTTTGTATGAGAACACAGCTGCTTCTTTTCCAAATGCTACAAGTAGCAATTCTAAAGGAAAACTTCGTCCAACTTTGGTTCTGGTTGTGTTTGTAAAGTATCCTTGAAATGGTTTCAGTGTCGTTTTGTATTATACTTTCGCATTATTTTGTATTTTTATGATTTTTTATTTTTAGTGAAAGTAAAAAAAAGTAAAAAGTTCTGTCTTAAAACATATAATATTGCCACCATACAATGTCAATTTTTCGTGCAACGCCTGCTTAGCCATACTTGACTCCTTCCTCGCTCTCTCCTTGGGAATCATTTCCGTTGCTTTTTGCGATGTTTAGTTAAAAGCAGAGAAAAATATAAAATCTATTAAAAATACACGAAACCAACCAAGTAGAGTAACCTCACCGAATGATACCGCATTGCATGAGGATGACAAATCAATATGAGGGTCACAATGGGCGTAGACATCTCTACGTTCGGAAAGGTGAATGTCAAGCGGGGAATGCTTCTATTATTTTAATAATGATTAGTTTTTTTCTTAAGGTTTTTGTTAAATAAATAATACTTTTCGTTTTCAATATTGAAACAAAGTAAAAATTCAATATAAGACATAAGCTTTGGAGTAAAAATAAGTTTTTATATATTAGTATAAATAATGGTACAGTTTTATTCGTAGTTATTTATAAGGTCAAATATATTTGAAAATGAATATAAAGACGATTATGAATATAATGATTATTTTGCTTAAATTATATGCAATAAAAATTATTTCATGTTAATAACTTAAATATTAAGCTTATTTTAAGAAGAAAAAGATTATATCTCTTTGAATGAAATTTTTAATAGTTACTCTATATATATGTGATAATATAAAAGCGACAATTTTTTTGAACGATTTTCTGAAGTTAGGATTCTGAAAATATTGTTATATTTTTTCGAATCTTATGAAAACTGAAACTTCTATTGAATATATGATAGTTAAAGCATAACTCACTCTTTCAGTCCCTACATTAGCCGAAATGTTTCATCCCAACAACATAAACGATAAGGTATTTTGGTTGTTTGGAAAACAATTAAAAAATTTCACAACACGTTTACTTTTTGGATAAAATGAAAAATTCGCTGACTCGTGGAAGACCCAAATCTATCGATAAGAAACCGTTTACAAGAATTTTGTTCCCGTTTATTAAAAACTCGCTGATTCATTGAAAACCGAAATCTATCGGTAAGAAATCGTTTTCAAGAATTTACTTCCCGTCTATTAAGTTGTGAAATATTTTCCATTATAATTTTAGGTCCCGTCAATATGAGATATAACAACGGTTAGAATTAGTGCCACACGATTACTGTTTATATTGTGACTTTCAGGAACTGGTAGTTGAATGACAGGAAATTGATTCAGTCATAAATACACTATTAATGCGATTAATAGACTGGTGGCATCATCGAACCTTTTTCCACATGGTATTTATTGCTACAAAATCCTAAATTTATGATTGTAGAAAGTATATCGACATAAAACACTTTTTTGTACTGCAATAAACCCTAACCGAACAGAAAATATTTTGCCTTCCGTATGAAAGCCAGAATGTCGGCCATTGAGGACCTCCTATTGTCAGAAGAGAAGAGTAGTTCTCGACCCAATGGCCACCTCCTGGCCCAGATCAAGGCTGGGTACTAGTTAAAAAATTTGTATTTTAAAATTATCTCCTAAATATATATTTGTATTCAACTTTATCAATTATAGTTGCAAATAATATGCATGAATAAATACTTTGACAGAAACCCACAAGCAATTTCTTTGATTTTATAAACAATTAAAGGTTTAAAGTTAAAAATGACTGAAAAATTATGAATCCTTTATGGTGGTTTATGTGGCTTGACGCATATTGACATTTGTATAAAAACAATTGTTTATTAGGTTAAAGTTGAAATTGCACAATTTATTAGCTAATTTAAGGTCGAGTAGGTGAACTACACAATTTTATGAAAAATTAATATGGTATTGATGATAAATAATAACTTTAAATTACAAAAAATTGCAGTTCAACAAACTTTTACATATTTGCAAAATTTTTCCATAACTCTGATGTGGAAACAAATGTCA
>NC_051846.1:208671691-208685486 GCF_002237135.1 Teleopsis dalmanni
TTTTGGAATGTTTTATTTCTACCATTATTTTATTTCTAGCAAATAACCACTTGATTAAATAAAAACGTAAAGATTCTCGAACACATATCTTTGTTTTAAACCAATAGAATGAATTGTTTTTTATACTTTCATTTTTGTTATTATTATAAAAATATTCTGAATATAGTCTTTCTAAATTTGCGTTAGAAGAAAGAAAATATAATAAATTTATTAACAGAATATTTGGCTTTAGTTTTCCGCATATTGGATATACCCACTCAAACGAAAAATGCACCAATAAATATAATGTCATAACATATATGCAGATGAAGACATGAGATATATGACTACTATTATTAGATATAACTTCTTCTTAATTATTATTTCTATATATATCATGTAGTCAGGTCTGTAATTTGGTTATTTGCTATATTTATAATTAATTCCGTTCTATTAGAGCATGGGGTTATGGAAATATTTTGTCGAAATATATTAAAATTTTTTTTATTTCAAATTTCAAAGATAATTACTATGTACATGAGCATTAATGGGGCATATCATTCGATTTTATATATTATATTATTTTTGTTTAAGCTTAAGAAGAAAATTACTTATATATTTTCTTTTTCTGTTTTCAGATTTGTTCATTCTGGAATGCCAATAAGAAATTTATAAGACTGACAAGTACCAAACCGCGCAGATAAAAAACTTTTCTTTAAAATTAGTTTTTAAGCTGCACTCAGTAGTTTTGCCTCGATTCCTTTAAAAGAATTACCAGAGCACTTGTTGCATACAATGCGCTTGTCGAAACTTTCATATCATAAAAACATTAAAAATGGTACACAAAAGTTCGACTCTCAACAACAGCAACATCAGCAACTACAACAGCAGCAACAACATGAAACTGCAACAAAATATCAATTTATTATGGGAAAGGTTGTAAAGGCACAAAGTGTATCATTGAGCTATAAAATTTGTGCAAACTATATTGATTATTAATGCATTATTTATATAATATGTATCATTCTCTGACGTTCCTATTGTATTTCTTAACAATTATCGAATTATATGATTAAATTGTGAATAATATTTTATATTTGTTAATTTTTTCATGCAGCGCTTTAGCGTTACTCACAGCAATTACAGCAATAATAGTGGAAGCGCACGTGGCAGTGGTAGCGAGTTTGGCAGCGGTGGCGCTCCTACAAATCGTAACAGTATTGGCAACGGCAGCTGTGTGTCGTCTACAACGACCTCAACATCAGCCAAGCGACGAAAATCCAAACAAACAAAGTGCTTCAGTAGCACAGTGTTTCGTTGTTGTTTACCTTGTCGCGGGGGCGGCTCAGCAGCCCCCGCTACAAGTCCGCCACAATCACCCGTACCAACACCGGACGAAGTGAATAACCAAGTGCACGGACTAACGCAACAATATCAAAACCAACAGCAAAACGATAAAGATAATAAGCATTTAAAGGAAGCAACTTCATTCGAAGAAGTGAATATTACAACTGTGAAAAAGCATTCAATCGCTGATACTATCGCAACCTCGGCCACAACGCCAATTTCATTGAAAACTCTTATAAACGACGTGGACGAGGATTACGAGCAACAATTGAGTGCAGCCGACATAGCAGCAGCGACATTAGCGACTGGCATTTTGGCACGTAAAGCAGAACCGGAAACTCTAAGTGACGCAAGCGTTTCACCAACGGCAGCTGTACTACAAGCCGCAGCAATTGGTTCAGTATCAACAACTTCATTGCTATCCACTACGACATCCCTTTTGTCTACCGTGGCAACAACACAAGTTTCACCTACAACACCAACAACAGCAACAACTGCATTAAGTTTCGCAACAGCACCCACATCCGCAACTGTTGCGGCCACCACACAAACTCCGGTCGCCAGCACAGTGCAGCGTTGCTGCTGTCAACAACAAACCTCTCCTTTGCCACACATCAAAGAGGAAGAAGAATCCGAACAACATCAACAATTTCTCAATAATCAACAAAAACTTTTACGTGCCGATTCGGATCAGCAATTGTTGTTAGTAACTACTACTACCAGCTACAGTGATAGTAGCGACAGTGCGTTACACTCAACGTGCAACACTTGCTCAGCAGCTGCTGGTCCAACATCAGCTACAAGCTGTGTACAAGACTGCACAACCTCAACACCCTCACCTCGTATAAAGCACAAATTTCGAAAACAGCACAAGTCCGGTTGGTCACGTATTGTAATCACTCCAGGTGCTGGTGTTGGTCTCGGAGCTACAACTTCGAACGAAACTCTTGCCTCTAGTGGCAGCAATACTAATACCAATACCAATAGTAGCAGTGCTACTGCTGCCCACCGACTTGCTTCGTCTTCTGCATCAGCTCTAGCGCCCTACGGCAGTACTCAACTATTACCAGCTAAGATGCAAGCTGAACAGGGATCCATCGGTGATCTGCAGAAGTATCACAGCCGATACTTGAAAAATCGCAGGCATACTTTAGCAAATGTTCGGTAAGTCTCATAAATCTTTTATAAATTTCATTGCATAAAAATGTTTACTAGATAAATATTCAAAATTGAATAGAATATAATAGGATTCTGGACTTATAAAAAGACGCTCTGACTAACGTAGATATCGTGTGGTACCAATCGAATCTAATAAAACAGAAAATATTCATGATTTTTTAAAAAGGTCACAATATTCTTCTTCCTACAGCAATAGATGAAGATTTTTAGTTGTAAACAGAGATAGGAGCTTTTAACCCTACCTTACAAACCCTATACACTAAGGTTGATTATATAGTATCTAATAATTTTGCCTGGGTAAACGAGAGAAACAATATCATAAGACTTAATATTTAAATGCATTCTTACTTGGTATATACGCATATATAATCAAGAAATAGTTTCCATAGATGATCTCGAAAAAACAATTTGAAGTCAATTGAAAGGCATTGATTGGTTTCTATATGGAATATATATGTAATTATCTTTTTACTTCATGTTAAAGTTCAGTTAATTTGTCTTCTAATTGCTTACGTTAATTTTTTTATTAGGTAAAAGCTTAATTTAGAATTTCTTAGAAACTAATTTTATAAATTACAAATATTAAATTAGTAGATATTAAAAGTCGTTCAAATAGTAGTTTAAAATTTGACGTCAAAAATTTCAAGTTCTTAACCGAAGAACGTCATTCTCTAGTAGTAATATGAATATTTGTACAAATGTGTCGCAAAAAGTATGGACTACGTAGATAGACATTTTTAAACAAGATTTTACAGTTTCTTTTGTTTAATATTCTAAATAATTAAAACATAACAATTGTCATAATAAAAATGCTAGTAATTATTTAAAATAAAGTATTAAAAATAGATCAAAACTCATTAATGAAGTGCTCTGCCTTAAATTAACTTTTCTAACTTTTCTTAAGTCTTACTTACTTAAATTCAATTTCAAACTTAAATATTTACAAAAAAAGTGGCAACTCCTTTTATAGGCAATAAAAATAATTAAAAGAAAGCGAAGCTTAAGATTGTATTAGATTATAATATATCCATCATCAGCGGGCTTTGGAAAGATTTGTTAATTTCGATATTTTGTATGTGCATATAAATAGAGTCTGCCTTTAAGAGTCTGGTTTCTGAATTCACTAAGTCAGACCAAAAAATACCCTCCAAAAAATTCTTAAGAAAATTAAAAAATTCGTGTTAGCTTTATTTCAATAATAGCGGTTCAAGTAGCTCTTAAATTCAAAAATAATGTCTACTATCAAATATGTATAGAGGTTTAACTCTATCTGGTGACCAACAGTTTCATTGGCTTACAGTCAATCAGTTTAACGTTGCCTATCGTATTTGTTTGTATGCAGTTTCATATTAGAAAGGATGGATAAGAAATTCTGTTAAATATATAAAGCAAGTGAGTAGAAATCTTATCTTGATCAGTACTTGGCGTTATTAGAAACAATTATACATTTAGTCCAAATAATTGATTTGATTAAAAATTAATTTTTGTTTGTTAAATTTTCTTATTCCATACGTACCTTATTTCTTATTTAAAATAGATACTTTTTTATGCGCCTACAAATTTACTATATTTAAAAAAGTTCAATATTTATAATTAGTATCAGTATTAGAAGTTAGCAAAAGTATTAGAAGTATCAGAAAACTAAACTAAAAAATGTAATGGAATATATAAGAAAAGTATCTTTCAATTATATAGGTATGTAGAAATAAACTATATAAAATAAATCAAAAATAAAAACTTTTAAATTGGCTTTTATTTAAGTTCAAACTGCTTTGAAAAACTTACCATATACGCACAGAGAAACCGATGCACAACGTAATGAACGTTCAGAAATTTAACATTGTTAGCTGGTAACTTACAAAATTAACAACCCAATGAAGGAGTTGGATGTGAAAGATGAACTCGCATCGAAATTTGAAGATCAAGACAATATGCTATTATTTATCATAAGACAACATCACTTGATATTGATGAGCTTGAGTTCAGTTTCAAAAAAAGTATCTAAACATGTACAAATATATCTAGTGATATGTAAATTGAGTATCTAAATATATTAACATATAAAGTTAATAGAGTTTCCTTTCCATTGTTTTGTGCGATAAAGAAAATAATTTCTTTGATTGTATTTAAGTAACATATTTGTATAATTTATTTTTATGTTTTTAAATCGCTTTGTTTTTATTGCAGATACATCTCATTTATTTATTTATTTATTGTTTTTATTTTGTTTTTGTTTTTTCATTACTGAAAAACTCGTTGCCCTATTCAAATTTATGTCTTGACAATTAAGTGTGCCTTCAAATTAATCCATTCATTCATTAAACCTTCAAATTAGTGATTGTGTACTCAGAATGAACCTTTTATTTTTATAATTGTTTTTATTTCATATCATTTTATTTATATTATTTTTTTTTGTTTTTTTTTTTCTTTTGGAAAAAGAAGAAGGTTGTTGCTCTGTGGCAGTTATTTTTGTGCAATTTTTGAATTTAGCACAACATAAAATGCTAAATTAAAGCACATAAAGGCTTTACTTTAGCTACTTTCAAACATTTTCAAACTAATTTTCTGCATGCGTGACTTTTTATTTGGTTGTTGGTGTTGTTGTTGTTGTTGTTTGTTTATGCCAACAACGTTGTTGCCAAGGATACATACGTGTGCCTCTAGGTACAGGACATGCAGTTAAGTGTGTGTGTGTGTGTGTGTGTGTGTATGTGTGTAAATATTTAATTTGTTTATTGTTTTTTTCTGTTTTCGTGTTTTGTTTACAGAAATGTCTCACAGGACCACTTTAGTTGATGGGTTGGTACGTCTTATTACTTAATTCAGACACGCAATGAAATTCTCCTCTTCATACTGCAATAGACAAATAAAAACAAATTATTTCACTTTATGACTGCAGGCGCTGATAAAAAGTCGGGTGGTTTGAGATAGATAATTGCTTGCTATTAAGCGTTTTATTATACTTTCAGTTTATTTAATTAATTCGAAAAATTAATTTAGGTTATATCCCTTGTATTCTTATCATAAGTTTGAGTTCGAGTAGTAATTTAAAAAAGAAAATTTGCGTAATTATACACTCTGGAAGGCAAATCAAAATTTTCACAAAACATTTAATCAAAATATTTCATAAAATGGATTTACATATAATTAAATATGTACATTAATAAGAACACATATAATATAGAACACATATAAGCTATTTTTCTTAAGTCATATTGTGGGTTAATTTTCTTGAAATTTCATTAAAATACACAAAAAATTATAATTTATTAGTTATTGAACAATTTATACATATTACCTTATACAGTAAAGTAATTTCCACATTTCCTTTCATGTTTTACAACAGAAAATATTGTTTTATTGGTAGAAACCTGAGCGAAAGGTGACAAACAATTTCGAAAACTAAATTTTTAATATACCTGTTAATAGTGCATCTGGACACTTTTACTCTTTGAGAGCTTGAGGGTTTCTGCAGAGTCCCAACCATTTCACTGACTAATTTATGTATTCCTCATAAGCTTCGTGATTATTCAATGACTGATCTAAGATCTGCGTACCGCCCCATGCGGTTAGTGTTTACTCTGAGATTAGATAGTGCTAAGTAGGGCAGCCTGTCGGTTTCTGCATATAGCTTCAGGATTCTGTTCCTTATGTATTTTTGACCAGATCTAATCTAATGTCTCTTAGCTCATATATTTTAGTTAAATTGAAAAATTTTATGTCAAATAATCTGTACGTTCTTAACGTTTTTAAAATGTTTTTAAAAAAGTTAATTATTAAAAAAATGTATGGTTCTCAAAACTATAATGGGTTGTTATTCTGATTCCTCTGTATACAACTATATCTAAAAATATATAAATGATTAGATATGTTTAAATCACCATCGTCATTCTAACTGCACACAGTTATTTCAATAAGATTTATTCCTTTTATGTTATATTAAATTTCACTCCACACTTCACTCTTTAACGTGTTTTGAAATAACTCAGATTTCCTTCGCTGGAATTGTTTGCTATATTAATATAGATACTTTTTTATTAAATTACCTTCTAACTATTGAATATTTTATAAAAATAAAAGTAATGCTATTTCCATACTTGTAAGCATAAAAAGGGTTGGCTGATATATGAAATACAATTACCAAAGTTTAGAGGGTACAAGCAAGAAACCCACATCAGTTTTCTTGACAGTGAAGTTGTTGAAAAATTTACAAAATTTATTTGGAAGTGTAATATGAATGCAATCAGGACATGCAAAGGATTTACATTCCAGTAATTTTGTGTAAAAAAATAAAATGGCAATTACTTGTCAAAATATAAACTGAAGAAGGGTGTAACAATCACATTAAACATTTACCGGGATACCAAAAAATGATAAACACAATTAAAAGGGTTAGACATTTTGAAGTTGATATGTAATAATAGTAAATATAAATGACAAAATAGATATTTTCTGTATATATCTATTCAGTATTTAATATCTATAATTAGTTTTTGATATAGTTTATTGTAAAAAACAGGCTAAAATAGAAAATATTTTATAAGAAATAGGAAAAATTAAAATAATAGAAAAGAAGAAAACAAATTCAGTTTAAGTTGTATATATATAACATTATGACGACAGTGGTTATAAAAATCTAAGACATCTCAAGAAGTCTTCGTCATATTTTTCTATCTTTTCCTACTGCCTATCAGTTATTGGTAGGTTTTTGTCCATCTTCTCTTACGTTGTCGAGGTATCTTACTCACAGGCTTTCTAGGCTTCTTATATGACAGGATTACGCTTTTTATATTCTTGTTAGGGTATTGTTAGATTTGTTTTGAGTGTACGTCCTGCTCATTTAAGTTGACATATTTTATTTATTTATTTTAGTTTTTTTATACATAACAACAAATATGCCATTCATGGTTTGTATATATTGGACCAAAAGTCTTCTTGAGAAATTGTTTTTCAAAGATGTTTTATTCACTTCAGTGTATTGCAGCCAACATGCAACTTTCAGCTATATCAGAAAGAAGTGGTCTTATAGAGCAATTGCATAGCTAGACTGTAAGTTGCTGGATAGCAGTTTGCTTTTAAACTGTATGTCTCAGTCGTAACATATAAGTTGAGTAGATAAGATTCTTTTACTATTATATCTTAATATATGATATTGCTGTCGTTAGTGTTTCATTTTAAGTATATAAAGTACTTAACTATCTTTAATTTTTTCTTACACTTTAGTAGTACAAGCCGAGCCTCAAAGTTGCGGCAACACCAACATAGTCCAAAGTTGGTAGCACTATAGTTTCTTATAAAACAAAATATATGCCGCTGCTTCTTCGGTTGTGTAAATTTTTCTCATAGTTTTATTGGCATGTGGATCTTATTAGCTATATAGTTAACGAAGAATTTGCGTATTAAAAATTTTTTTTATTTTGGTTTTTAGAAAATTAAAATATATGAATACATATAAGTTAGTATCTGTGTTGTTCTGTATTATTCAATAAACAGAAGAGCACGATGGAGCTTGATGTTCTTGTTTTCATATGAGGAAGCGTAGTAGATTTCCATGAGCTTTTAAAAGTGTGCTTTGCCAGATATAGCGCAGGTGTTTTTTATATTTATTTACACTTACGGAGTGCGCCAAGCAACTTAATTTTATAATGTTTACTTTACAAATTCAGAAGATTAATAGCAATACTTTAAAAAAGATATCAGTTAGCACCTCAAATTGAAATTATGACCCACATATAATGTCTTTCTGCAGTGACTATCAATTTAATTTAAATTATTATTCTACTTTAAAAATTTCGTATGTTTCTAAGACTTCAACAAAACATTGAGATGGTTTCTATGTAATAAATATTGTTGGAAATATTATTTTAAAATAATTTTAATAATATATGTCAATGCAGTGAATATAAATTTCACTATATCCCCCATTAAAAGCACCCACGCATATTAATTAAACAAAAAAAATTATGACAAATCGTTGTATTTTAATTACGCGTACCTAAGTGTTTGCCTTAGTCACCTTCACATGAAAAACCTGTGTTGCAATTAATTACAAAATAAATTTTAATGTCCATGTACAGATACTGTATGCAATTTCGTAAGTATCTACTAATTACTATACACGTTGGCTGCAGAAATTCATTTCATATGCAGATACAGACACAAGAGTGTACATTTATAAAACTGTTAACATACATGTCAAGTGATAATAAATGCACAAATTATATTGTAAAATTTAAAGCCAGAAAGGATTGTTGAAACAGTAGTTTTGCCAAAAAGCTAAATGGTTTATTGCAATGGAAATATTCTGTTTACAATATATCAAATTCAAAGATTTTGAAAATAATTTAGATGGAAATTAGAATTGGCAATTTAAATTTATGTTCTAATTTTTGATTTTAAGCGAAGAAAATAAGTAACTTTATGTTAAAGACTATATAATGATTATCAAAATTTTACTTTTTATAAGCATTATTTTATATTATTAATAGAGAATGTGTGTAAATGATTTGTATTGCGAGATATATGTCTTTTAGATAAATATAAATGAAACTTTTATTTTTTTAGTGTTGTTAACCAGCACTTCTCTTTTTTTTTGGTGCGCTGTCAAATCAATCTTGAGTTTAACTGTTGGTGTCTCTCCTATTTTCTCACTTATCTTACTTTAAATTTGGTTGTTTAACTATAAATACATGTTTTAAGAAATAAGTACATACATCTATTTGCTCGAAGAATGCGAAAAAATAAAATTAATTTTGTTATAAAAATGTCTATTTGTCAGTCTCTCGCAATATAAATATTTTAGTTTTAACAATCCTCTAATTTAATGTTCCAATTAAGTATTCGTTTTTCGAAAAGTTTAATATTGCCTCCTTATATATACATCGGTTATATATATTCCATTCTAAAATGCTACAAAAATTGTCGATAAATTCTATGGTAGTGCTTTTGTTGCATTGTGAACGAAAATGACAGTTTAGTTTTTTGAAATATCTAACATAAATTTAACATAAAACATTGTTCACTGTGCTTTATGAAACGCCTAGAGCTTCTATTAATATGATCTTCCACAAGATCATATCAGCTTCTATTTATATGATCTTCCACAATCATATCCTAAAAATTTTGATGCTGTTTGATATTTTTGTAACGATTTCTGGAGTTGACGGTGTTTTTGAATCTTTTTTTCTTCAATTTTCTTTAAAGCTTAACAAATCAGTCAACTTACAAACCATTTACTCTTATGTTATTTTTGTAGCGCTATTAACTAGCACTATTGCGCCAAAAAATTATAATATATTAAAGCAAATACATTTTGATTTGTTGAAAATAAAAATTGTTCTTAACCTTTTAATATTAATTTCAATTATTTAATACTTTTATTCAATAACAAAATCGAAACGAACGTGTTTAAATAAATGTGCCATGATCTTGTGTATGTCCTCATTCGGTTACCCACCTTTTTTCAAATTTGAGTACGAATTAAGTGTTTACACACGCGAATCAATTCAGTTTTCAGTTCTGTTGTTTTTTTAAATGTTTTTTTTTTATTGCAAAAAAACAAAATATATAAAATATTTCAACTAAATATTGTTCTAATTTTATTACTAACGTCTCCCAAATTTAATTGTTGAAATATAAACAGTTATTGTATTTTATATTGGAATTTACTCAACTGATTAAATAGCAGAGTAAAGATTAAATAATTTTAGACAGATACGTCTTTAAATTATTATTTTTTTTTAAATTAAATACCCTTTTCTAATAATTTTTTATTTTTCCATTATTTGTAAATAAAATTTAATATTAATTAATAAATTATTTTTTTGAAAAAGAAAAAAAGTTACTCCACATGAATATATTTTTCTTAATTATATATATTAACTTACCATTAAAGAGATTATATATTAAAGTTATATATCGAATATATAAAATTGTATTTATTTAAATGACGATGTTAGTAAAAGTTAGTATCAATTATCAAGTAAATCCCTTTATTTCAATCACAGAAGTAGTCTGTTGTCAGTGAGAAAAACGAATGTTAAGGAAGAGCGTAAGACTTCACACACTTAAACCAGTTTTAAGGAATGACTTGGTAAAAAATTTCAGTCAGCGGTCAATAAGAGATAATTTACGAAATCGTATCCCATTTATAAGGCACAGACGATAGAAGTCTCTGAAGCTTAAAATTATGGTTAATTTATAGTGAATGTTGGGGATTCTGTAAGGTTAATGGAAAAGTTAAGGGAGAATTATTTGGAAGCAAAGTGGTAACTTGTCACTAAGGTATCGATAGTCTTTGGTAAGAACAACCTTGAACTTATTGCTGGAAAGTAATCGTATTTGCAATTATATATTTAATAAAATAGCCAAATCTTAATTATTGAAGACAAAGCATTATCAATTTTTCATCTGTTGTGTAGATTCAGAGCTTTGGCAAAGAGTAGAGCTACAATTTTTAAAAGTTCTTATTTCGAGAACCCCAAACAACTATTAGAAACTGATATCGGAACCCTTTAATTTTCTTTGAAATATTTGTGATCACAGATAGTCTATTTAAAATGGCATAACGAAATAACTATGAGTGGCAACACACCATTCTGGGAGTCTTAGGATAACACAATGAAGTCATAGGTGACCTTGGTGTACGTGACCTAGAGATCTACACTTAAACCGACGCAACAACGATGATTCGAATTATGTTTGCCACCTACATATTACAATGCATGTGTGTAATATAAATATATATATATATATATGTAGATTTTTGCTTCCTTTGATATTTAAATAAAATTCTTGATTTCTTGCAATTTTTTCTATACAAATGAAAGGAAAAGAAAATACCATTTGAATTGCATGTTCAACTTTATTGGCCCGTAATAAAAATTTATTCATCCAAGTCTTTTAATATTTATTTGTTTTTGCATTACCTGACGTCATATGCATAGGCACTTTTAATACGGTTAATAAGTCTATGGGTTTTGTGGTTACACCCAAATGCCTGACCACAATTACACTTGTAAATACACAAATAAACATGGAACGTCACGATCTCGTACATTTATTCGAACATTTAAGGCAAATAAAAATTTACAAGTTTCAGCAAAAAACCAGAAAAAACTTCAACTTGTAGGTTTTTATGGCCAGAGTTAAGTACTCTCGGTATTGCCGGCAAAGTTATGGGTGCAAAAATCTTTTTTCAACCCTTTTTTCCATTTGATTACTCAGCAATTCCAAAGGCGGTAGTTCAAATGTATGTGCGGTGTGAAAAAATGCTTGTGAAATGAAAATTAATGAAAAACGGAAAACAAAGAAAATTTGTTTTTTATTGTATTAAATTCTCATTTTTTTCAAATTTTTTTCCTTTACTCAATTTGTAAAAGTGCAAAGTTTTAATGCAAATGAATTCCAAAGATTTCATTCGAACAAAGGGCAACCCTGATATCTTTTAGAGGATTTGTATGTACTTGTGTATAATTTTAGCTTATAAAAAAAAACCAAATCTTTTATAAACAAATTAAAAAGTCAATGTTAATAATATAATATTATATGTTATATATAATAGATGATCATAAATAGAGTTTGAATTATTAAAAACAGAGGACAACTGCTGGTTTCGAAGTAATTTGTCAATAGGAAAATTGAGGCGTTTGATAAGATATCTTTAGCCCAGATCAAGGTTTATCTCTGATGTAGTCCTTGATTTTTCTTTTAAAAATTAGTAATTATCTGGTATAGTAAGACTGCGCAAATTAACTTGAATGTGTCAATTAAAATGATTGACTCTCAAAGTGTCAGAAGAAAAAAGGGACGGATATTCACATATAAAAAACTATATAGTAAAATATATGTAAATTCCTTACTATCATTCATATTTCATAATTTTCTATTTTTTCCTTCCTGATTTAATATTATTTCAATTGAATACGAAATTTTTGCGAATATTAAAATAGCCTTCAGTAAAAATAATATAAATAATTTGCTAACTAAATATTTTTTTTATTCTAATATATTTTTAAATATATAAATAAGCACTTGACTAAACATTTTTATAAAAATAAATATGCAATACAATTCGTTATTTTATTCGGGTATAAAGACTTCTTAAGAATTGTGAAGTTATTTTGCACAAGTGAAAAAAAAGTCACATTTTTGTTATAAATAATATTCTAAGCTTTTTAAAAATTAATTTTACCAATTAAAAAACTTTTAATAATTCAATATGTAGTAAAATAAAATAAAAAACCAAAACCAATTTATATAAATATAAACATTCTTTATAATTATTTTATTTAACTGAGAAGTTATTATAAAGGAAATAAAAGTCTTTGAAATAGCTAGGAATATTTTGAGATATAAATAAAGCAAACTTTTGCAAAGCAAAGTCACATATTTCAATAAATAATAATTCTTATGTGCTTTCATATTTATTTGCATAGTTCCTTTATTCATATATATCAAATTAAGAAGTTCTCGTGAACTTCTTTTGATTTATTCATTATTCTTGATGCTGTTAGCTGGCACATTTGCTATTTAGCTGATGTACTGTAACACTTTTGCTTGGCTCTGTAATACTGTTTTGCTTGCATAGTGCTACGGATTGCTTGTGAATTTTGTCTTATGTGTTCGTACGAACAAATCAAATGTATATAATCTTATATTACTGGTTACAATTGCTGAAAACTACTCGCACGACGCCTTGTCTTGATAACGAATTTTCCGCTAAATATATTTCATCTTCACTACACATTTTGTTTTCAAAACAAACAAAATAGAACTGTCTATTCGCAAGCAATGTAACCGCAACATGCGAAGTGTTCGCATGCGAAAACATACGTACGAACACGCAAGACAAAATTCGTATTCAAAGTAACCGCAGCCTAAGATGCTTGTATCCGTCATATCGTTTTGTTATTTTTGGCGCTGTTACTTAGCACTTCTATTATATATGGTGGTCACTTTGTAAATGTTTTTATAAGCAATTATAGTATTTCACTTCCCTTTAATATTGTTGTTAGCTACTTTGACTTTTGCTTATATACAAATATTTAATGCCTATGTTTAATAGTGTGAAGGACTTTGATTCGTAATTGTTGTAAATGCAATTTAGTAGAGCAATTCCGTAAAAAATATTGATATTGAAAAGTATTTTATCACAGAACATTCAAAGTTTTGGTACATGTATGCAACTATAAACGGTTAAAGTAGAAATGAGTGATATTAAATACTATCAATAATAATGATGTATACTTTTATTTCTAGATATAAGTATCCGTCTATGCTCATATCACGT
>NC_051846.1:208685586-208691441 GCF_002237135.1 Teleopsis dalmanni
TCGTGGGGTTTACGATCCAAAGTTACAGGTAATGTTCGTCACTTGTTGATCAGTTGCGGTACGAAGAAGTTGAGTTAAAAGTTATTGCGCTTGACGTTGTGTGTTTGCAGTGGAAAAAGAGTGTGTTACAAAGTGCAATGCCGGTTGGTTCCAAAAAAAAAATTTTTAGCTTAAAGAAACAAGTTCTCAGATACAATTTATTATTTGCTTAAATTTAATAACATTTCGCATTTATGTTTAATTACTTTTTTTGTTAAATATAATTATTTTGTGAAATTTTTGTGAACTGAAAAGAACATTTGACACAGCAACTTTGACTTTAAACCCTAAACGTGCTTAGTCAACTTTTTAATTATAATATATTTTTCAACGAAAGTGCATTGAGTGTTGCTCACAGTTTTGTTGCTGCTTGCCATTGTGTAGCTGCAATTAATTCTAATGAATGCAAAGAACAAATACTTAGGAATTAAGACTCAAGTAAAAATTCTGTTTAAGTAAAACCGGTACGACTGGACAAATGCATGTAATATTAATTAATTAAAATTAAAAACTTTTTTTGTTTGAGTTCCACGATTGCACAATTATGCAAAATTAATGCAGTTCTATTGCTTAATAGAGAAAAATTAACAAAATAAACATTGACACTAAACTTCACGTGATCTATTGCCGACTTACTATGACTTACTATTTTTGCCGAATAAAGTATCTTCTTTGCGCTTGGCAACTAAGCTGAAGATGCACAGCTTAAGTATCTCTACACAGATACTTATTTTTATTTCGAAATAAATTTGCTGCAGCACAAAGGTAAGCTTAATGCCACTTAAATTTGTATATTAACAGCAAAAAAAAAAAATTCTTAAAAAAATTATAAATTATATTAAATAAATTTTTAACAAAAATACTTATTTACTTATTTAATCAAGAAATAAATAGTTGCTATATGCAGCGTATTTTTAGCTCGAAAAACTTCACTTCATATATGTTATATAAATCTTATCAGTGTTATTAATGAAATAATATTTTAAAATAATTAAAATTTTTGCTGCCATTTATTTTAGGTAGCTAATAAAACTAAGAGTGGGTAATCAAGTAGTTATTTGTTATATCTATCAAAAGCACTTCAAATGATTTATGCATTTTTGAGATGTAAGATTTTAGAATTAACTGAATTAGGTATTAAATTTGCGAACACACTTGAAATTTGTATTTAACAGCTTAGAAAATGTTATTAAATAAGATTATATATAAATAATATTTATATATATATGTATATATTATTTAATGACTAATTTAAAATTGTGCAATTTATATCTTTAGGCAGTTGATGTGTAAATTATATTTCATTTATGCTTAAAAACAAGCGTCAAAATTATTTTATTAAAATATATTTATTAAATAACCATTTCAAGTTTATTTAATGAAATAGTCAATAAATATTTAAGGTTATAAATTACTAAATATTTAGAAAAAATATTAATAAATTTATATTTATTTGAGATTAATTTCATATATTAAATGTATACAGTAATAGTTCTTCTTTTAAGTATATTATTATTATTCAATTACATTTAACATTTACGTCTTTACATTTACGATTATGACTGATATGGTATGACTACCGGATATAATATATATTTATATTTAGATATTTACCTATATATGTGTTTGTTTATGTATTTATATATTTATTTATATACATACAGTAGATATCTAATATAGCAAGTACTTAATTTAATGAATGTACAATTTAATGACCGAAAAAATTATTTCGTTCATACATTCTATATATTATTAATTTAAGGAATACTATAGAAAAAAAATGTATAAGTCAATATGCATCTTGCTGAAATATCATCTATCATAAATTCTATAAAATAATTGAAGCACTAAAATTTTGATTTTACAAGACCTTTAAAGGAAAGCATATAAAAAATACAAGAGAGAGTATCAAGGAACAAACGTTTTAAATTTAAAAAAAAATATTATCAAGTAATATTAACTGAACTAAGGTGAAAGCTATATATCTTTGTTGATCCATCGATATAAAGAATTTTTTGATATACTGAAAGAAGTGTATTAAATATTATTCGTTAAATTATTCGTCTAATGTTTCATTAAATATTACCTTACATTAGACTAAAAATATTTTTTTAAATCTTAATTACTTCTAATTCTTTATTAAATAAGATCAGTAACTCATATGATATAAGCCTCAAGACAATTATATGGACTGAAAGAATTCACTTAATTGGTTTATTACATCAATTGTGGCTTTAGATATTCGTTATATAAAGTTCTTTGGTAGTGTATGTAAAAATCTTGCCAAACTCTAGCCAGTGTAGATACAGGGTAAACATCGCTAAGAGTTTAAAATTTATCTTTAAAGTTTAGAAAAGTAAATACTAAGATTTTTTATAAATTTTTAATGGTAAGATCAGTCTATAACCAGCAGATAGGTCTATTCCTCAATGAACGAGAATATGTATATAAGTTGTTGTTTGAATATTGACACAAATGCAATGTTTAATTAATTAAAAGTAAATGTGCTTATATGTATAAGCAATTATTTATATAATATAAATTATATAATTTATATAAGCAAATTTCAATTCAAAATTGAAATATGTTGGTTTTTGTAAGGATTTCTTAAGACCTATCATTCATAGAACAATCACTGTTAATCCGCATATGTTAGTGGTATTTAACGATTGTTCCATACTCAAGACAAACGGATTTTAATAAAAATTAAATAAAAATATTCTTTTTGAAATGTCCACTTCGAAAAAGATACCATAAGATGAAATTTATAGCAATATTCTTTTTATAAACATTTGCAAAGAATTAAAATAAACAAATTATTTGCGTTTTTATTTATGTCTGTCTTTCGGGCTCGGGATCGGGCAATGTAATTCGAGAAATTTTGTTGACTTTATCTGTTGGAGATTTGTATATACAATTTTTGATAAATATGTTTTTTAAAGCTTCTCATGTGCATTTCTTAGAAATCAATATAAAATTAATGAAAATAATTCATATCTGCAAAAAAGCATAGAAGTGATTTTTGATTGAAATGGGTAATGTGTTACTTTAAAACTGCTGTATAATAATATATTATAGATTCTATAGATAGATATAAATTCGACTTATGTTTGTATATGTTAGACTCTTTATGGTGTTTACTTAGTTTATTTCCCAGTATAGATACGCCAAAGAGTTCTGTTTTTATGTGGTATAAATGGAACCAATGTATGGAATTAAGTACTCGTCTGTTCGTTCCCTCTGACAGTTATGTACCAATTCAGTTTATGACTTAGCAATAATACTTTTAGCTATTTATTTTTTTAACATTACTTTTTTTTTATTATTTATGATAAGATAAACATTGTGCGCTGGGATATTAGCATATAAACCATTATGATTTTGGCATGTTATGGAAACAAATAAATTACAATTTGTGGGCTAGCGACATATCTATCAACACATGGAATGTTTATATTTCATATATAGTATTTAGTTTATAGGGTTTCAAATCAAGTGCTTTTATCGCTGAAATTCGACAATTTCATTTAATTATAAAATATGACAAAATTCGTTTTGATTTTATGATTAACCATAAATGATTGATTTTTAGGGCACACAATAAAATTTAATTCGAATTGAAATAATATATTCTAATAACAAAATTACCAAACATAATTATAAAATAATAATACGGAAAAAAAATATTTATATACATTATGGAAATGTGTTAAACTATTATATATAATAGTATATTTTGCACTGAATGCCTGCACACAGTGGTTTCGCGGGAATGAAGTAGCAGACGTATTTTCTAAAGTAACTAGCTACAGCAGCAACTACATGGAGCGGAGCTAATTCTGGACTTCAGCCCAAATCGTTTTAACACCCTAGCTAAAATAACCTATATCAGCACAGTGGACTATTGACGGTATAGATGGTCTAACAGGGAAGATCACACTGCACCAAGTTCTTCGTTCCGTAATACTCCAAGATGAAAAGCAAATAACTTTTAAATCTGAACAGATCGGCTTTCTAAATAATTAGAGTTATTGCTGTCACTGGTTACTATCTTTAAAAAGGGATGAAGTGTAGTTAAAATTATCGAGTATAAAGAACCTACGATTTGGAAAGAAACTTACCGAGCTAATAGCAGAAGCTATTAACAGAAAATTCACAAAAGGAGTTAAGACTATACTTTTATAACCAAGATTGGTAGATTAGGTAAAGCCGTGATTTAAATGTATTGAGTGATTGGGTTTAGTCTTATCGGTGGCAGAGCGACAGAGCATTCTACACTGTTGGTACAGGAGAACGTCTACACTTGAGATGTCCGCCAGATCTATTAGATTCTCATAGTGGAATATCTCAATCTTGCAGGTATTTGTAAAGGAAATATTCCTACTTTTCCATGTAGCACCTTGAAATCTGTTTGAAGGTTTTAATTTTGAAATTTATTGGTTAAAATTCTTTTTCGAGTTGTATTTTATATTACAACATATAATTTTACAATTAAACACTTATAATATTTCTATATATAAGAACATATTTTTATTATTATTCCCATATTGTTAATTTATATTTAAACAAATTATGGATATATCTATTTTTTTATTATATTAAATTTAAAAAATCTCTTTCGTATAATTTATTTGAATTCAAGTTTCTTAGTCTTAGAACTCGTTCCTTTTGCACTTAATGAATTCATTTAAAATATGTCCATAAAATATCTAATTTATTAATGGAAGCTATTACATGTAATGTCTTTATTATTAACAAAATCTATTCTTGTATATAATATTAATAATATTATAGATTTGGTGAGCTTTAATTCATTTACCATTTAACCTTTGCATGTTTGAAGAATTGAAGATGTTATTTATGAAGATAAATGAATTACTTGCAAAAAAGATTGAAACGTAATGATAAAAAAAATAAATAAATGTAAAAATTAAAACAGTAAGTAATAGTAAATATTCATTTCATATTTAAATTTTAATTATAATTTTTTTTCGAAAATAAAAGATCAATTGTATTTATTAAGATTCTTGCAGTATTTATTGTATATATTTTATATAAAGTTATAATAAGATATATTAATATTATTATTAAATTATTATAATAATATATATTATACTTTGAATATTAAAATATTTTTAATATTTTATAAATGTATTATCGAAATGTTGTTAATATTAAATAATGGTTTTTATATATTTTTTATCTGGCAATAGGTCAATTTTTGTCAAAATTAAAATTCAACGTTTAATGTTTTTTTTTTTGTATTATATTCAATATTTTTAATTTTAGTTTTAATAGATGTGACCTATATGTGGATAAAAAATATATAAAAACCATAATTAAAAAAATAGGTTCATAAATAAACTCAAAATTTAATAGATATTATTAAATAAAATGCTTGCAATTATGAACTGAACTTTTTATTATATATATTATGATCTAAATAGGATCATAGTATAACATATATGGTAAAAAAAGTATATTTTTTTAAAATATGTATTTCCTTGTAAAGTATCTATCGTAATTTGTATTATTAAACTGAATGTATTTCGGTGTTTATTAAATCTTAGTAAATATTTAGTGAGGTTGTTTTTAGTTAAACTTATTTTGCATCTTTTAGATGTCCGGACTTTACATTTGGTTAATTACTGAGCTACAATAATTACAATACAATAACTTATAATAACCTATAATAATTTCTTTTATTCATATTTGTTGACGGTTAATGATGACCCGATAACATTTGTTATATTTTATCGAAAAATGTATAAATTCAGTAGTGATAAAGAATTACTATATTTATTGAACTTATTTTG
>NC_051846.1:208691541-208701527 GCF_002237135.1 Teleopsis dalmanni
AAAAATAGTTGACTATAGACATGGAATAATTATGTGATAAGATTATTGTAGAAAACATTCGTGGGTCCATATATCTTAGGAAAAAAATTATAATTTTTTTTTACGAGATACGGGTCTTATTATTTTATGAAAGGAGCTCATAAAAAATTTTCAGCCAAATCGGAGGTTATGAGATCATTTTTTGCTAAAATCCGTCCGGTTTTATTAAAGATTGCCCTTATACATTTTCAATGCTAATAACTATACGTATATGTAAAAGCATTTTGAGAATTATAACTCGTTAAAAAATTACATGGACTTCAAGGGACTAGTATTCAAACTCTAGACTTTATTTGTTAGTCACTACTAATAACTCATTTGAATATAAAATCCTGATAGCTTTACGTACAAACATTCCGATATACTGACGTACCATAAAGATAACATAAAATAACAGTATGTCTCTTCATTTTTTGATACACTTAGCAAGTTTTGACTCCATAAAACTCCATGAACTAAATTTTTTCCTTCTAATTAATGTATTGAACTTCTTTTTATCAAGTTTAAGCATATTTTATGCTATTAGATAACGACAAACACAGAAGCAAAATTAACGCCTTTAAATTGTGTCAGGCACGTTTTTTTTGTAGAAGTATTTGTATTAGCTTTTCGTATCTGCGATCGCAGTGTGATCGATTATTGCATGTGTATGCCGCCTCAAATGCAAGTGTTTGTGGTTGTGGTATCTGCTAATTAAACTCATATAAGCATTTATTAGCGCGATCGGCTCACGATCGCCTCAGAAAACCTACGTGTCAGTGCGGCTATATACAAAAATCTAAAACTCGGTTTAACTTTACTTAAACGCAGTCCATGTTCTCGATACTGAGTCGATTCGTTCAGGTGTATAGGTAAGCTTGTGTTTGTGTTTGCCTTTGTGTTAAATATTATACAATGAATTTTGCTGATAACAACACATTTTTAACTTTTGCTTATATAAAAAATAGTATTTACACAGTTTTTTATTTTTTAATTTTTTTTTTAACATTTTTAATATACAAAACTCTAGACTCGCTTACCAATCACTTGTTAGTATTTGTATCTGTGTTTATGACAGTTTGCTTTACTGTCTATCTGTGTATCTGTGTGTACACTGTCCTATACTAACAAAGTACAATAAAGTATATTATAGTAATTCTTTGTGCTAAAAGATACTTTTACTGTGAGATATTCAGTATCTCACAAAACGTTTATCGAAATGCACGAATATCAAGAATATCAAGAATATCAAGTAAACAAATAGCTAAATAAGTAAATAAAGTGAGTGAACCGAAATGTGAAAACAAACAGAAAACGACATATAAAAAATGTTAGGAAGAAAATAACGAATTTTAGTGAACGCGAGAAAAATGCACCTTTTTCACATTTTTCACATCAAATTCGAATTCAACGAAATACAAAACTAAAAGTGAAAAACCCTAAATTCTGCGGGTATACAATGCAAGTGTTACAGTGCCCTCCCGTTTTAATATCTAATATCTAACAGTGTATACTCGTGCTTGCATATCAATTAAAGGTATCTCAAGTACAAACAATTTCCGACATCAAAAACAATTGTAAGTTGCATGTTAATTTAATTTTGATATTATTTTTTTTATTTTAAGTATTTTGTTTTCAATAATTGCTCGTATGGCTAATATGACTTTTATAAAATATTACATACTAAGTCATCATAGGTATTATAATTATTAAAAGTTTTGACGTGAAATCGTCCAGCAGTCGGTACTACAGGCAGAAGAGTCCTATTGTACCAATTTCACTATTGATTGCACAAAGCCTTTAAAGTTTTGTGAAAGAAATCCAGAACTAAATGTAGAGAATAGCTTTTAAGCTGTTCTGGTGAGAGAAATTCCATATGAAACAATTTTCTTCTGTGCGTAAGTCATCATATAGTTTGGATAAGGAATTTATGATCAGTAAAACAGTAAACAGCAATAAAAACATACTTTTATTTTAACTTGATTTAAATTTTAGATATAGTTTTGTACTAACATATAAATAACTTATAGTTACAGATATAAAAATAACTTATAGTTACAGATATTGAAAGTCAAGAACAATTCAAATCAAAATCTTATGCTATGTTTAAACTAATGTATTTAACTCCACAAATATTCAGCAATAAGTGCTATTTTCTATACAAAATCCATATAAAAGCCATATAGAAGTATATTAAAGAGGTTTAATAAGTTCAAGCAGCAATATTAGACATGATCTGTAAAAATTCGTCGACCAGAACTAAGTACCATTAGTGTTTTGCCATTGACAAAACGAGTTTCTCAAAGGATAGAGAAATGGATTATAATACTAACATCTTATATGGACTATTTACTAATAGATATTTTTTTTGAATTTTTACATACATTATAAGTATGCTCTAATGCCAAAAATCGATGAACTAATCATAATTATATATCTACTGAATGGTAGGACCTAGAATATAGCGTACAAAATATTAAAATTCTATCGAAAATTCTGAATTTTTCAACAATTATTGTCGTAACAATTCTAGATACTAATTTAATTGGATAAAATTAAAAGTTGATTTTAAATTGTTTGATTATTTGATTTTAATAATGACAGAGCTACCTCTTATATATGAGTATTATGTATGCGCCGTTTTGGTTATTAACACCAATAGATATGGTGCTGAATATATGTTTCCAAAAACTCTAAGCAAACGTATGTCAAATCTTTTGGAGTATGTATTTTATTGAAAGTTATATAGTAATTTTACTTCTAAAATTAATTATGTTTTTTAAAATGCTATCTATATGTTTTACTTAAAAAATATACTTAAAAAATTCGTCATCTGTTAATTAATATACCTGCGATTTTTTTTAGTATGATGATAGTTTATGGTGAAATAGATAGTTACGTTACCTCTTATCTTTCTATGCACGGTTTAATTTCAAAAGCATTTTGTATTAAATGTTTACTTTATATAAATTTTGACTTATCTTAGTAAACAGAACTTTTTAAGAATAGGTATGTTTAGTCGTGAGCTACGGACTGTCACTTCAGATGTTATAACTTCTATTTATCTAAATTTGATGAAATTTTGATTACCAATAGAGGTAATTACATTATATACATTTCTTTCTAAAAAAAGGTCTATTTATTTTGAACTTCATCGTATCTATTATTTTTATAAATTTTATAAAATTTTTTTTTTTTATTAAATTCTAAATATATCTAATGTTCTAGAAATTCTTTATTCTTTTTAATTTGTTATAGGATATTATAATTAAGTTTTTAACGATTAGGATCTTATGGGAGATACTTGGTCCTACCAATTTCTATTTAAACTAAGAACTGTAATAAATTACGTTAGAAAGATATTTTTATTAAAACAAAATGTATACTTTAAGTTTATGCATTACTTCAACTATATCACTCCGATACTTATATGGTAACACAATATGCCACTAGACCGAAGTAGAACCATAAATCACACTGTTTTCCTAAACCTAAATAACTTTGATTTTAATCATCAAACTAGGTATATTGTTTAAATGTATATTATTTATTTAAACATTTAGCTAGTTTGTTAATACATATAATAAAATATAATATTATTTTTATTATCATGTTATTATTATTATATTTTTATTATAATTCTAAACAATTTTTAAAAATTAGTATTAAAAACATAACACCATTACGAAAGAAGGATATATATATCATATATGTTAAGATACTATAAAAATTATAAGATTATAAAAAACAAATATTCTTGATCGTCAGTCAAAATTATTAATCTGTTTATTAATATATAGATAAATTTCAATTTTTAAGTTAATCAAATGAAACTCCACACATATCATGTCTCCATATGTATAAAATTGTTATAATAGATATCTAATAGCTAATAAATGCTAAAAATAATTTTATATATTTAAATATGTATGTGCATTGCTCATACAAAAGTCAAAAGTAAATTTTTCAATAAATCTGGAAAAGATTTCTATAATCTCTAAGACTTTTATAATCCTTTTGGGTAGAGCATAGAATCGTTTCTATCAATTCATCATAAATTTAGTGAATTATTATTTATAAAAAAATAGCTTATCTGTATTTATAATACTGTAGTTATAAACTTTTTTATTTAATTTTATTATAAAATATATTTTAATTGAAGTTATTGTGCGTAAAATAATTGCCTTCAACAGCGATAGTAAATTATAATAGGGTTTACTCATTTACTCGTGTTAAGCTTACACTGTAGCTCATAATACGGTACGTAGATCTTAGATCAATTATTGAATAATCACGAGGTTTTTCAGGAATACATAAATTAGTCAGTGAGTAAGGTAGGATTTTGCTGAAACTCACCAGCCCAGATGCACTAACTCGGAAAATACTCAACATGAACTAATAATTATTTTAATTCATATACATAATAATAATTAATTGATTTAAGTACATTAATTAATTAATTAGCTAACCTTTTTCATGTTTAATTTAATTTATTTTTTTACACTCGTAGTTCCAATAACTCATATTTTGTTAACTTTTTTTTGTAACAACATAAACTGTAGCACCTTATTTCCTCTGAAATACCCGTAACATAAATTTCCGGTGCTCTACATGCTTACTTAATTCTACTCCTACATTTTGGAGCGATCGTACGGCTTAGACTTGGAGGTTCGTTTCTAATCGGCTTTGATCGTTAGCAGCGAATGAGCGCTGTGTGGTACTGTGGTACTGTGGTACTGTTAAGGTACATAAGCAGCGATATAGGCTTTCGCGACGACACAAATACTATGAAACAGTGCGCTCTGAAATCCAGCTCGTGGGGTTTACGATCCAAAGTTACAGGTAATGTTCGTCACTTGTTGATCAGTTGCGGTACGAAGAAGTTGAGTTAAAAGTTATTGCGCTTGACGTTGTGTGTTTGCAGTGGAAAAAGAGTGTGTTACAAAGTGCAATGCCGGTTGGTTCCAAAAAAAAAATTTTTAGCTTAAAGAAACAAGTTCTCAGATACAATTTATTATTTGCTTAAATTTAATAACATTTCGCATTTATGTTTAATTAGTTTTTTTGTTTAAATATAATTATTTTGTGAAATTTTTGTGAACTGAAAAGAACATTTGACACAGCAACTTTGACTTTAAACCCTAAACGTGCTTAGTCAACTTTTTAATTATAATATATTTTTCAACGAAAGTGCATTGAGTGTTGCTCACAGTTTTGTTGCTGCTTCCCATTGTGTAGCTGCAATTAATTCTAATGAATGCAAAGAACAAATACTTAGGAATTAAGACTCAAGTAAAAATTCTGTTTAAATAAAACCGGTACGACTGGACAAATGCATGTAATATTAATTAATTAAAATTAAAAACTTTTTTTGTTTGAGTTCCACGATTGCACAATTATGCAAAATTAATGCAGTTCTATTGCTTAATAGAGAAAAATTAACAAAATAAACATTGACACTAAACTTCACGTGATCTATTGCCGACTTACTATGACTTACTATTTTTGCCGAATAAAGTATCTTCTTTGCGCTTGGCAACTAAGCTGAAGATGCACAGCTTAAGTATCTCTACACAGATACTTATTTTTATTTCGAAATAAATTTGCTGCAGCACAAAGGTAAGCTTAATGCCACTTAAATTTGTATATTAACAGCAAAAAAAAAAAATTCTTAAAAAAATTATAAATTATATTAAATAAATTTTTAACAAAAATACTTATTTACTTATTTAATCAAGAAATAAATAGTTGCTATATGCAGCGTATTTTTAGCTCGAAAAACTTCACTTCATATATGTTATATAAATCTTATCAGTGTTATTAATGAAATAATATTTTAAAATAATTAAAATTTTTGCTGCCATTTATTTTAGGTAGCTAATAAAACTAAGAGTGGGTAATCAAGTAGTTATTTGTTATATCTATCAAAAGCACTTCAAATGATTTATGCATTTTTGAGATGTAAGATTTTAGAATTAACTGAATTAGGTATTAAATTTGCGAACACACTTGAAATTTGTATTTAACAGCTTAGAAAATGTTATTAAATAAGATTATATATAAATAATATTTATATATATATGTATATATTATTTAATGACTAATTTAAAATTGTGCAATTTATATCTTTAGGCAGTTGATGTGTAAATAATATTTCATTTATGCTTAAAAACAAGCGTAAAAATTATTTTATTAAAATATATTTATTAAATAACCATTTCAAGTTTATTTAATGAAATAGTCAATAAATATTTAAGGTTATAAATTACTAAATATTTAAAAAAAATATTAATAAATTTTTATTTATTTCAGATTAATTTCATTTATTAAATGTATACAGTAATAGTTCTTCTTTTAAGTATATTATTATTATTCAATTACATTTAACATTTACGTCTTTACATTTACGATTATGACTGATATGGTATGACTACCGGATATAATATATATTTAGATTTAGATATTTACCTATATATGTGTTTGTTTATGTATTTATATATTTATATTTATATATATATGCATTAATATATTTATTTATATACATACAGTAGATATCTAATATAGCAAGTACTTAATTTAATGAATGTACAATTTAATGACCGAAAAAATTATTTCGTTCATACATTCTATATATTAAAACATACGAATTACGTATAGTCAATAATTTAAGAAATACTATAGAAAAAAAATGTATAAGTCAATATGCATCTTGCTGAAATATCATCTATCATAAATTCTATAAAATAATTGAAGCACTAAAATTTTGATTTTACAAGACAAAGGAAATCATATAAAAAATACAAGAGAGAGTATCAAGGAACAAACGTTTTAAATTAAAAAAAAAAAATATTATCAAGTAATATTAACTGAACTAATGTGAAAGCTATATATCTTTGTTGATCCATTGATATAATGCATTTTTCGATCTAACGAAAGAAGTGTATTAAATATTATTCGTTAAATTATTCGTCTAATGTTTCATTGAATATTACCTTACATTAGACTAATAATATTTTTTTAAATCTTAATTACTTCTACTTCTTTATTAAATGAGATCAGTAACTCATATGATGTACCTAAGCCTCAGGACAATTATGTGGACTGAAAGAATTCACTTAATTGGTTTGTTACATCAATTTTTGCTTTAGATATTCGTTATATAAAGTTTTTTGGTAGTGCTTGTAAAAATCTTACCAAACTCTAGCCAGTGTAGATACAAGGTTAACATCCCTAAGAGTTTAAAATTTATATTTAAAGTTTAGAAAAGTAAATATTAATTAAGCTTTTTTATAAATTTTTAATGGTAAGATCAGTCTATAACCAGCAGATAAGTCTATTCCTCAATGAACGGGAATATGTGTATAAGTTGTTGGAATATTGACACAAATGCAATGTTTAATTAATTAAAAATAAATGTGCTTATATAAGCAATTATTTATATAATATAAATTATATAATTATTATAAGCAAATTTCAATTCAAAATTGAAATATGTTGGTTTTTGTAAGGATTTCTCAAGACCTATCATTCATAGAACAATCACTATTAATCCGCATATATTAGTGATATTTAACGATTGTTCCATACTCAAGACAAACGGATTTTAATAAAAATTAAATAAAAATATTCTTTTTGAAATGTCCACTTCGAAAAAGATACCTTAAGATGAAATTTATAGCAATAATCTTTTTATAAACATTTCGAAAGAATTAAAATAAACAAATTATTTGCGTTTTTATTTATGTCTGCCTTTGATAGAATCGGGCAATGTAATTCGAGAAATTTTGTTGACTTTATCTGTTGGAGATTTGTATATACAATTTTTGATAAATATGTTTTTTAAAGCTTCTCATGTGCATTTCTTAGAAATCAATATAAAATTAATGAAAATAATTCATATCTGCAAAAAAGCATAGAAGTGATTTTTGATTGAAATGGGTAATGTGTTACTTTAAAACTGCTGTATAATAATATATTATAGATTCTATAGATAGATATAAATTCGACTTATGTTTGTATATGTTAGACTCTTTATGGTGTTTACTTAGTTTATTTCCCAGTATAGATACGCCAAAGAGTTCTGTTTTTATGTGGTATAAATGGAACCAATGTATGGAATTAAGTACTCGTCTGTTCGTTCCCTCTGACAGTTATGTACCAATTCAGTTTATGACTTAGCAATAATACTTTTAGCTATTTATTTTTTTAACATTACTTTTTTTTTATTATTTATGATAAGATAAACATTGTGCGCTGGGATATTAGCATATAAACCATTATGATTTTGGCATGTTATGGAAACAAATAAATTACAATTTGTGGGCTAGCGACATATCTATCAACACATGGAATGTTTATATTTCATATATTTAGTTTATAGGGTTTCAAATCAAGTGTTTTTATCGCTGAAATTCGACAATTTCATTTAATTATAAAATATGACAAAATTCGTTTTGATTTTATGATTAACCATAAATGATTGATTTTTAGGGCACACAATAAAATTTAATTCGAATTGAAATAATATATTCTAATAACAAAATTACCAAACATAATTATAAAATAATAATACGGAAAAAAAATATTTATATACATTATGGAAATGTGTTAAATAATTATATATAATAGTATTATATATAATAGTATTATATATAATAGTATTATATATAATAGTATTATATATAATAGTATATTTTGCACTGAATGCCTGCACACACAGTGGTTTTGCAGGAATGAAGTAGCAGACGTATTTTCTAAAGAAACTAGCTACAGCAGCAACTACATGGAGCGGAGCTAATTCTGGACTCCAGCCCAAATCGTTTCAAAACCCTAGCTAAAATAAACTATATCAGCACAGTGGACTATTGACGTTATTGACGTTATATATCACTGTCACTGGTTACTATCTTTAAAAAGGGATGAAGTGTAGTTAAAATTATCGAGTATAAAGAACCTACGATTTGGAAAGAAACTTACCGAGCTAATAGCAGCAGCTATTAACAGAAAATTCACAAAAGGAGTTAAGACTATACTTTTATAACCAAGATTGGTAGGTTGGGTAAAGCCGTGATTTAAATGTATTGAGTGATTGGGTTTAGTCTTATCGGTGGCAGAGCGACAGAGCATTCTACACTGTTGGTACAGGTGAACGTCTACACTTGACATGTCCGCCAGATCTATTAGATTCTCATAGTGGAATATCTCAATCTTGCAGGTATTTGTAAAGGAAACATTCCTACCTTTCCATGTAGCACCTTGAAATCTGTTTGAAGGTTTTAATTTTGAAATTTATTCGTTAAAATTCTTTTTCGAGTTGTATTTTATATTACAACATATAATTTTACAATTAAACACTTATATTATTTCTATATATAATAACATATTTTTATTATTATTCCCATATTGTTAATTTATATTTAAACAAATTATGAATATATCTATTTTTTTATTATATTAAATTTAAAAAATCTCTTTCGTATAATTTATTTAAATTCAAGTTTTTTAGTCTTAGAACTCGTTCCTTTTGCACTTAATGAATTCATTTAAAATATGTCCATAAAATATCTAATTTATTAATGGAAGCTATTACATGTAACGTCTTTATTATTAACAAAATCTATTCTTGTACATAATATTAATAATATTATAGATTTGGTGAGCTTTAATTCATTTACCATTTAACCTTTGCATGTTTGAAGAATTGAAGATGTTATTTATGAAGATAAATGAATTACTTGCAAAAAGATTGAAACGTAATGAAAAAAAAAAATAAATAAATGTAAAAATTAAAACAGTAAGTAATAGTAAATATTCACTTCATATTTAAATTTTAATTATAATTTTTTTTCGAAAATAAAAGATCAATTGTATTTATTAAGATTTTTGCAGTATTTATTGTATATATTTTATATAATGTTATAATAATATATATTAATATTATTATTAAATTATTATAATAATATATATTA
>NC_051846.1:208701627-208712527 GCF_002237135.1 Teleopsis dalmanni
TAAAAGATATAATTGAATACACACCATTACGTTACCTTGAAGTAACATGCACATTACGTAAACTGCCTCATGCCCGAGACACTAATCTAGTAGACACGCCTACTTCTACAGATAATGCAGGTAACTGTGATCGCAAAGTACGTATTAAAATTTCATATCGCGTTCGTTTGTGTGACCAACAGCTGTTGTTCGCTTTGATTATCTATGAACAAGCAAATGCACCAACAACATACACACGCAGAAATCTCATGTTAGAGTTTCGTAAAATTGAAAACGAAACATATGAAGAGTCCAATGGCTACGAGGAACAACCGGCGATAGCAGTAAATGCAAACGAAGAGGAAACTATCACAACTGTAGAGTCTCCTAACACTGATGATATTACAAATGCATTGGAAACTGCAACATTTTCAATTTTGCGTACTCCTACAAAATCAATTTGTACTCCACCACCAACACCGGTGCGGAAACCGCGTTCACAGCGCCAAACGCCAGACAGTGCACGCCTCAGAGCATCGTCCTCAGCTATTCCAAAACGTAGCGCAGCGCGTAGCTTAAGACTCTAAACGTACAAATTCTTTCCTCGTCGATTCCAAAATTATAAAAAAAAAAAATTTTAAGTATTCCAGCACATTTATGCAAATTGTAATTCTAAATATTTTTATTTGTTTATGAAAGTATTTAAAATTCATAATTTGTTTCAAGTGTTTACACGTCAAAATCCTAATTACAAAATTATTTAACTCTCTTATGGAAGAACTAAATTAAAGTAAATTTTTCCATTATTGATTTAAATATTTTTATTTCATAAAAAAAATTAAATATTAAATACAGTAGGTGTGGATTCGCATAAACGAACTGTTTTTCTAAATGCGCTCTAATATTTAAAATTTTTAATCATTTGTGCAATTCTCTTTTGAATTGTATTTCTCTATCCTTTATTTTATATTTACTAATTTTAATTGCGATACATATATATTTTATTGTAACAATTAAATTTTAGTTATTTATATTTTTAATTAACAAAATTTTGTACTTTACATTGCTGTTGTCTATATGTAATATTATTCATTAATGTTCAAATATCATCAGTCTTCAAATGATATTTAATTTATTTGTTAGAATTTTTAGTGAAATTTTTTGAATCATGCGGTTTTCGAAATAAAAAATTTTTAGTATTTAAAAATAAAGAACTTCTTATTTTTCCTGTGCTTTGCATAGGCGTGCAATTTAATCACAATTATTCATATTGGTTACTAGGTTTGGTTAGGTTAAAGTGGTTGCCAGGTGCACAAAAGATCACTTAATCATAGATAATGATCCTTTATGGTACCCTGAACTATCAGCTGGCTACTAGGCCCTGCGATCATCTTACAAGCAGAAGTATCTGGGCTTTCGGGCATAGAGACATAGAAGATCACAAGTAGTTAACGTACTTGCAGATTAATTAAAATTATATCCAATTTAGTTATTCGATCTTCTTCCTCAGATGGGTTATAGAATAACGATTGTCGCATTAACGTGATATTGTATGTTAAGAGCATAAGTCCATAAGGTGAGTTTGGTTAAGACAATCACATAAGAATCCTTTTTCTATTCAAATATCTCTTCTATCGAAGATTTGAATCATCTAAAGAGAATTTAGATAATACCTACCTTTATAGTTGTTAATAGAACATATTCTGGTATACAACATATTTTTATTAGTTCAAAAACTGCTTATTCGTTTAATTTTTTGAAAATTCTTATTATTATACAATTTAATATAACATTAACTTTTTTTAACAAAATAAAAGGATTTTTATGAAGTTAAGATACTTTTTTCTACACACATTTTTTTTAGTATACAATAATTTATATATATATATTTAAATATATACTTACATTTGAAGGACACATAAATCTTAATCTAAAAATAAGTTGGAAAGTATTTGCAGAACTGGAAATGATTAGATTGCTTTGTATAATTATTGGAATTAAAACTAGAATTCTTAAGTCTAACTATTGGCTTAACTTAATATAAATAACATTAATCAAACAAATACTGTAATTAAATATATTAATAAAAATAATTTTCTATAGTTAAAATGTAAGGATAAGGTTTCCTTATTTGTTGTAATTCTAACTGCTGTCGGGATCCACTGGTATCGCTTTGACTATGAAACGTTTACGGTCGGCCAATGAGAGACTTGAGTTGCCTTTGGAATGGGCGTATGAAGACTATGAAATAAGAATATATAAAGTAATTATTATATAATAGCGCGAATTCACGACTTATATATAAGCGAATGAATATTAATATAAAATTAGTAGCAAATCAAATGTGTGGATCAATATAGGAGGATCATGCAAAACCTTCACACAAGCAGATTGGAATACGTAAATTTCAGAGCAAAATTTTAGTCATAAGGACTTAGAGAAGTGATTATCTTGTTAGAAAAGATTTTAAATTATTAGTAAAAAGTTATAAAAATAAAAGCAAATACTCACACAAATTATATAGGATTTTTATTCTACAACAAAAAAAAATATATATATGGTATATAAAAATCTTAAAATAAAAATTTTTCAAAAACATTTAAAATGTGAATCACAAAATCTTATTTCCATTATCTTTTTTTTTTAAATCATTTCTTTTTTTCTTGCAATTAGAAAATGCAAATTGTTTGATTAATTTCGTTAAATGTCGGTTGTAGGGTCCTGAGCTAAATGTGAGTTGGATTTTGTGCTTAACGAGTATTTAAAAAAACTCAATATTGTTTATCTAAAACGAGATGAAAAAATAAAAAAAGAAAATACATAAAGACATAAATAATAAAACTAATGAAATAAAAATTCAAAAGAAAAGAAAACAATATATGAATAAATAAAAATTTATTTCTTAAAATATCAGAATTTCAATATTTGACTCCCGCAACTAGGTGGGGCTCTTCAAAGAAGGAGCCTAGTAATTGTGAAGATGTCAGGTATGTTGATATGTAGTAATGAATATATGCTTTGAATGAGATCTTAAGTGTAAATCTCACGTAAGATACTTAGAGTGTAAATCTCCAAGTATCCAAAGTTCTTTAAAATTTTTAGAATTTAATGAGGATGATATTTGAGTCGATTTCACGGTGGTAACTTAAGTTTCAAAATTGATTAAAAGGTAATTATTTAAGCATGACTTAAATCAGTATTAAAAGTTAAGTTAGGATTGTGTGAAATCGGCTTTAAATCTTGTATTTTAAATGCTTTTTGTTTGTATGTTAGTTTTTTCATTTGAAGAATGTATGGACATAATACCCAATTCACACAACAAACTTAAGGTAGAAAAATATTGTTACGGGTCACTTGGCTTTTTATGCTCTTTAAGATTTCTTATGGAAGAATGCTAAAGTTTATATTTACATTATATAGGTATTTGCTTACAGAACAGAGTCAGAAAGGTAATCAAAACGATTTTTGTAATAATGATGGCTTTTTATAAAGTATCAAACTTGTACGAATATAATGATCACAATTACTTTGAAGTAAATTCTTGCTTATACTCAACGATTTATGATCATTTCTCGTTGGTAATATCAGCCATTGGGGAACAAGTATACAATTAAATAAAATACAAATAAAGAAAAAAGATATTAGGTAAAGAAAGATCCATCCTATGTTTTCTCAAAACATATGATATATCATGATATATTAATTTGAAAACATAATTTTTCTATGAATCTATGTTATAATGCAAGGAATTTGTGTGGTACGATAGAAGAAATAGTCTACATGCTAAATGTAGACAATATTTATGAGTCATATGATTGCAGGCAATACCCATATGCAGAGTAGATTTTTAAATCCTTTAGAATATGTGCCAGTTATTACGACAATTGCACTTACTTGAAACCCCCAGGGGACTAAGCGCAGAGGCAGATCAGCAATGACCTGGAGAAGGACTGTTCAGCAGGAAACGTGCAAATAATTTAATGCATTGAGAGCAATATCACACAATAGAATCCAGTGGAAAACTTTTGTAGACTCCTTAAGCTCTTAATGGAGTATGGAAAAAATAATATAATAATATTACGACAATATCATGAGTGCTCATATTAGTAATCTATAGTTTACGTTGATTATTACTCGAAGTATAACTGTTTTATTTTTTTATGACCTAATGAAAAAAATTGCAGAATGGTCTACATAAGTGATGAATTTAAACTTATTTTGAGATGGAACAAGCTCAAAGTTAAGCTCTCCGAAGGCTCTTCAAAGTGCCATGGTACATCCGCACGAATGACATGCTAAGAGACCTTAGAATAGATCCGGTCAAAAAATATATAACGGACAGAGCTCTAAAGCTATATGCGAAAACCGACAGGCTGCCCTACTTAGCACTATCTAATCTCAGAGTAATCACTAACTGCACGGAGTGGTACGCAGATCTTAGATCAATCATTGAATAATCACGAAGATTATGAGGAATACTCAAATTAGTCAGTGAGATGGGTGGGACTCTACAGAAACCCCTCAGCCACCATAGAGTAAAAGGGTCCATATGCACTAACTCGGAAAAGGCTCAACATAAGAGATGGAACAAATTTAAATAGAAAATATAATGAAGAGCGGTAGTGATCGAAAAATAATCTCAGGTATTCTCTGCCAACTCTGCTTCAGGGTCTAAAAGTCAAAAGATATTCAAGTTAGCAGCGACTTTTATCTGTTGTGGACTAATGTATCTTTTGTGGTGAGCTACATGTATGAGGTACTCTTATGGATTAATGAATCTTTAGCTTATATCAAACAGTTTATTGTTTTAGAAATGTGTATTGTCAAAACCCAAGTGTAAATTTTGGTACATCGCTCAAAATCAGTTTCTTTAGAAATATAAAGTGAATGTTAATAATTTATTTCAAATAACTCGTGTGTTTAATATAATTTTGTGTAATTTTTTGGTTTAAGCGGAAATCATTAAAAATTATAATTTTCATCATATTATCTTAAAATAAATTCCCCAACCAATTTGAATGTAAATATAAACCAATTATTAAAACCACAGAATAAGATCCATAATGATTAAAAACCTGAACACCCTACAAATGGTCACACTATACACATTACTTATAAACAATACAATACAGCTTATATAAAAATATTATTTAATTGTATGGGAATTATTGTATACCTCAACACATTTACACTGATTCTCATCGAAGATGGTCCCTGTGGTGCAAGTGTCAGTGTCACGGCAGACGCACCTACATTTGTTCTCATCCCAAATTTTGTGATCCTCCTTTAAGAACAAAAATAAAAAAATTTTTAATGATTAATAAAAATTTTTGAATTTGCAAATAAAAAATTAAGTGACTACCGTTAAACATTTCTGCACTAAATCATGCAGCTCATCCAATTTACAGATGCAACTGCAACGGCTTGGATCGTATATTTGATAGGAGTTACAATCCTAAAAATAATATATTACCACTGAAGTCTTTTAAAAATTTTTATATAAAATTTTATTTTAATAAAAGTAATTTAATAGGGTGCTAAGTACTTTATTTTTACCTCGGCTTTTATTAAGCAACCGCAGCTACAGGCCTTGTGTTCTTCAATAAGAACTATTTCCTGTCCATCAAGTATAAGTCTATTGTTTGCTGCATAACGGATTCTTTTTATCTATCAAGATGTCGATTATTATTTTTACAAGTTTGGAAATATTTTTTAATATACAATAAACGTACAACAAAATTTATTATTTCGGTTTCCGTAGGTTGACAAGTCGTCAATTTCGAACTGCAGCAACCGCCACAACGATTGACTTGCGTGCAAGAGGGATAGTAATATACGCCGGGATCTTTTGTACCATTTAATGGGGTAAGAGGCACAATTGTGGATTTTGGTGCACAAGTTACTGACTTAGGTATGACCGCTCGAGCTGTTGACAGGAAGAAAAAGGAATAAAATAATGTTAACTGTCGTTGAGGAATAGGTGCGTTGCTATGGGCAATAATTGCCAGATGATTTCTAATTTCTCAAAAATAAAAAAAGTACATATTTTATTTGATTTGTATATATTATTGTTATTGCAACGAACACCCACAAAGTATAGTTATGATGGTGTTATGCGTATGACATTCATTATAGAAGATACTAAAGGTATTTCAATAACCAAAAAAGATTTAATACTTACAACGTTCAACATTTCTTTTCATGTTACCTTAAATGAGAAATTAAGGGAATAAATGTTATTTTAAAATGATAAAAAAAATATTAAAAATAAGCTTAAAATATTATTAACTTTTTATGTTTAGCTGGGCAAAAAGTATTCGACGTTCGTATATTTTAATATATCTTCATTAATGTCGAAAGTAAAAATTTAGGTATAACTAACTAAAAATACAGAATCTGTAGGTAGTAACGGAAAATAAAACCTCTAAACACTTTTTATGTAAAGAGTCGCGCTCTCTAAGATTAAGACATTCCACTATGGAAGCCGACGAAGAATTAAGCCTGACAAATATCTCAAATATAAATCTTACAGTAGTAATTATCTTTAACATATTAAGATAAGATAAGAAAGAACAGGGTACTAGCTTCCATTTGAGCAGAGCACCGCGACCATGATTGATCTTTTGTGCTACAACAGACCCTAACTGAACAAAAGATATTCCGTCTTTCGAATGAAGGCCAAAATGTCGGTTGTTGAGGACGTCCTAATGTCGGAAGGTGAGAGCAATCTTTAACATATTAGTTTATAGACTTAGAATCTCAACTCCACTTCTGTGATAATAAAATAATGGCGTCTATGTCATACTTGGACAAAACACGAAGCAGCAATATGCCGAGTATTTTTGGTACAACAAGTAAATAACCCATTTATAACCATATATTAAAGCAAAATTATTAGAAAATAATACGGTAGCACAATGGGCCTATAGACCGAAGTGGATCCGGTATAACCTAACCTAACCTAAATAGAAAAGAATACGAACACATTTAACATAACCTAGACAGTTGTGAATGACCTTCTTAAAGGACACTAATCGTCATTTAACATCAGGTTGTCCAAGATGGAGATCCTAACCAAAAAAGTTTTATAAAAATTATTATCCAAAATAGTTGTTTGTGAAGTGGTAGTGTGCGTTATCACAGGTGTTACAAATTATTACAAAAATTTACATATCTCTTAAGAGTGAATTAAGTGCTATTAATTAAATTTCTAATCTAGTTGAAAAGAAAAATATAAACATATTACAGATTATTCAATTTTTGCTTCTGTACCCTAAGAACGTTCTTGACTTTTAGACATAAATAATAATAGTGTTAAATGAACTCTACAATAAATAACTCTATACGTAAATAAATCGGAGTTCAGATTTCCGGAAGGATGTCGATTCGATAATGGATATTAGTACAGTTATTTAAACAATTTTTTTACACTACATGCGATCCCGAAATTGTTTATATAAATCGTGATTTAAAATTATAAACTATTAATATTAATTATTATGTCAATTAGTTTACGCAATTTTCACATTGATTACACGCACTATGAGTAACAATAAGTAGACGCACTACATTGTGGTTTTCATGTATGCATTTCCGGCTTTAAAGCCACATATCTCGAAAACTGGGCTCTCTTAATATATACCGTAATGGAAAAGTTGCACAGAATAGCTGTCTTTACGTCGTTAGTTCCGTTGTAGAATGGGTTTGCTCGGGAATCATGACAATGATTATTATCAGTCACTGATCACGTAAAACCATACTAATAATAATGTATGCATTATATTTAGAATACCAAAATAGCTTTAAAAAACCCCTGCCCAATTAAAAATTATTCATTATTCGTGCGTTGTTTAATTAAATTTAAAATGTTCTTAAAAAAGATTTTGCTTTTTTTTATTTATTTAAATTAAACATTACGTCTTTGATGACAAAATTTTATCATATTGTTTAAATTCATTACGTTACACTTCGGCATTACTCACTTGGTATGTCAACTTGCGGATCGAGGGTGTCTTTATCCACGTAACGATCGATTAACTCAGATATGTCATTTATATTATCTAATTCTTTATAGAACTCCATTGGAATCTGTAATTTAACAGAAAAATTGATTATAACATTATAAACAAAACAAAAATTAATTTATAAAATAATACGCATTTTATAAAATATACGAATTTATTTAAACATTTTATTTCTAAATATGATTCATTCAAATTGAAGTTTATTTTGAGATACACTTCTATTATCGTCAATTAAGTCCGAATTAGCAGTGCACGTCTAATGAAACACGTCAAATAATTAATTTGGACATTTTTGCAAAAGAACAATACTAGCTATTGTTAAGCTCAAAGTTTCAGAGACAGTCAAGGGACGAAGAAAAACAATGGGCACAATAAAAGGAATCGCGTAGAACCCTGAGATATAGAAAAGATACAGTTATACATTGTAATAAAAATGCAACTAGTTTCAATCCGAAGTTTTCATTCGAGCTAATAAAGTAGTGAAATAAAGTAGCACTTTTGTTCGTCATATACAATAAATCAATGATAAACAGTGAGACTACAAAACCACTCTAAAATCTCTAATTGGTTAATATGTTATTTATATTCGTGGATATAGATATATTTAGGAAACGAAGTAGCAAACGTGATGATCAGAAGATGTTCTAAAATAAGGCCAAGACTTAATACGAACGCCTATGCATAAACTATTTGGGAACAAAGAAAAACTTACCATCATCATCATCATCAATGACTATACAGTCCATGTAGGATCTAAGCATGTTTAACAACAGTCTTCCAATCTTCTCTGTTTTTTGCTTTTGTTTTCTAATTTCTTATATTCATTTCTTCTAAGAGAGTGTGCAGCACACTGTTTTTCCATCGTTTTCTTGGTCACGGTCTTCTTCTGCTGGTTTCTATTTCGAAACTCATCATCGCAATGACAAATAACTTCTGGACAAGACTATAAACACTGTGAGGTTGCAGGATTGTTATTGTCTCAATTATACAGAAATGAAACGAAAGTTCTGGTGAAGTTTAGCTAACTGTTAATTAATGTACTTTCTGAAGAACTAATGGGAAATTGCACCGTTGCTTCAACATTGGCATATTCTGACAAATGAACTGTTGGAAGTTGCCACAATGAAGAAGAGATAGAATCCATTAATCACTTTATGTGTTTTTGTCTGGAACTACAGACAAAACGATTTTAATCGCTTATAGTCAAATTATTCATTGCACTCAAAAACTACTACATTCACCGATGTATCCTCAACTTTCTCTGAAATTAAATAGTTTAACAAGGATAATGAAGATATCAACGGTTAGTGTAACTATGCTCTCCCAGGCAACTTTAAGGGTATCGCAATGAATAATAGATGTCTTCTTAAGCTAACTTAATCTAACATGTAATTGTTTCTAATGGCCCAAATAATATATTCCAATTTAAATATATATATATTAAGATAGTAGGATTATTTATTTTCAGTTGCGTCTAATTGAATTGGGACACTCATTGAATACTAGAATAAAATACGTATTTATTTTAGTTTTAATTGTTCATTTTATAGATATAGGTATAGGTATATTCTAATAGGCTAATGAATATAAAACAATTTTTGGAGAGATTTAATCTACTTCATTTAATTTTTTAATTAAATTAAGTTTTAAAAATCTACTGAATATATCAAAACCAGTTATTGGAAAAATCATCTAAAGATGGTTCAGAGAATTTTTGCATTCTGCATCTAAAAATAAATACATCCACACCAACGCCAATAAGCTACCAATTTTGCTAATCTCGAAGGCGGTGGCAGTAAATAAGAGCCAGGCTTTATTTGTTGTCAGCCTCGGGCGTGCGTTCAGAACGTTGACTTATAAGCTTCACGACTCGGAAGCAACAATGCAGTTGCCGCACACAAGTGAGTTCGATTTTTGTTTCTTATTTTATTTCTGAATGAAATAAACGTTTGAATGATTCATCGAAAATTCCTCTAAAACTCTTAATAAAAATATTTTCATAATCGTAAGGGCAAATGACAAAAAAAAAAGCAGAAAATATTGGCGCCAACAAATATGTTGAACAGTTATAAAAATAGATCAATCTGTATCTGTGCCAATAACAACCTGTTTTTCGAAGTCGACTAAATTTTTCGAAATTAATTGGCTTGTTTTAGGAAAGGCTTTGTCAACTGCGGTTGCAAATTATTTGGTTAGTGACTAATGATGGTATTTTGTTTTTAATGTGTTAGGAATGTCTGGTTTTACTGTTTACTTACAACAGAAAAATATAAACTATTAAATATTTAATTTACTTCAATTTTTTTCACTTTTAAAGTGTCGAGCTCAATTTGTTGTTTACTTAAGCGTTTTATAGCGGGAAATACTTTCAAACTTGTAACTTCGCATGTCTATAAGATATTAAAAAGCTGTTCTAGACTTCTACCGGCAGCAGTTTTTGTCAGAAATGAAATAAAACGAAACCTATAAATACAGTCGCGAAGCAGTATTTGTTTTTCTAGTTTGTTTTTTTTTTAGAATTATTTAATTATTAACTCAGACTTTAGAAAAGTTATATAAGCTGTTAAATACAATATCTGTGACGTCTTCGAGTTTATGAGCAGCGGTGAAAGTATTTATGAATCATCATTTGTTATCTTCATAAAACGTTTTTATTGTCAAATGTCAGGATCTTTTCAGTATTTTTTAAATACATGATATTTAATAAAAAAGTTCATTACATTAATTATAATCACATTAATTATAAAGAGGTTTTTTCGATTATAATTAATTAATTAAAAAGTATATGGTGTTTTCGCTCTTAAATGAGTCAAAAGATCATAAATAATACGAACGCCCATTAGGGGTGTTCACAATCTTCTGATTGTGAAGTGATCATTTTCCGTCAATGTCAATTG
>NC_051846.1:208712627-208786525 GCF_002237135.1 Teleopsis dalmanni
AAACCTCTTTCACATAATTTCGAAAAATAAAAACTTTATATATATTGAATATATATTTTGTATGTAAGTAACCAAATTAGTTTAAAAGACCCATGCCAATTAAAAAGTTATATACTTAAATAAATTATAAAAATTATGTATATTAAAATCTAAGCTCATTTATAGAATAATTTTTGAAAAGTATTTATATTACTTATTAACTTACTGTTGGATCAGAGCATCTTGCACATTTGCAGGTAAAAGTTTTCTTCATTTTTAGAAACAAATGTCTTGCGATATTTCCTGTGAATAGTTTTGTGTAAGTTGTTGTAATCTCAGTTCCGGCTGGTATGTCCACCGAAGCACGTGCGGTCATTATATTAGTTTTCTCCTCGAAAGTATAATACGAATTTGGTACACAATCATGATTCATAACAGCAAAGAGTGGAAACAGAGCACGATAGAAAAATTCCTGATTGTCATTTGTGCGCTCAGAGGTCTCATCAAAACCATTTGTACGCAAAACAGCCACTGTGCGATTCATAATTTCGAATATTTTCTTATCATTTGGAAAGTTCTTGAAACATTTTGCTCCATTGCGTACCTCTGTACGATGGTTATTGTCCAAATTAGCTTGCAAACAATAAATAAGATCACGTTGATCCTTGGTGAGATTTATGGCGCGCGCCACACACAATAAACGTATAACAACGGAATTAGCCACGTCTGGTTCATTGGGTCCCCATGATTTGAGAAGATCACAATCAGCTTTGTGTTCTTTCTTCTTACCACACAATGCACATATAGGCAAGGAGCAACCCTGACGGCACATAAATTTCGTATCGGGCAACATTTTAAAACACATCGTACACATATTCAACGTGTCCTCTTTACGCGCCGCAGGACCAATTATCAATGGCATATCGCGAAAAATGATTTCACCGCGTTTTAGATCGCGTGTTGCGAAAACACCACGGCCTGCAATTTTCGAAACACCAACTTCCCATGCAGGATCTTTATCTTTAAATGGTGCCAAATGCAGGTCTATTAATTCGGACGTACGCTTAGGACAAATCATTTTCAACTATTTAATTAATTATATTTATTCAAGGCAATTTTTTATTAAATAGTTTTGTGAGCACAAATATCCTTTTTCTTGAATGGTTAATTTCAGTTCACTATATTATATTCTAAAATATATATACACTTCTCGATCTTCAAATGTTGATTTTACTCGAAAGGCTGCCAAATACAAACTGTCGCAGTTTTCCAGTCGTTGGTGCTTATATTTAAAATTTAGTCAAATTTTCTGTAAATTTCGCTTACTTTATCTCAGATATAAATGGCATCACATTGTGAGAGTGTGAGCATCATTAACACGATCATCATTATTAATTTGGTTGATACATAATAATTTTAATTAAAAACTGCGAAGAGTAAGATTTGCATTTAATTAGCACAAAAAATGTACGATTGGGTAATTGGTACCTAAAATTAGTCTTAACGAAAGTATTTATTCACCACTACCAGTTATTATTTAAAAAATTTAATGGTTTATACCTTAATAAAAAAATATTCCATTTAATATTTAAAAATATATAATCTCAAGTTTATAGAGGAATAGTGATTGGCACTCGTATTCGATACTAATAAGGTTTCGTTAAATCTAATCGATTTTTGTGAAATGTAGTAATACCAACCAAACTATAATTAAGGTTTTTTTTAAGAACATATTATTATAAGATTATTATCTGTTTGATCTGATCATGGGAGTCCCCCGAGATTACCCTATTTCTTTAAGTTTCCAACATAGCTTAACACCATTATTAAGAGAGTTACTTTAGCTCAAAAAAAACATAAAATAATATAATACACAAAAGCATTATATTAATATCAATATTATAATAAATCCACACATTTTAAAACGTTAATCTTGTTCTTCTTTTATCTTATAGTGTTAACATACAACTCTCGAGTCAAAGAACTTTTTTTAGAATTCCTCTTAATGTCGATCGATTCAGCGTTTTGTTTTTACTGTTATGATCTTTAATATCAGTTAATTGTAGATTTATTAATTTGCATTTTTTTCTTTTTGATTTTATTGGACCATTATATTAAATGGTATTCTATAACACTTTTGCGCTTTTAGTCTTCCAAAAGTTTGACTTAAAAACATTGGAAACTAATATAATTTAGATGTTTATACCCCAAATTAAGGTCTAGTCATTACCAAATTCGTGTTGAAAAGGGTTTTATATACAACAACGATGTGGATAAAATATCTCCCATATATAGAAATATTATATATGTAAATATTTATATATCATACTATATACTATATAATAACTATATTCCATTATAAATGTAAATGTGTACATGGAATGGCAATGACAGTGATAGTGTTTTCGCAAGGAATCATACGTTATAAACTGCGAAGAGTTAGTCAAATAATTAATTATTGTCTCCTTATGAACCATTAACAAAACTAGATAAACAAATGGAGTTACTAACTTCAAACAAAATAGAAGATATATACCTACGATCATGCGATCTGCGATCTATCACCAAAACACACATATCTTCAATGAATTTGTAGAATTTATACAATGTTTTTTGAAAAAGGTTTGTATGTCCGTCATATAAACTGAATACCATAAAACTTTTAAACTACCCAATAATACATACAGAATATGTGTATATTGAGTATTTTGGAAATATTCGAATACGCACAACTATTCGAGTTTTTCAAAATTCAAACCTTTCAATCCTTACAATATTCCAATAGATACAATTATTGGGAGAATTTGTTCATATAGTTCCAATTTTTTTGATCTGTTTCTCATATCCGAAAATTCGAATTATTTGCAAAATTTCAAAAACTCCAAATACTTACAACTGTATAAGATACGTGTATTATCCTAATGTCATTATATCCATACACTATTAGAAGAGTTTTGAACCGAATACTGAATATTTGAAATCGCCTTAACACTAAATATTTTCACTCTCAAGCAATATCAAATAATATAAAAAAACAGATTTTGATATAAAATATATATGCGAAAAGAGACGCAGTGAAATGACTTCTCCCACACATAAAAATGCCTCACAGCGATCGTAAGTGTCAGTCTGTCCTACTCACAGGTGGCGTTTAACATAGTCGACACTGTAGCGCTATGCTCTTCGACCACTTATTAACCCATTTGCTCAGATGAGGAATGATGCGCTGGGACCAGTGTCAGTGGTGCCAGCGAGGGTATTTACAAGTGTTTGAAACGGAATTCCAATTTGAAAGATAAACAAATAGAATCGATGGGGTACGCACGCTTGGCGTTGCTGCTGGCAATCAGCCAAAATATGAAAATCTTAAAAACTGAGGAGTAAAAATTATTGAAAACAAATTGCAAATTGATGTGAGATCGTTGTTTGGATTGTGTTGATATTGCTGCATTTAATAACGATAATCACAGGGCCGATGACAGCGAAAATGGCAAATGAAATTTCAGCCAGTGGTGTCTGATATGAATCGAGGTAACAGCGGATTCACACGTCGAACTTGCAATGTGCCATGCCTGCTGGACGATGCATCATTGCATTGCATTTTTTCTAGATTCTTATGGTCGTTGCTCTTACCGCAGGTCTCAGGAGTGCTTTGACGCAAACATTTTTATATAATTTAATTTTTTTATTTTGCAAAAAGTATTTGTCTATGAACAAATTTTCGAATTTGTTAAAAATATTAATTTTTGACACTTTTTAGGCATGCTTGAGTAGAAATAATTTTTTTTTTGTTTGCTTTTACAGCACTAAAATTTAAAAATTATTTAATGAAATTAATTAAAAAAAATTAAAAGAAATAAAGTTTAATTAAAAATGTAATCGATGTTAAAAATTTGTAATTAAAATTCTAAAAATATATAAAACCAATTGATTAAACTCGTTTACACTAGTGTAAGTTTAACGAATTCTGAAACGTTCAAACCTGAAATGCTTTCAGTCCTAAAAGTATCTGAAGTAATCGAAATTGAACTCAAAAAGTATTTAATTTTTAAATAAAACCTCTAATAGACACAATGTATATTTGCCCATCAAATTTTCTACATTTTTTTTTATATATCAATATATATATAAAAAATATATACACAAAATATAATTTTGTGAACACTTTTTACAAACTCGGTTTGCCTACTAGAATCATCTTAAAATATTTGCAAGATTTAACCGTTGGCTTAGGAAGTAGGAGTATTTTATGGAGTCATATCCAGCATTTCAGAAGATAGTCTCATTGTATTCTACGGAATAACTACATACAAGAAGGACTAAATTAAACAAAAAGGGGATAACAAAAAAAAATACATAGTAGATCGTGTTGAAGATTGGTACACAAGCCATCAGGAGTACCAATATTGCTAAAGAAAAGAGTTTAAAAGATGTTAAAATCCATTTTGAACTTATTATTGAAAAAAAAAAATACTTTATCAATAATAAAAATATCTGAAACGCTTTTGAAGCTAATTTGTCTGTGCATTCTACAAGTAAACTTTTCCAAACCTTTTCATTAATTACCAATAAGATTAATCGGTTATTTATAATTAAATCATCAGATAGGGTGTCAATCAAATAAAAGATTTTCTTCCTTATTCATATGCTTATGAACCTTCTATAATGGATCTCCGACTTTGTAACATCCTCAGTAGATGCAAATATCTTGAAATAGAAGATTTATTGCGACTCTTTTATAGTTCATCTAAACTTAAAATTATAGTTCCAATAAGCTGTCTGATAGCAGAGTATAGTAGTGTTCTTTATTGAACTTCTGTTGAAACAGTTTCTTCTATAAGATTATCCGGTTATTTATAATTAAATCATCAGATAGGGTGTCAATCAAATAAAAGATTTTCTTCCTTATTCATATGCTTATGAACCTTCTATAATGGATCTCCGACTTTGTAACATCCTCAGTAGATGCAAATATCTTGAAATAGAAGATTTATTGCGACTCTTTTATAGTTCTTCTAAACTTAAAATTATAGTTCCAATAAGCTGTCTGATAGCAGAGTATAGTAGTGTTCTTTATTGAACTTCTGTTGAAACAGCTTCTATATGTAAGAATTTTTAGTAGAAGTAGAATTACCAAAGGTGAAATTAAGATTAAAGTAAAATTCTAGTAGAGTACTAGAATCATGGTTCACTTGGGAGATATGATCTTAATTTGAAGGTTAGACTTTTAAGCTACAATTTTTTATTTGTTCGATATCTAAAAAAATGCAGAGCATATTTTTTTACTCTTCTTCGATATTTGGTTATATTTTGTCAACAAGCGTAGTATATTTGAAGAGTACTGATAAAAAATCAATTTTAATTTAAAAAATTATACCACTAAGTACGCTATTTATATAAATTTTTTTCATGTATACATTTACGATAGCCATAATTTAATGCAAAATTAAATAAATAATTTATTTAAAAATGATTTCTTCTCATTTCTGTATCATCACACCAAAATCAAGCATATATTTTTCAATTAATATATTTTTTTCGCAGTTGATTCATGATCGAAAAAGAACTCACCTCAGAGTACTTGCAACAAAGCCCCTAGTGGGTGTATGCCTACAAGTTCATACCGCCCAGTCAAATCCAAATTAATGCCAAGTGTCATGTGCAAAAAATTTATAGAAAATTTTTCAAGAAATTGCATTAAAAAAATTTGAAATTACAAACAAAATTGTTTTGATTAATTCGCATGTTAAGTTTTTAATATATACGAGTATACCATATATAATATACAAAAAGATGTAAGATGAAATCAGCAGGAAACAATCAAAATTTTTACTTCAGAAATTACTAAAAATGAAACAAAGTAAAAAATATTGTAAACAAGCAAATTATTAAGAATTTTATTATGAAAAATAATAAATTTTTATTTAAAAATATAATATTCTTTTTAGCTTGTAAATATTTTTAAATTTTACAAATTAATTAAAATTATTAAGTAATTTAATTTTTATGAAAAATTTTACTAAAATAAGAGATATATGAGTTCAATGTTAATATTGTTTTAATAAATGCAAATAATAATAGAATTTTTAGATAATAATTTTTAAAACAGGAATTTTCAGTCGACTTCCTTTAACTACATCAGTTGTAACCTGCAGTCCTTCAACTTTACAAAGATAAAATAGAATGGGTAACATACACAGATCAATGCAGATACTTTAAAAAACTTCATTAAGACCACAGCATTAATAGTTTTTAACTTAATATATAGATGGATATAAAAATGCAATATTCTCTATACTTAAAATACAACCCAACCGGGCAACTGAAGTGAGATGTACAGAATCTACACGATAATCTCATAAGCTAAAATTCTATTTTGTAATATCAATTAGCTTTGTAACAAAATGGGCTTTCAAACCCAACGCTTTTAAATTGCCACTAACACTGAAGTTTGAGGGTAATATGCAGACATTTTTACGCTAAGATATCTGGTAACTTATCTAGTAACCCTAACCGGTGAAATTATTTATGTCATACTAAGAAAGAAACACTCTAATATCAACTAGATCAACCAATCAACATGCCGCTATATCCAGTCGAGAACATTATCTTTTTAATTATCTCGATTTTCTCCAATTATCTTTCAATTTCTCTAGAAAATATGTTCAAAGTTACGCCTATTTATTTTAAGCAGAAATATATGCGATAGATAGGTGTATATACTTCAACGTAACTATCAGAACCCTAAAGAAGTCATACTAACTGATAGCCAGCCAGCAATAACGACTCTCAATACTAATCAAGTGATATCAAACCTGATGGGGAAAAGTCCTAAAAAACTAAATACCCTTAGCCAAACAATTAAATGAGGATTCTAAGGATTACAGATACGTTGAAGATTCCGACAATAAAATTGCAAGCAAACTTGCTAAAAAATGACAGCCTCGTTGCTTTTAGGATCAGAATCATTCTATAACTTGGGAGGATCTAATTTCTTCTCTTTCATTAAGAAACAGTTGGAGAAATAAAACAGCTATACTGAAATAAATTATCAAGGCTTTCAGAAACGAAATCGCTTATAGGGACTTTGAACCAAAACGATATGTGGATTGTATGCAAGTAAATATAAATAACATAACACTGTAGGTTAAACTATAACCTTACAAACCTAGGAACTTACCGTAATGGAACATGTAGATTTCATAAGGAGAGGAATCAGATATCAAAACATGTGTTGAAGGTTGTTCCGTACTGATGTGACAGAAGTACCAAAGAAAATGAGCATATTAGGTGAAGAAATAAAACTCTGTAATATAGGTTTAATACTATATTTTATAGACGAATTTGGATTTAGAAAATATAGTCTGTCGTTGTTATTTGTAAAGTTATTTTCAAGTTTTAAGCCAACCTTATCAAATATTCCTATTATAATTTTTGTATTCTATGTAAAATAATTTGAGGTTCGATTAGGTTTAATTAATAACCTTCGATTATGTTTAAGATAATTTATGCAAAAATGTTTACAATAAATTTAAATTGTTACATATAATTCACATTTTTCTTGATAACGTTTAAAATTAAAAACTTAAATAATTCTACATTATTCATTGACTACTTCCTTCTGCCCACTTTGTAAATTTATGAGTCTTTCCTAATTACTCATGTGATCGTATGAAGATCCGTTGTATGTTAATTAACCTTAGATAAGGTGGCTTCATTAAAATCATTAAAAGCCAACAAATAGATATATAATTAGAACCAATAATAAAAATATTATATGAAATATTTAAAGATGTTGATGTTAACTTAATTTATGACACCACGCCTTGTAAATTATATCAGTAAATCATGTTTTAGATCAAAGCAAAAATGATTTTATTTGCAATTGCGCTTCTTACTAAATAAAATATAATGTGCAATATTTTTAAATTTTTTCCAACAAATTTTTAAATGACCAGTAAAAAAAACAGTGTACTCTGAAATTTCCGATGAAATGCAATAAAATTTTACGCCTAATTAAAGCGGCGCGAAAAAATGCTCATTACATTGCATTATTTATGATACTTTAAAAATATTATGAAATTGTAAAATAAATGCATCCCATTAATTTAAAAAGTTTGAAATTTTTTAAATTAAATAATAAAAAAATGAACTGTCGAAATTTTAGATCAATTAATTGACGTTTGTGACTTCACTTGGAGACAAATAAAACTTCGTTAAAAATGTAATTTATAAGTTTTTATAAAAAAGAATTTTTAATGGAAGCTATTATCCAACTATTATCTATTATTATTAATTATAACTTTAATTCACAATATTTAAATATTCTCTAATAGAAACCAACAATATAACGACCTAATAATCAGAATTACCAAAGTACCTGGGTAAGCAATTGGTTCACGTCTAACATGGTAAACGCATTTCCTTAATAAAAGAAAATGCTTAAAAGTTCAACTTCGTAGTATCTTTTACCTTTCGAGTATACAATCTTTCCTATCTTTGTTATATTCCTGAATAATTAACCTTTAAACAAGTGCTTAATTGTTTCATTCAAACTTTTTCCATTTTTGCACTTCTTATTTCTATAAGAAGACACTTAAAACTGAAAACCATATTGGACATCATTGAGTTATACGAAACATAAATATTACTTTGGCTACCTCTTCAGCTTTATAGTTTTCTGCAACATTAATCAAAGCCATGAACCCAAATTAGATCTACATTATTTACTTTACTTTGATCGTCTAAAATGAGGGAAACACTATTACTGATTCCATCTCGACACTTATGAGTGATTTGACAGCAGCTTAGCTGTCTGTGAATATATAGACATCGCTATGAAATTCAGGCTCGTTACTTCAAACTCGTTATTATTGCATATCTTAATATTCGCTACAGAATGAAATATACTGTCATTATTAACTAATGTATTAATTAATGTAATTATTTGGACTATCCGTTTCTTATTTGAGCATGGAGGTTAATATCTATCTCGGTTCGATATTAAGAAATCTTCAGCGGAAGATATTCCACCTTCATTTTAATAGAAATGTTTTGCGGAATATATTAAGAGGTTTTTTTAATAGCTTGAATATTTTCAAAATGTTCAGTTCAGTTTAGGTCAATTACTGCCATAGATCTATGAGGGTCACAATCCTTTAAGTGTTATAAAGAAGGATCACGTATAAGTTTTTTGTTAACAAAATTAAACAAACTCTACTGAACAATAAATAACAGAATATATACTTCAGATAAAGCATTCTTTTTGAAGGGAAACTACTGATGGTGTTGATGACAAATAATTGCCAATATAAAGTTGAAGTTTCTTTTTTCTTATATAAAAGATACATATATAAATCTCAATTCATTTTTTCTATATAAAAACTTAAAGAATTAATTAACATAATTGGTGTCATATTTTATGTTTCGGTTTGTTTTAAATCAAAAGAATTATTGATTGCAAAACTGTCAGGAACGTCAAGAAATCACAACATGATGTCAGAACTCATCAATCATACAATTTCTTCGCTAAATGATTATCAGATGATCAACTTGATGAGATGTCAATACTAATAGAAGGGGAAGAACAAGATTTCGAGAACCTGTGTGATGTGGAAGAAAATCATTTCAAACCAAAATCTCAAACTCTTTAATTTTTGGCAACGCAGTTGATGCCGCCTACTAAATTTCAATTTTTATTTTAGAAACTAAAAAATATCACAAAATTGCAAAATTAAATTGTTTTTAAATTTGTTTTTCTTTCTTGTCTAAATTTCTTTATTTTTATTTTTATTTATTTTTTTAACACATTGTTTACCTGGAAAAACAGTTTTTCTGTATTTTTAAAAGAAAATTTTATTTTTAACCTCACAGTTCGTTTCTTTTGATTTTCAGATTTTCAGATTTTTTTAGAAGCAATTTTAATGCAGTTTAACTGTTTGGACAGTTGCTAAAAATTTATAGTTCCGGTTTAATAGTTCTTAAGTTTGTTTACAGTTCAAATACTTCAAGAGCAATTATTTCCACCAAACAATTTTCAAGTGGGCGCATTTGAAATTAATGCCAATGGGAAAATGCGGTATTTTATTTACGGTGTAAGAATTTCATACTTAATTTCTAATTATTTACTAAAGCATTGCATTCGTACAGTGTATCGGTAAACAATTATGTAAAGTAAACTAATTGAACCAAAGTCAGATACATTTTTAGCGAACATTGCAAATTAGTGCTAAAATATAAATAAATAGACTTAACATGTATAAACATAAACAAATTTGAATTAATGAAGATCTAAATTTATTTGAATTCCTATTTATTTTGTTATATACAATATATTGGAGCAGAAAAATTTTCAACTAAAAATAATTAGCAAATACTTTTAAATTCTAATTTAAGAAATTTAATTAAGTTCTTGCTACATTAATTACAAAAAGTGAGAAAAAATAATTTAAGCTCACCTCGTAATAACTTTTATCACTCAAATACAGCATTAAAGACAATTATCCCGAAAACTGTCTAAAAATGATCACTGATAATATATATATATAAAACTAACAGCTGTAAAGATATATTCTATTTTGAAGAAAACCTAAAAAGGTCATTGATAATATACATTTTATAGTACCTCAAAAAAGCTAAGTAACTTACAATTTTAATATTAAAGAAAAATAAACCTAAACACACTCAAGGAATGATCACTGATAATATTATAATGTTTACCTATTATTTTCCATATATTAAGATATCCGTTAAGGGAGCAGAATACCAAATAAGAACAAAAATTCTAGCTTAGGAGCAAAATATTCTTGTTTTAGCAGAATTCTCGCTTAGGAGTAAGATATGCCACTGTTCCTTAAGGTCTAAAGATCAATTTCAGCTGATCATTTTATTTTTTTTTTTTTTGCAGTAGGTAGATAGCATCAAAAGACACTGTGTGAGACTGGAACCCACTAAAAACACCTGCATAGAGAAGAGATTCTAAGCAAGGGACCGTGCAGCACCAGGGCTAGAAATTCCATTTCAGTATCAACGTTAGGAATGGAGGAACTAGTAAAGCTTAACATGTACATAGTAAATACATCTAAGCCATGAAGTTAGATGCATGGTTAACATAGATGCAATTGGGAGGGCGGACTATTACTTAAGTTGAAGCAACGTAAGGTATGGAAGGGATGATCATTTTATCTAAATTTTTTCTGTTTTTATACAATTTCCTTAGGACTTTTAGGCCCGTTACAATACAATTAGTTTACTAAACATTACTTCCTAAATCTAGAATTGTTAACACAATATAACTTATTTAACATAAATTTGTCTTAACATAATTAATTAATGTTAATTGTTAACATAACTACAATATATCTAAACAATATCTGAAAAGGGAAATATATTATTTTTAGTTAAATTGAGTATATTATAAATTGATTCACACATATTTATACTTAAAGACATCTTCTTATTCTTTAAATATTTTATTTTTGACAGAACTTGTATTTACCTCGTAGATATACGAGGTTTTGTGTGATACCTAAATTTCATTAATATTGATTCCGTTATAAAATATTTACTTATAAGTACAAAGTACCTATATAAATATAACAAATTAATTTTTATTATTTTTATTATACTTTAAACTTATGATATTATTGTATTAATATTAATATTATTTTCACGGAATGCGGTACTTTTTCGTTAATTGGTAGTACTACCAAGAGTTTTTTATTCTCAGAATAAATACTTCGTAGAAGTAAAATATTTTATAAAATAATTTAAAAATAATAAATATTTTTTGTATATATTTAATTTTAGAAAAAAGTAATAACGTATAACAACGTATTGTTTATATATCGTCTAATGTAAAAATATACCTATATGATATTTAAATATTTTTTATTTCAAAAATTATGTTTACATATATATGCAAAAAAATATATAACATAACTTATGCTATAATTTATGAAAGTAATTATATTTTGTCTTAGGCAGCTATTTTAGCTATTTCAGCGAACTCTCATCCAAGGAGGCTCACGAATATTGAGAAATTATTGCTTTTGGGTGGTCGGGGATAGCGATTGTAATAAGCAACAAGCGTATCGGTTCTTGTTCCTATCAGTCACAAAAGAATATTGATATAAAACCACTTTTTATTTTTGGTAGTCATATAGAAATTGGTTTTACTCCATTGTATTAGGCAACAGTTCCAAGGTAACTGTAGGTTAGGTTTCTCGCATGTCAAATCCTATTCTTATACACTGAAGTAAATTGGTTTGGTCCAATTTTACTTCAGTTTATTGATTTTCACTGTAGAGTATGACGTAAAGGCATAATACCCATACCAAGAGCAGCATAACGTGTTTACTCCAAACTTCTGACAGAGTTCATAGAGACAAGATAAAAGTTACTAAAACAATATCGGTATTCACAAAAAAATGGACGACTGGCATTCATGACATCAGGCTAGACCTTTAATATTGATATTTCTCTAGATTGTGTTTACTAACTTTCAATGGATAATATACCAAAATATATGTTAAGACATATTGTCGCCCCATTTTTAAGTTCACCACATTTTCAACATAGCAATCGGTTAAATACTTATATTCATCAATGAGTTCGGCTAGTTGTAGAACGTCTAATATTTTAACCAACTCTATATTCATTAGGAGAATATAGAGTTGGGTATATAGAATATAGCTTACAGAAAAGAACGATATTTATTTTCAATTCATATATTTCTGAGATGTGATTGATTAAACTTTATAAATATATTTTATTTTATTCCTTATGTGGAGCAACTTTTAGTAAATGTTTCCAAAACCACAGTCTATAGTTAACTATTTTTATAAATACATTTTTTTTCTACATTTCCTATTGAATTGTTGATTCATTAACATTTAAATATTAAAGAAAAATTTGATTTATTAATTTTAAAATTCTCTGCCATGTGAACATGACTAAATCCTCTTTTAAATAAAATTAATTGTTCATTCTATTACAAAATATTTAAAAAATTCTCTTTTAAAAATTATATGTTGTTCCTTAAAAATTTTTTTATATTTTAAAATTGTCCACATTAATGCTAAATGATTTTTTAAATTTTTTCTACATATATATATACAGATATATATTTTCTATATATAATATATATGTTTTATATTTTATATACCAAGCAATATATTTTCAATTCAGATTGTTGCCAAGAGCTTGATTAATATTCTACTTAAAAAATAGTGTCAACAGCAAAATATATATTATATAGAATATGTTTTGTTTTTTTTTTTTTTGTATTTGAACTAAATAAAATGATTATCTTTTGAAATATATGTCTGTTACATTGAAACTATGATTTGGAGTATATTAACATTCTTATGTTGTCGATTTCTTCCATAATTTCCTCAATACCCCGATCAATGCCAATGTTAAATAAATATTTTTAACTTTAGTATTTGAAAATTAATAAGTAATTTTTAATCCAGTTGTTTAAACAAAATAAAAAATTTATTTATAAATTTGAAGAATATTTGGAAGTAATTACATACACACAATATATACATTGTAACAAATTACATTAGATAAATATGAGTATATGGTTTAAATGATTTTTTATCTGAAAGATATTTCATATAAATACCAGTAAAAATCGGATTAATCACTTATAAAATAACTTAAGCATTGATTCAAAAAAGTTCAAAATTATGAATTACAAATTTTTGTGGTTTTTTATATTAGCGATTGCGCTTACCATAGAAACCCATGCCGAAAGTGATGAATTTTTTTCTGGAACGCTTGTTGTGAATGAGAAAGGAATTCATATTAAAAAGACGAAAGTAACTACTTTTAACAACGAAGATCCACCTGTAGATGATAAAAGATTTAAAGAAAGTGACGACAACGATGAAGAAAACGATGACAAAGAAGCTGAAGAAGCTGTAGCAATTGAAAAGGAAGAGGATTCGAAAGAGGAATCTAAAGAAATTGAAAATGATTCTTCTGAAAATGAGGTTAAACCAATTAAACTGCACATCCGTAAAAGAAGTGATCCTTAAATGGATAAAATCGAAAAACTGAGAAATATATGAAATAGATCAATATTAAATTACTTTGAATTTTTTTTTTTTTTGTGATGAGTGGCGGTAATATTTTTTTTTTCTTATTTAAAAATAATTCAATAAATACTTTGAATAACAAGCAAAGCCGTCAGTTAATAACATCAATGTATATGATTGGAGTTTGCTTTGGTTTCATCTGATTTATCTTTGACTACTGATTTTCTGTGTCTACTGCGAAAAATTATTCTATAGGTATCACTTGGCTACTGAGTGATACTATGAGTTTGAACTCCTCTTAAAGAGTGGTAGAGGACAGCAAGAACTTACTATGCATTAACTAGTCTACACCAATTAATTTTGGAGTAGTCAAGGTAGACTACTCCGACTACTCTTGTAGTAACTTTCATATACTATTAAAACTATATGCTCGAACTAGGACTAATCTTAAGCAAAGTAAAATATCTACAAAGTTGAAACAGAAGATATTACACAATTTAAGTATATCAATACTGAATAATGAAATGGGCTCAATGATATATAAAAATGAGACAAAAAAGGATATATGACATTCAAGAAAGTAACAAGTTAGCCGGGACATTATATATTAATACACAAATGAAAAAACTACTGAAGAAACTATTTGGTGCAATATTTTGCCAAGCAGACAGTTTCTTATCATAGCTTTCTGTTAAAGTTTTGGGTTCAAGCAGCAGAAATAAATGTTGCTCATATAGAATGTCACTGCCGGCACTCTCCGAAACATCTCTATCTCTATCAATTATGGTTGAAAAATATTTCCCGTGTAAAATGAAACACTGATTTGCTCCTACAAAAGTCTACATCCAAATAGTTTCCTGAAACAGTTAATGTGTCCTTGTACTGTGCTAATGGCTTGAGTGAGCAGTATTTCCTCCAAGACAGACTACCACTGGTTTCTATCTATCATTTCTCAGTAAGATTCTGTTATATTGTTCTTTAAAAGTTTCTGCAAGTTTGACCTATGTGAAAACCTATATAGTCTGAATAGTCAATTAGATGGAATTAGAATTGCATGGTATTATTATTAGCGCATATCAAAGTTTGAACACAATAAAATTAATTATATTTATTTATTTGCTTAATTATCATTTATCAATCGTTAACATTTTATCTAGTTAATGATTGAACAACTTATTTACTTTGTATTTGTACTCAAATAAAGTATGATGATTTTTTTCAATACTTAAAAGTTGGCATTTCTCTAGTTAATTAAGTCGATATGTTCTATTTTAGTTTTATTTATAATTCGCAGAAAAAACATTATTTCAAATAGATTTTAAGTTTTTTTTTATATTTTGACAATTTTTAATTGTCAAATAATATTTGCAGCTGTTTTATTCATATTAAGTTTTGAAAAAACAACAGAAATAAAAAAAACCATTCTAATTAAAAGCGTCTAAAGCGTAAACTAAAACTAAAATAATTTAAAAATTTAATTAACTTAATACGTTTTGAAATTTGCCAACCTACAAACATTTAATGATGTTTAATTATGAAGTTTGTATTCAATTCATGCCAAAATAATTTAAAAGAAAAAATTCTATCAACAAAAAAAAAAACAAACGTACTAAGAATTAAAGCATATTTAAATTATTACTAGTATTTTTATGTTTTTTTTTATATGTGAAATTCAACATATTTTTTACATAAAATTATGCTTAACAATATCAAAAAAGTTGAAATGTTGAATAAGATTTATATGATTTATATATCTATGATTATGACATTACAAAGAGCTACAGACATACAGCTTGACTTCAACGAAATCAAAATGAAGCCTGTTCAAAAACCCTACACTGAAGGCACATACTCTCTAGAGAAGTAAAAGCGTTAAAAGAAATGCATTAACACCATTTAAAAGATAATTAAATCATGGATATTCTGCATATTAGTTCACATGGAAATTTTAGTTCATATCAATTTTTAATCAACCCATTCACTTTAGCCACACATGCAGTCATTGCTACAGTTAACGCAAATATATAAGTTCAAATAAATAAGTTTCAATATATCTGTGAACATGCCAACAAACTAAAAAAATATTTTTAATTTAAAAAAAAAACCCTTAATTATAATATTATGTCGGGGATAATAATTTCTATATTTGTAATACTAGTTTATTATATTGAAGCTATTTAAGCCAGTGCACTTGAGCACTTTTACTCTTTATTAACTCGAAGTATCTTCAAAACCCCTCTTTACGCCTTGACTGGATTATTGTTTGTCACTTCATCAGACTAAGCAATAATTTACCTCAGATCTGCATACCTCCCCGAGGAGCCTGTAACCATTCTGAGATTCGATAACGCGGTTTATGTATGCTCTACAATTTTAGAATATATATAAATAAAATAATACTAAAAATTAAAGGAATTGAGTTTGATTTGTGCCACAAAATTTAATCATTTGAAGAAAATAATATATTATTATAAAAATAATCGCATGAATGACATGCTAAGAGATCTTAGAATAGATCTGGTCTAAAAATACATAAGGGACAGAGCTCTAAAGCTATATGTGAAAAGCGACAGGCCGCCCTACTTAGTAATATCTAATCTCAGAGTAATCAGAATAACCACACGGGGCGGTACGCAGATCTTAGATCATTCATTGAATAATCACAAAGCTTATGGAGAATACACATATCAGTCAATGGGAGTCTGCAGAAACCCCCCTGCTAACAAAGAGTAAAAGTGCACAGATACACTAACTCGGAAAAGGTTCAACATAATAATAACAACATATAACAACATATAATAATAATATTAGATGAATATATTTATCAAAATAATTGATTTGACAACTCAGCCTATAATAAATATTATTGTCAAAAATTTGATCGATCAGTTTAGAGTTCTATATACATGTAGTCCACATCAAAGCATTATATTTTAATTTTGGGAGTCAAGTATTCTAACTTTATTAAATGAAGCAATAATTTAGGTATCTATTGTTCTTTATATATGATTAAAAATAAATATTATGAAAACCTTAACAGGAATCTATGGTTCTGTCATGTTTTTAATCTCAAAACCTAAACAATATTTGGATTTGAGATTAAATAATATTTGGATTTGAGTAATAATTTTCTTTGACTAATATTTTAAACAAAAATGTTCAACATAATTTCATAGAGAGCTTTATGATAAACTAAGACATTATTTTTAAATTTAATAAAGACAATTATACATATCTACTATTGAAGATAAAACGACCCTGAGATCAATAATTTACAAGTCATAAAATAACTGAACGCTAAACATTTTGATTGAACTCTTCAACTTTCGTGGAAAAGATTAACTTTCATTTTGACTCGAAGTAAATAATTTATTCATAATTATTAAACATTTGTTTAAACAAAAATTTAATTAAACAAAGACAGAACATATTAAACATTTTTTTTTCGTTGAGTGCAATAATAATGCATCAATTTTTTAGTATATAAGCCAGAGTATCAGATGAATTCAATTATTATAGATTCATACCATATTATCTACAATATTAAACAAGATGAATATCAAATTATTATGGATTTTCGCAGTCTTAATTGTGCTCGCCATACAAACTAAATCGATAATAGCTGACGATAGTGAAAGTAATCAGAGTTCTCAAGAAACCAATCAAATTAAAAATTGGGGAAGCAATCAAGAAAACTCTGGCGATACTTCAAATGCAGTAGAAAGCAGTGGTAACAGTGCAGCAAAGAGCAATGAAGAAAGCAACAATAGCAGCACCCAAGAAATTCCAGTTAAAAAACCAGTACGTAGACCAGGTAGAAAACCTAGAAGAAATAATTCTAGTAACAGCAGTGACCGCAGCGACTAATTAATTAAATTGTCTTTTTTTCTTAATGTTCTAAATAGTATTTCTGGTCAAAATTTTATTTAGATCAATAAATATATATTATACTATAGGACAAAAAATTCAAATCTTTTTCTTTTGTTAAAAAATTTGTTATGAATTTTACTTGACATACCATAATTCACTTCTCTAGCGAACATAGTAAAGTCCACTAAATGAGGGTAAATCCCAAACACAGTTAATAGTGCAAGAGGAAATTTCAAACTTAGCGATATAAACTCTTCAATAATTATTGCTTTAAAAGAAGCAATAAAACTCAGTTAGGAATGATTCAATGCGTCCATAAAATAAGTTATTTGGGACAAACTTGAGCGAATGAAGTGAATGCTTGCGCCTAAAAGCGAGTATTTTAAGTTTATAAAAAATCTAAAGCTAATAAAATAAAAATAAACAGATTTTGAAATTAAATTAAATAAATTGAATAAAATTATGTTACTCCTGGATTCTCCTACTCCTGGATTCGAATCAAAAGTGATATCGTGGTACACTGATGGTTCAAAAATCAAAGAAGGAGTTGGTGCTGGAATATTTGGTCCTAATACCAGAATCTCGCTCGAGCTGGGTATATGGCCCACTGTCTTCCAAGCAAAGGTTTACGGCATCGAGGTCTGCGCTCGCATCAACATTAACAAGGGGTTGAAAGGCGCCCGAATCTGTATCTATTCAGATAATCAAGCAGCAATCAAAGCATTATGCTCCTGGAAGTTTTTCTCAAATATTCTAGTAGACTGCTATGACACGCTGCAGCAGCTGGCAAGCAATAATAAAGTGACGCTGTGCTGGGTGCCTGGTCACACAGAAATCAATGGTAATGAGTCTGCCGACAGTCTTGCACGGGCAGAATCCGCCACTCAAATCTGTGGACCAGAACCTTATTGTGAATTAAGTTGGTTTACAACTAGGTCTATAATCAATAATTGGATTTCAACCGAGAGAAGTCGCTACTGGCGCGTCAGTCGAGGTAACCGTCAGGCTAAAGAGCTGGTTCACCCCTATAGTTACAATAAGCTATCCTTCTTCAGCAGAGCTGAGATTGCTGGTGGGATATCTAACGGGTCACCACGGGCTACATTACCATCTCAACAAAATAGGCCTGTCCGAAAAGGTAGATTGTAGACTCTGCTTAGAAGCAGAGGAGACAACCAGCCACATTCTATGTGACTGCCCAGCCTTGATCTGGGTCAGGAGGAAGTCACTGGGTCGGTAATTACTCTCCCCTTCCGACATTAGGAGGTCCTCAACGGCCAACATTTTAGCCTTCATCCGAAAGGCGGAATGTCTTCTGTTCAGTTAGGGTCTGTTGTAGCACAAAAGATCAATCATGGTCGTAGTGCTCTGCTCAAATGGGAGCTAGTACCCCATTCTTTATTATCCATTCTTATCTAAGATTCTCGTAAAACAAAATTTAAAAATAATTTATTAATAATATATTGTAATTGAGAATTCTTTTTTTAGTTTTTTTACTGCTGCTTTTAAACTGATACGATACAGGGGCGACATCTGTTTATTGTTAACACTGAAGCGCATTTAAATTTTTTTTAATTTTTAAAATAAGTCTTTTTTTTTAATTTTTAAAATAAGTTTTTTTTTTAATTTTTAAAATAAGTTTTTTTTGATCAATTAGCAAATTTACAACTGAAATTTTAAATATTTAAATACAAACTAAAGAGCGTATTGCAATTGCAATTTTAAAAATGTTGTCATTTAACAAAATAAAATAATTTTTAACGATACAATTTAAATAAATTATTTATAATCATTTTAATATTTTTAATATTTCTATATTTTGTATTTCAAACAAAATTGACAAATTTTTATTTAACCTTCGTCATTAATTTTACATGCCTCTTCTATAGCACAAAAATTTGTCATAAATAAAAATTAAATTTGAAAAATTTTGCATATTATAATTCGGAAGAATAAAAATTGTTTATTTGTGCATGATAAAATTAATAATCAATAAGAATAAAATGCTAGGGACACAAAGATATCGAAAACCCTAAATATTATCATACAACAAACATAATAAAATTTCTTTAATTTATAACACTGCACCACAAAATTTTTAAAACTGAAAAAAAAAATCAATATTAACTGAAATGATTTGGATTATGGGTCTAAGAATTTCATACACGCCTAGTACTAACCTCTAACCTAACTTTTAAATTTTCAAAAGATGTTGATAACTTGAGATATTCCTGAGCATAAGCTAATCATGTTAATTATAATTAGTTAATTAACTAAATCTAACTAACTAATTCAATGAATAAGTCTCTTGGGTCTCTGTCCCGGGCTCTAACGAAAGATTAAGATAATTAAAAGTATGCAAGTGACTTATATCTTCCATATCACAACTTATACGATATGGAACTTATTTTCAAACTGACAATATTTTATGCTCATAAGGATGGGGCAAGTGTGCATAAGAATCTCTGATGATACCAGTAGTACTTTGGGAGCACTACAAAAATTTAAATGGAGTAAGTAAAATATATAGAAAAAATGTGCACACTCTATTATTAACGTTAATGTCAAAATAGATCCTAGTTTAAATACCATCACTTTATAAAACTATGTAATAGTTTAATAGAATTAAAAAAAAATAATAGTACTCAGAAAAAAATAACAAATATATTATAATAAAGACTACAAGATTCTCGCAGCTTTAAGATATAATATAACTTGATATTTGAAATTAGAAACATGAAAAAATAAAGCAATACGATGATAAAGCTGGGCCCATCTTTAAATGTATAACAATCAGCTTAAGCAATATCTTAAAAATACTAATACATAACCATTCTACAGAAATTGTTGATTTTTCCGCTATTTTAAGTGCTGTTATTTAGCACTTTTACTCATTTTTTGGCATTTTCGTCCACATTTGGTTCCACTAGATGACATTGTTTTAAATGCTATTTTAGATTAATTTTTCTTGTAATTTTGTAATTAATCAAAATAATTATTTTGTTTGTTTTAAGTAATGTTAATCAGCACTTTGAGTTTTTCTTCTAATATGTTATATATAAGCTGGCGTGTGTGAAGTGATTAATTACTAAGTTGATTATATAGTTGAGTTGAGCAATTTATATAGTATAACAATTTCAAAGTATACATTAGGACGAATGACATCCTCAAGGACCTCAAGATTGATCCCATCAAAAAATACATAAAGGATAGAGCCCTGAAATTATTTGCGAAAACTGACAGACTTACCAACACCACGTTATCAGTTTTCAGAATAGTTACAAGCACCTCGGGGAGGTATGCAGATCTGAGATCAATGCTTAGTCTGAGATCAATGCTTAGTCTGATGAAGTGATAAACAATAATCCAGTCAAGGCGTAAAGAGGAGTTTTGAAAATATGTTACCTCGAGTTAAGAAAGAGTAATAGTGCTCAAGTGCACTGGCTCAAATAGAAATAAATAAATATTGAGATTTTCCAATATTTAAAATGATCATTATTGTATACAATTGAGTCCTATTTATATCTACGTTATATATATGCTTTTACCATATCATATATCCACTGACTTACCTCCTAAAAACTAGTGATAATATATTTTAAATAGTGTTAGCATTATATCTTGTTCTTTTTTATAAAAATGTAGTCTCATTAAAATTGTATTAAAGATATTGTTCCGGAAATCAATAGATCACGTGATTATCGTAAGGAAATTATAAATTTAATTTTAATAGAAAATGACATAAGAACACAAATCATCCGTTACACTTCATCAATGGCTGAGATAGAAAAGGCCGCCAATTGGAACTTGTTATATGACTAAATTCAATGAAGTCGAACCAATATATTTTTCACATAAATTTACTGAGTTCAATTCTGCAGATTTCGGTTCACATTTTCACGCTAATTATTGAAATAAATTACAAATCGTTTAATGCGCAAATAAATATAAAATATTTTATTTCTTTTGAGTTGTTGCATTTTTAAGAATGAAATTATAAAGAAATAAAAAAATATAATTTCATTTAATATTTGATAATACATTTTTATTCCATAAATACATGCAAATAAAATTTATTAATTAATTAAGGATTGATATATATATACGCCTAATAGTGTGCTCGTTAATGGTTTTTTTATTTTCAAATTATTTCATAAAATATTTTCCACATTAATTACTAAACTCTTTTAATTAGGCATTGAAAATGCAAACATTTCAAAGTGGGCGTTATATGTAGAGGCCATGGAGCCATGAAAACACTTCTACAATAAAACATTTACAGATATTCGTACAATGACAAACAATTAGAACGGCTTTCCAACCTTCCAGCATGCAGTCCTATATTGTGGGCGAACTCACAAATGATTTTCAAATCTGACATTTGTCAAGAATAATCCTGATTTTACTTCTCAGATATTCTATTTGAGGACGGAAATTCTCCTTCAGTAACTTTATCACAATAATTCCTAAATGAATTAAATGGATAAGCGGGGATTATATACAGCCTAATAATTTTTGTGGTGGGTTCACTTAAACACGAATAAAATGGCATAAAAAAACCGGTACTATAAAATGTCAAAAAATGGTGTATAAAAACACAAGTTTATTATTTATTCGAAGAGCAGAGCAACTGTGAAATCTATTTATTCTTAGATTAAAAAAATCAAGTTGGTGAGAAGCAGCGAAAATATCACATTTGAGTTGTCTAGTACGAAAAAAATAGATACCGTCTGGGCACTTAGTTATTTGTAAGAAATACAACTATAACAAAACATCAAACAACGAAGAAGGGTACCAAAACCCATCTCATAGGACATGTACCAGACTACATTAGTAATGAGAAACGTCCAATATAAACTGTTTGCAAAAACTTTGACGATGTCTAAAGAAACCTAAGCCAATCCAAACGATTTTTTGGAGTCAACAACAAAAATGTTATGAGGTTTCAGAGTCTAAACTGATTTGATTATTGATTAACAACTGTTACACGGGTTGTTAGTTTTTATTATAGAGAAGTTATGACTTAATATATCATTTGTATGAAAATACGATTGACTTATATCTTTAATATGACGTATATAACCGAGGAATATAGTCCAAATTTCGATTAAACATAAGCCAATAAAATAATTGTCAGTTGCAGAATGAGGTCATTATTGAAATTGATATGATGCATAAGTATATTGTTCTAACTGACTATAATCTAAAATCTTTGTACAAAGCTAATACCAAAAGAGATAACGAACTCCACAAACAGCAATTTTTCCCAGATCCCAAGTGAGAAGAAATACCACTTCATATCTCTAAACGACTTGTTATGGTCATGAATAATCGTCAATAGTTTTTAAAAAGCTTTACGTCACTCAATATTCTTATTCTAGAATATGACGTTACTTTACTAAGAAGTTCCCAATAAATGAGGTAAACAATTTAAATTACTGCGTCATGGAAGCAAAACTCATCAGTGCATCACTGGATGAGGGAAAAATGTTGTTCAAAAATAGAATTAAATATTTACACATGTTTTAAAATGATTTTTTTTTATTTACTACTTTTTTTTTCATTAAATTTAACAAAACTTCATCCCGACGAAACAATATTTAAACAGATGAGAGAAAATTTAAAAAATAATTCATCTTTTTGTGAAAAGCTGGGTGTGCTTACCCCTTGTGTATTTATAGAATACTTAAAGTCATTGTCATATAACATATAAGGTCATATACTTATGAATTTATAAATATAAGTCCAAAAATGTTTCAGGTTTTTGATTTCTTTAAAAACAAAGCAGTACTGTTTTTAAAAATGTTATGTATTTGGCTCACAATATGCCTTATTTTAAAAATCGATACTTAGTATTTCATATTCACAAAAGAAATTCTTAGATAAGATTTTTATTGGAACCATTTTTAATACCTCAAAGGAATTTATGTACTTCTAAAATTAAAACTTAAGCCATGGGTTGGGATATATGAGGTACTGCTTTTGGTCACTTTTATTATATGCGTCAGTAACTTCGACTCTAGTAACAATAACCAAACTACAAACCCTTGAGTTGTAATGTTATAGTAATATAGTGTTAAAAATGCTTTGTAGCGACAGAGTTATCGATATTGAATTCAGCAGTAAGAGTAATCACTTAGGGTGATAAAACACAGGAAAACGTTACGTTACTTTGGGAACAATTATATAGAACTTATGAGAGATGTAGAGTGAAAACAAATTATATGTCTTAGAAAGTTCCGTATTTGTATCGGAATGCATGTGCGATGGTACGTGGATAGTAATGCAGAGATGATAGATATGCAAACATTACAAACAATATAGTTTGGTATTATTTGCGTCATATCAAATCCTTCAAAAATTAATTTCTATATAGAGTCAAAATATATTGTTGAATATACTCTGCAATCATTTAACACTTTCCACTATCGCATAACGTATAAAGAAAAGCACATTTCGTAGTCCTGATTTGGTAAAACTGTTTGAGTGACATATTTTAAAAAGACTCAATGACATTATACATTTAATATAAAGTTTGCCATTTTAAAATATTCAAGAAAAGTTACCTCAAAAATGATAATTATATATAAGACATATTATGTATTCTATTTTCTTCAGTCATAAAATTTATTGAACGCTTTTAAGCTACGTCAACAAACAAAAATATTGCAGCTATGAATATCCATGTGTTTTTCGAAAGATTATTACATCCATAAAATGTTAAACCGTCAATTCTGACTGCTTTAGTCAGCTACCAACCTTTTTGGCGTAAAATTATAGGTATCTACACATCTTTGTAGGTTGCTTGAGAAATTTCTAGAACGTATGATTTTATATTTTTTAGGCCAAAAAAATTGACCTTCAATATCATACGATTCGTCACCACTAGACTTTCTATGTGGAGTTATGCAATAAATTTTGTTTAAAGGTAGAATATCCAAATTATTTGCACTTTTAAAATGATCCATCATCAAGTTATAGCCCAACTATAGCCAGCTATTTGCCGAAAAAATATAAAAAATGTTATCAAAAGCCGAAAATGTTTAAAGGATATAAAATTTTTCATCTAGCCGCAGTGATCAAATAAAATTTTAATATTAATATTTGATTAAAATCTCAACCACAATCACAAATTTCTAAATGTGGTTTTTAATAATTAAAAACAATACTTTAAGCTTTTCGCTTTGGTGAAAAAATCTTTTATTTATAATTCATTAAAGATTTTTTTTAGTACATATAGTCTGAGTCTGAGTTTGAGTTGACAAATACAAATATTAATTTATTACGTCTGCGTTTTCTTATTCTACGATTTGGAACATTACTATCAATTGGTTCTTCATTATCATCACTTCTATTTGGATCATTTTCCTGACTTGACCCATTAATTTCTACCGGTGTTTCATTTACGATTTCTGCAGCGCTCTTATCGTCACTGTCATTGCTTGCAATTTGTTCTTCATTATCGTCACTTTTATTTGGATCATCTTCCTGACTTGACTCATTAATTTCTACCGGTGTTTCATTTACTATTTCTGCAGCGCTCTTATCGTCACTGTCATTGCTTGCAATTTGTTCTTCATTATCGTCACTTTTATTTGGATCATCTTCCTGACTTGACTCATTAATTTCTACCGGTGTTTCATTTACTATTTCTGCAGCGCTCTTATCGTCACCTTCATTGCTTGCAATTTGTTCTTCATTATCGTCACTTTTATTTGGATCATCTTCCTGACTTGACTCATTAATTTCTACCGGTGTTTCATTTACTATTTCTGCAGCGCTCTTATCGTCACTGTCATTGCTTGCAATTTGTTCTTCATTATCGTCACTTTTATTTGGATCATCTTCCTGACTTGACTCATTAATTTCTACCGGTGTTTCATTTACTATTTCTGCAGCGCTCTTATCGTCACTGTCATTGCTTGCAATTTGTTCTTCATTATCGTCACTTTTATTTGGATCATCTTCCTGACTTGACCCATTAATTTCTGACGGTGTTTCATTTACGGTTTCTGCAGCGCTCTTATCGTCACTGTCATTGCTTGCAATTTGTCCTTCATTATCGTCACTTCTATTTGGATCATTTTCCTGACTTGACTCATTAATTTCTGGCAGTATTTCATTTACTATTTCTGCAACGCTCTTATCGTCACTGTCATTGCTTGCAATTTGTTCTTCTTTATCGTCACTTTTATTTGGATCATCTTCCTGACTTGACCTATTTATTTCTGGCGGTGTTTCATTTACTGTTTCTGCAATGCTTTTGTCATCACTTCTATTTGGATCATCTTCCTGACTTGACCCATTAATTTCTACCGGTGTTTCATTTACGGTTTCTACAGCGCTCTTATCGTCACTGTCATTGCTTACAATTTGTTCTTCATTGTCGTCACTTTTATTTGGACCATCTTCCTGACTTGACCTATTTATTTCTGGCAGTGTTTCATTTACTGTTTCTGCAATGCTTTTGTCATCACTCTCGTGGCTTGCAATTTGTTCTTCATTATCGTCATTTCTATTTGGACCATCTTCCTGATTTGAACCATTAATTTCTGACGGTGTTTCATTTACGGTTTCTGCAGCGCTCTTATCGTCACTGTCATTGCTTGCAATTTGTTCTTCTTTATCGTCACTCTCATTTGGATCATCTTCCTGACTTGACTCATTAATTTCTGGCAATGTTTCATTTACTGTTTCTGCATTGCTTTTGTCGTCACTTTTATTTGGATCATCTTCCTGACTTGACCCATTAATTTCTGCCGGTGTTTCATTTACGGTTTCTGCAGCGCTCTTATCGTCACTGTCATTGCTTGCAATTTGTCCTTCATTATCGTCACTTCTATTTGGATCATCTTCTTGACTTGACCTATTTATTTCTGGCAGTGTTTCATTTACTGTTTCTGCAATGCTTTTGTCATCACTCTCGTGGCTTGCAATTTGTTCTTCATTATCGTCATTTCTATTTGGACCATCTTCCTGATTTGAACCATTAATTTCTGACGGTGTTTCATTTACTGTTTCTGCAGCGTTCTTATCGTCACTGTCATTGCTTGCAATTTGTTCTTCTTTATCGTCACTCTTATTTGGATCATCTTCCTGACTTGACTCATTAATTTCTGGCAATGTTTCATTTACTGTTTCTGCAATGCTTTTATCGTCACTTCTATTTGGATCATCTTCCTGACTTGACCCATTAATTTCTACCGGTGTTTCATTTACGGTTTCTGCAGCGCTCTTATCGTCACTGTCATTGCTTACAATTTGTTCGCCATTATCGTCACTTTTATTTGGATCATTTTCCTGACTTGACCCATTAATTTCTGGCAGTGTTTCATTTACTGTTTCTGCAATGCTTTTGTCATCACTCTCGTGGCTTGCAATTTGTTCTTCATTATCGTCATTTCTATTTGGACCATCTTCCTGATTTGAACCATTAATTTCTGACGGTGTTTCATTTACTGTTTCTGCAGCGCTCTTATCGTCACTGTCATTGCTTGCAATTTGTTCTTCTTTATCGTCACTCTTATTTGGATCATCTTCCTGACTTGACTCATTAATTTCTGGCAGTGTTTCATTTACTGTTTCTGCAATGCTTTTATCGTCACTTCTATTTGGATCATCTTCCTGACTTGACCCATTAATTTCTACCGGTGTTTCATTTACGGTTTCTGCAACGCTCTTATCGTCACTGTCATTGCTTGCAATTTGTCCTTCATTATCGTCACTTCTATTTGGATCATCTTCCTGACTTGACCTATTTATTTCTGGCAGTGTTTCATTTACTGTTTCTGCAATGCTTTTGTCATCACTCTCGTGGCTTGCAATTTGTTCTTCATTATCGTCATTTCTATTTGGACCATCTTCCTGATTTGAACCATTAATTTCTGACGGTGTTTCATTTACTGTTTCTGCAGCGCTCTTATCGTCACTGTCATTGCTTGCAATTTGTTCTTCTTTATCGTCACTCTTATTTGGATCATCTTCCTGACTTGACCCATATATTTCTGACGGTGTTTCATTTACTGTTTCTGCAGCGCTCTTATCGTCACTGTCATTGCTTACAATTTGTTCTTCATTGTCGTCACTTTTATTTGGATCATTTTCCTGACTTGACCCATTAATTTCTACCGGTGTTTCATTTACGGTTTCTGCAGCGCTCTTATCGTCACTGTCATTGCTTGCAATTTGTTCTTCATTATCGTCACTTTTATTTGGATCATCTTCAAGACTTAGTCTTTAATTACTGCCACTATATCAATTCGTGGTTGTAAAACGCTTATATCTTTACTATCATTGCTATCAATTGGTACTCCCTTGTCGTCACTTTCACTTGTATTCTCTTCAAGACTTTTTGCTTTAAGCTCTGACAGTGTTTCATTTACTATTTCTGCATCACTATCATTGCTTGCAATTTGTTCTTCATTATCGTCACTTTTATTTGGATCATTTTCCTGACTTGACTCATTAATTTCTGACGGTGTTTCATTTACTGTTTCTGCAACGCTCTTGTCATCACTGTCATTGCTTGCAATTTCTTCTTCATTATCGTCACTTGCATTTGGATCATCTTCCTGACTTGACTCATTAATTTCTGGCAGTGTTTCATTTACTGTTTCTGCAATGCTTTTGTCGTCACTTTTATTTGGATCATTTTCCTGACTTGACCCATATATTTCTGACGGTGTTTCATTTACTGTTTCTGCAGCGCTCTTATCGTCACTGTCATTGCTTACAATTTGTTCTTCATTGTCGTCACTTTTATTTGGATCATTTTCCTGACTTGACCTATTAATTTCTGACGGTGTTTCATTTACGGTTTCTGCAGCGCTCTTATCGTCACTGTCATTGCTTGCAATTTGTTCTTCATTGTCGTCACTTTTATTTGGATCATCTTCCTGACTTGACTCATTAATTTCTACCGGTGTTTCATTTACTGTTTCTGCAGCGCTCTTATCGTCACTGTCATTGCTTGCAATTTGTTCTTCATTATCGTCACTTGCATTTGGATCATCTTCAAGACTTGACTCTTTAATTTCTGACAGTGTTTCATTTACTATTTCTGCATCACTATCATTGCTTGCAATTTCTTCTTCATTATCGTCACTTTCTATTTAGATCTCTTCCTGACTTGACCCATTAATTTCTGGCAGTGTTTCATTTACTGTTTCTGCATTGCTTTTGTCGTCACTTTTATTTGGATCATCTTCCTGACTTGACCTATTTATTTCTGGCAGTGTTTCATTTACTGTTTCTGCAATGCTTTTGTCGTCACTTCTATTTGGATCATCTTCCTGACTTGACCCATATCTATCTGATGGTGTTTCACTTACTGTTTCTGCAGCGCTCTTATCGTCACTGTCATTGCTTACAATTTGTTCTTCATTGTCGTCACTTTTATTTGGATCATTTTCCTGACTTGACCTATTAATTTCTGACGGTGTTTCATTTACGGTTTCTGCAGCGCTCTTATCATCACTTTCATTGCTTGCAATTTGTTCTTCATTGTCGTCACTTTTATTTGGATCATCTTCCTGACTTGACTCATTAATTTCTACCGGTGTTTCATTTACTGTTTCTGCAGCGCTCTTATCGTCACTGTCATTGCTTGCAATTTGTTCTTCATTATCGTCACTTGCATTTGGATCATCTTCCTGACTTGACTCATTAATTTCTGACGGTGTTTCATTTACTATTTCTGCATCACTATCATGGCTTGCAATTTCTTCTTCATTATCGTCACTTCTATTTAGATCATCTTCCTGACTTGACCCATTAATTTCTGGCAGTGTTTCATTTACTGTTTCTGCATTGCTTTTGTCGTCACTTTTATTTGGATCATCTTCTTGACTTGACCCATTTATTTCTGGCAGTGTTTCATTTACTGTTTCTGCAACGCTTTTGTCGTCACTCTCATTGCTTCCAATTTGTTCTTCATTATCGTCACTTCTATTTGGATCAAGGTTTGGTCCTTCAATCACAGGCAGTGCGTCATTTCTGGGTTCTATATTATTGTTATTTGCAGTTGTACTACTCTCATGACTTACTGTCTTAGTAGGTGATGAACTAGTTGTTATAACCGTGGGACGTTTAGTTATACTTTTGTTAATTTCAATAGACTCACTGTCACTCTCACTGCTTTTAATTACAGTTTTCCGGGTAACTAAGCGTCTTGTAGTCGTAGTTATTCGTTTTGGTATTCGATAAGCAATAGCCCTAATTGATTCGCGGCTCTCACTATTGTCTGTTTTGATTGTGCCAAAGAGAAACACTGAACTCATTAATAACACCAGAGGATAGAATTTCATTTCGTTATATTATTTCGTATTTATAAGATGTAAATTCGAACTATTCTTGCCAACCCTTCTTGAATGGTGTTGCCTTTTATACTCTTACTCAGGGTATTCAGCTAAACTGTTTAAATACTCCAAAAGGTGTTATACGACTTGTAAATCTTAATTAAATAAAGAATATTTTTGTGAAATATATTTACAAAATATTGCATACAAGTATGTGAAAAATTTTATTTTTAAATAGTAAAATAAATAACCGAATAAACGAATATGTTTATTTAGGGAATTAACCTTTATTTTGTCAGGCTGAGCCAAAATGTCTTGATTTTGACTGAGAATTGTTGAACTCGAAACATATTTTAACCGTAAAATATTGAGACCGAACAAAGTTAAAAAATCCGTTTTCCCCTCACCCATCGAAGATTGTAAAGTAATTCAAAATATTAAAGGTTAAATTTTTTTAATGGAAACTTCTTAATCTCATTTGATTCATACAACTAATATATGTTTAAACCCCCTTAATAGCATTGATCAAACAATACGTCATTTGTCATTTAAAGATTAAATATAAGATCAATATATTTATAAACATTTATTATTTTCATTCATTTTTCACTTAGAACACAAATTTATTATAAATAAATCACAACAAATTCTGAATAATCTGTCAGTTAAACGTGATTATCCACGTCTTGCCTTATTGTTTCTTGAAGCCTTAGATCTATTTGCACGACCGCCAGCTCGTTGAGCTGCTGCTTTATTTTTCTTAGCTGTACTTCCTTGTCTGCGATTAGCTTTTTTATTGCTGGCAGCTGGTTTTCTTCCGCTTGTTTTACTGCCACCCCTTTGTCTACCTTGGTTAGCTCTGCCTTGTTCAGCGCGAGGTGGAGAACCTTGTTTTGGTGGGCCGCCTTCAGGTCCACCGGGAGGTCCTCCTTCACGGCCATCGGGAGGTCCACCTGGCCCGCCTTCTTCGCAACTTTCAGATCCGCCATCGGGGCCACCAGGTGGTCCTTCACCAGGAGGGCCTTCACCAGGAGGGCCTTCACCAGATGCTTCATCTACATTTTCATCAACATATTCATAATCATATTCCTGAGCCTTGATTTGTACAGCAAAGATTGCTAAAAGCGTAAAAAATAAAAATAAGTTTAACTTCATTGTAGTTAGATCTGTTCTATGTATTCCAGTGGATTTTAAGTAATAGATAGTAGCTTGAAATTCGTAGATATTTATACCAAAATCTATATGTACTTAGAACTTCGTTTTGCTTTCCTTATTTGTTTAGAGAGAACGCAATGTCTGCAAAAAGCTTAAAGTCACAGTTTGCCAATTCTCAAATAATATTGTATTATTTATTATAATCACATGGACGACGTATTTGGTATTTTGTGTGTTTAAAAGTCTGTTTTCACAAGTGTTGATGTTATTTAAATTGCAAATGCAGCGCATGTGATTTATTCAATTAAATATTTAAAAAACATATTCTTTAAAAATCAACAATATTTACTTTTTATCCTTATTTATTTTGGTTGGAAAGAGAGAGAGCAATAAGTTCTTTAAACTTACTATAGTTAGTTTAGTTAGCAATAAATATGCTATTAACACATCAAGACTTTCAGTAGACTATTACAGTTAGTTATGGTTCATCTAAGTTCACTTAAATTTAAAAACCAAATAAAATGTTTTTAATATTTCAGCTATGTTAGTTTAGATTAATGGGCAACTCTGCGACAGATTCTACGTATACTGACCATGAGTGCTTTTTGTTACCTAAGAGCTTTTGTTGTTATAGCCGCCCGCACAATGATTTATTTTCTAAAGTCTACAAGATTACTGTGTTGTATGTTTTCATGATCTCAGAGCTACCAGAGCATACTATCGTGTGCCAGCACACGTAATTTATGCTAAAGTTACCAGAAGCAACCACGTTTACTTCACTGAGTCCCTAATCTAATCAATTTCCCTTTCGCTACTTCTCTCTCTCTCTCTCCCTCTCTCTCTCTCTCTCTCTACAACAAAAACAATACCAAGAGTCTCTTCAAGCTACAACAATATAAGCTATAGTCAAACTGTTCGACTACACTAGGAGTCTCGAACCCTGATTTCTGTTACCAATTACAAGTTAGAGCTGTTTTACGATATTACACTCGAATATCTCTTTGAATATCTCTTCTCTTTTAAATTCATTTTCTAGAGGTCACAAAGATCCTCTAGAAAGTGAATACCTTAGAAAGTGAATATGCTTTGGACAGTGAGAAAGCAGATGTGAGACAGTTTTTTTCTTTGTCCTATTCACAACTCTTCACAGTATCATAAAATGGAAGATGAGATCTTATAGTATGGTTACCTAACTTAACTGAGGGGTCCGCAAACCCAACATTAGCATGTTATCCTTACCAGAATAACAGACTTATCAGATAACGGTCCAGCAGTATATCAATGATATTGGTAGATTTTTTTTATTTTTAAGAGGGGCCAATTTGGGTACAGATGTCTGCATATCATTCATTGTTCATATATTGTGTTAAATTTTTGAATACAGAACGATTTCCAAGACTGCGTGATGTGGACATATATTAGTTTCAGTACCTTTACCGTCGGGATAAAGGCCAATACCAAAGCCGTCCAAATACCCTAAATAAATTAATATTAAACCATTAATATAGAAAATGCATTTTTAAATTGAATTTTATTATTATCTGCAATCTTTTTTTATTAATTTTATTTATTAGAATTTAAAAGATTAAATGCGTAATAAACCTGATTAACGTGCACTTTCTATTGTAATTAATGTCAAATATACAGTTTTTGTTTTTATGCTTAAAATTAGTTGTTACAATGAGAATATACATACTTTTACGTTTCACTTCATATTGTTTTTTAACAATAAAGAATTATAAACAATTTTCATTTTAATATTTTTGAAGGCCATAATACATAAATTATATTAATTTCGTTTATTAACAATTATAAAATATTAAAATAATATATTCGTAAAATTTTCCAATTAGTCTTCGATATGAAATGAATATCAGTTTTCAGTTTTTATTATAAATAAAGAATTCTTTCGTGTTATACAATATTGTATATATATTTCGTTAATACTAATAAGTTTGTATGTATAATTCAAATACCTATGGACTGTATTTATGTGACGTGTCTTTTAGTGTCAGTGGTTTATTAATTTTAATATGAGTTTGTTGAAATGATATTTTAAATAAGCATCCTTCAGTTAGTATAATTATAGTTTCTATAACATTTTACTTCTTTGCTTGTTGGTTTTTTTTTTGTTTTTTTGTTTGATCAGAAAACATTTAATAAAGAAACTACATTGTATGTCTATTATTCGTGTTAGTAATATTTTTTAACAACACATTTGCATTATGTTAATAGGAATTACAATAAAGGTTTCGTTAAATTTTCCTTCGGTTAGCTAATGTCACTATTTAATCAAAATTAAAATCATATGAAAGAAAATATATTAAATAAATTTGATTTCATTTAAAGCAGCTACTTTAACACGGTCTCCTCATTACGGCATGCGGTGTTTATTGTTGCACAATTTATCTAATGTTGTTAATCTATTGGTTGATGTTGGTAATGTGTGGTTAGGTCAATTTAGTGATGGTATTCGCATATCGTGCCAGTTTATTTCAATATTTGGCCATTTCGTTTGTAAGCATGTCATCATGGGATTCGACACACAAACCGATTTTAAATCGCTTTCAAGTAAAATGGCAGATCCCCTGTAATAGCGTACCTATAATAAAGAAGTGATAAGTTTAATAATAACGAGGAATGAGTATCATTTTAAAATAGTTGTGGAGCAAAAATATATGTACTCTCTTTTATTTTTGGTAAATATCAGTTATGTGATTGTAACATCCTAAATATTCAAAAATGATAACAGATAATAATAATAACTGACAAACCTAAGTGGATCCCCAAAGATAACCATAATAAGCTAAAACATTTAAAACAAGCCCCACCTATAAAACTAATATAATTAAAATAAATTAATAGTAAATCAATATACTCAAAATAACGTTAACATATATAATTATATATAATACAATTATGTATTATTAAAAATTATTTTTAGCATCTATATCTATTTAAGAGAAGGCATCACAAAAATCACCCAATATCATTCAATATTATATATGATTAATTATACATTAAAAAATGTAAACTGCATATGAATTGCCCTACTTCACTCACGCAAGCATTAAGTGCTTAATCTATCACAAAAGTATAACTAATAATTAAAGGCATAAGTACTGACATTCGGCAAGTGTGACTCACTACTAATAGGACAATAACAGCAATATTTTAACTCTAGTTCACATTAATATCCAACAAAAGTTAAACTATTAAATAGAAATTCTTCAACTACAACCCCCAAGACCAAGTACATGTATACTTTAAGAAAATAATAAAGACAAACCTTGTTTCCTTCATTTGAACCTGGTATACCATTATAGTGCATTAAATCAAATGTATCTGGTGTAGAACGTTTTTCCCGTGGAAAGAATTCATCCATAAATGCATTTAAAAGTATTATCCCCAATCCTTCAGGGTCTAAACGTTTTTGCATTATTTCCACACTATGAAAAGATATGCGATAGATGTAAAGTTTTTTACTAACTCTTCTACTAAATAGTGAAAATAAACATACTATTCCTGTTCACTAACCAAATCCAACGTTGCCATTACATCTTGCAATACAGGCGCAGCTATAAAATTGTTGCCGTCAGGATCGAACGATTTAAAAACTCGCCTCGCTATTTCTGAAGGAGTTTCCGGCGAAACCAGCCTCTTTTCAGTACTAAATAACACTGTAATATAAATATTAATTTTTATTAGAATTTTTAAAGTATTAAGAATAAATTTTAAGTCTTTTACGAACCAGTCAAGTGCGTTTCGGAGCCCATAACCCAAACTGGATTACATGGATTTTTATAAAACGAACCTACAGTGCAATAACGCATTTGTTCCATCAACGTTATGAAACCAATATCGCTTTGTTCATTAATGCCCCGTAGTTTCAAACCACCAACATCCTGATCGTTGTCCCAAACATGTGCAACTGCTCGACCAGTTAACATTAAATTTATTAAAGCCTGTGAACCATAGCCGTAAGTGTTATGTATGAGCGGTTCTGATGTGTCGGAGAGCTCAGAATTCACGTTATCTATACCCTGTGAAATAGTTCGTGTTTAATATACTTATTTATAACAGAAAGAGAATACAGTGGGACCTGCCAAACTAAAACAAATTAACTTACAATAGCATGTACCATTCTTAACTTGTTCATTGCTCTTTTTCTTGATTATTTACAGTCAACACCTTAAAAACCGATCTCCACTGTATGAATTTCTTTTTTTTATGAAATAATACCTTTGTTAATAACACAGTATACATAAATAGCAGTACGCCAAATTGTGCCGACAGCACATGAAAGTTTTCAGTGTAATACATTTCCACTTCTTCCACCGTTCGAAAATTAAGCACCTGAATTTGATTATGAAATTGCTCAGGTGACAGCTCAGCAGCCGCTACTTTATCTGCCTCTCCTTTAGCTGTCGTACAAGCGTCTTGGTTGTCAACATTAACGACTGTATTAGCATTACATGTTTCTTTGGCTTCTGTTTGAAATGAATCCTGCGGCAGATACACGATTCTCTGTTTTTGCGCTTTACATTTTTGCAGAATATTACACAGCGCCTTTATCAGCAGCTTTTTGCATTTGTCATCTGTCAGCTGGAATCATTAAAAATAATATATTGTACATTAATGTGTAATATAAAATTGTTATGTTATATGTAACATTTACATCTTTCAAGGAATGACCCGGCGTATCCATAATAAGAATTTTTATTAAAAAAGCTTGCACAGGTGCAATCACAGCGCAAGGACCACCTTGTTTTTGTACTAATGCTGAAGGTTCAACTTCACTAAATACGAAGCCTGAAAATTGAAATGAAATTATGAATTGCCACCAGTAGAATAAAAACTTTACAAAATTCGGTACATGCATGCGGTGGTGCATGATTACTACGCGCTTGCAAGTAATTTAGTTGAAACACCCCCACAGCTTGCAACTAGTGCATATATGCAACATTAACCCATTTCCACCCACCTTGCGACCATCTACTAAAGACATCCCTTCGTATACTTGGTCCCCATAATAAATTGCAAATCTCGTTTAATTCTCTGGTATCGGCATCCTTGTTTTCAATTATTTTCTGCGTTGCACCTTTCGCGCAATTCTCGCCCATTGTTAAGCGCGTTTTACTTCAATGCCTTAAGCACGTATCTAAATTACTTTTTTATTTTACAACATAAATAACTACTTATTTTATTTAAAATTATTAGCACATACGCTACTTTATAGAAGTTTTTCAGTAGATTTTGTTATTTATTTGTGCAATTTTCTGACAAGTTCGTAGGTTATGGGATATTTCAAAAATTTCCCTTTTTAGTGTTGTATAACGATTATATTAAGCAAGGTCAGCAGAGTAAATATTAAAAATGAAATATATTATTTATATGGAATTATAATGAAATCACTTTTAAACTGATTCTTATATCTTGATATGTAACATATATTATTAAATATAGTAATAATTATGATTTGGCTTATGTTGAATGCAATGTAATTAGAATTATAGCCGATTCATAACACCAGGCTTGTTATAAAAAAACGCAGGGTTGTCTTTGATATTTGTTTCAAGGCCAAATCCAATTGATTAGTATGCGATATAATTAATTTGTACGAAATCCAATAGAATTATATATATAATGAATTAAAGAGGAGAAGTAATAAAATATTACATTCATAATAACATATTAACATGACCATTTTGTAAACATATATACAAAACGGTGGTGCTTATATAAAGTTGCTATATAATGTAACGCAAAACATATATAATTTAGGTATCAAAATGTTGAGTTTTCTTCAAAACTAATCGCGGTCAGTGTCAAAGAAAATGTTGAACATCGAATTGATATTGCTTTTTCGATAGTTTGGCTAATTGGAAAAACGAACAAAATGTAGAAACACATATCGTTCAAGTCTCTTTAACAATAATTGTTTAATATTTTTTGTTGCAGAGAACATAATTTTGAAAGTAATGAATACTTCTTTAGAGTGATACAATTGCTGTGTTCAATTCTCCGAATCTGTTGAGACTTCGAAATAAAATAGCATCTTAACTTTTAAGTTATACGGCATCATTATCCTTAACTCCATGATACTTAGCAAGCTATGTTTTCCTTTTTAATTAACCAATAAAGAGAATCAATAAGTGGTTTCCAATATTTCGAGTATATACTAGTTATTACTAGTTTTTTATTTCCGTACATTGAGAGCATTTAGAAGTTTGTACTGGCAAAATTTCGGGGATACACTTGACACAATGTCAGGTGTATTACTTAACAAATATGTAGGAATATTGTAATCAGTTTACAAACAATGTCCTGGCATTTGTACGTTCTGTTTCTAAAGCTTAGTCGACCTTCGGTTAAAGAAAGTAAATATATTAATATTGTTCAGTTTTTGGTTTGTATTATAATGACATTGACAGAAAATGTTCTCTTTTCTCGCCGCCCACACTAGATCTAATTAGATTTTTAAATTCGAACTCAAATATACAATATTTTCGAATTTTGTTTCCAAACAAAAATTTGTATACAAATATAGTGAAAAATCTTGTTAAAATCCAATTAGTTGGAACGTAACTTAATGGTCATGCACCATCTCTAAGTGAATTACATATCATGTACTTATCAAGTGTACCTTTACTTGATATATATATTGGCTATATTGTGGTATATATTTTTATGTGTGACAAAATTTTCAAAACAAAATTTGAAACATATTTTCAAATTTGTCTTCAAACAAAAATAAGTATTTATAAGTGAAAAAATGAAAGTGTATTCGACAATCTTGCCAAAGTCTAGTCAGAGTAAACGCTAACTATTTACGTCACATATTTCCGATTAACAATAATTTACCAAAATTAACGAACTGTTCTACAATTAACAGAAAAATGCACTTTTTCTGCTCTTTATAGAGCCATCTAAAATGAAAATGTACCATCCGATTTAAACCGCAATTAATAACAACAAATTGAAGACCTCACACAATGTGCGTTTTCTATTGAACAGAATTTCTTTAATTTTTACTGTGCTTATTACTTTTTTTGCCGTCATTCCCTCTGCAACGAATGCAATGCAATACAGGCTGCTTGCGTACTCGCTTATGTCTGGACCATGGCTTTGTGTACTCTACCATTTTTTTATAAACAAGCACAAGTTTAATAATAAACAAACGAACAGACAGACAGGAGCGAAACTACCGCAAAGAAAAAATAAAAAAAAATACCGAAAAACGAACAAGAAAATTCCTTTACAAACCGATTGATTAACAACTTCATGTGCAAATTTACACAAACAATTTTGTTTGAATGGATGCTGATCCACTGAAGAGCGAATGCGAATTGTGAAGAGCACGCAACAGCTGCTCGTTACTCTTTCGCTTGTACTTAAAAACATCGACAAACGTTTCTATGTTTTTCACTCAATGTGCTCCGATAAAATTCTTTAAAAGACAGTATAAAAACAAATATAAATAAAATATTACAGTGGAGTCATAACAGTAGTAAATAAAACTTCGTTGAGGTGAGGTTATTAAGTGTTGTGTGGAGGAAATTGGTTAATAAATAAAGTGCAAAAATATAATTTAATTGTTTTCATATAATTAAAAAAAATTGTAAGTTTTTAAATATGAATTGTGATTAAGTATCATTAAATACTTGCATACATATTTAAAAAAAAAATTATGAAATTGGTACGTGTTTATGCATTTTAATAAAAAAATTTCAAAGTGAATAAATTAAAAAAATTCTCGCCGACCTTTTAAAAAGTTTTCAAAATATTTTGTTTGTGCCTAAATACTTTTTTTCTTAACCATTTATTTAAACAAGTCGTTTAAACTGTTTTGTTGTTGACTTCGAGTGTGTTTTTGCAGCAATTTAGAGCAAATAAAATTTTTAATTCAAATAAAAGTAGTAAAAATTCAAATAAACGCGCTTAAACGAGTAGCTGAAAACGTCGAATACAATTAAATGAATAAATTTTATACAAAAAAATATTTCGAATTAAAAAAAAAAATCACCTGTGCATAACTAATTAAAGTCGTTTAATTTTAGTATATAAAAATTAGTATATACATATGTATATATAAATATATGAGTATATATAAGTGTGTATGCGTAACTGATAGAAATCTAGTCAACTAAACTAGAATCTGTTATTTGTTGTTTGATAAATCACTGAAGCTTGTAATTATTGTAAAGTTGTTAACTTTCTGAATCCAATAAATCACAAGTGAATTTCAATTACGGGAAATATAATAAAATAAAATAAAAAAAGTTAAAAATAAATAAAACTTAAAATAACTTAAAGAAAATGAAACTTGAAGTTATAAACAAATAAAATATTTTTACAAGATTACAATTAAAGGAATTTATAAACAATTAAGTGCGTTTTTCAAATCGTGTGAAAAGCATCGAAAGTTTTATTGTGAACCCTTTAACAACACACCCCGGAATTCTATTCCTATAAACAGAGAGCGAAACAAATTAAAAAAACTTTATACATATTATTATTTATATAGATACATTTTTCTAAGCCATATATACAGAGAGCAATAAGGTTTAAGTGAATGTCAATGCTAAGTTAGGTGTGGGATGAAACTCGCGTTAGGTTTTCACTCTATGGAGTTACTATATCCGCTGTTGATAAAGAATTAAGTATAATTGTATACTGAATATGAAGGGGTAATTTTAATTAAACATTGTTAAGCTTTTCTATTGTAGCACTACATCGTCTTAAGAACTAAAGAATTTAACTTTTCAGCTCATCGAACTTTTCGTCAGAGTTGAAAATCAGAGTTCTCGACTTTGCAAATCCATTGCTGTTTTGTTACTAAGAGTATGCGTTCTATGTCTCAATACTAAAATATAATAATAATTACATCTTAAACATAATGTCAACAAATTTATAACAAAATGTAAATGAAATAAAAAACAAAAAATAAAGTAAAAATATATATTTCAATATAGAAACAGTTAAATCAGTATTAGCTTTTACCTGCATCTTTTCACTACTATGTTGAGGCTAGTTGAGTTGAGTCAGTGCACCTGAGCACTTTTACTCTCTATTAAGTGCGAGGTTTCTATAAAACCCCTCTTTGCGTCTTGACTGGATCATTGTTTATCACTTCATTAGACTAAGCAATAATTGACCTCAGATCTGCATATCTCAATTAATCTTAATCTGAATAATCATGCAAAAATTTCGATTTCGCAATAATTCTTATAGGTATTCTGTATATCTTTCTCTGATAAGGAAAAAAAACCTTAACGTAAACTCATTTTTCCCCACGAGTATATATTCTAGACTACTTATTCGCCCCTTTCGAGAACTCATTTAAGATACTAATTTTGACTAACTGCTATGATTTATAATTAAACTGAAAAAAGATTAAAGATTATAATAATAACTTTTCATATCGAGTTGCTCCTCGCATTTTAAATTGTTAACAATAATAAATTATTTATGTATTTATTTTAGTAGAACCGACTAATTCGGTGTTGGTATTACTAATATATTTTTCTATAATAATAATTATGTTCTTACAATTGCTGTTCTGATTAAAAATTATATTTTTTAAGTTATCTTCATTATTAATAGAAGCAACTGATTATTATTATTAAAATTTTTAAAATTAAAATCACCCAACAGCCGACACTGCGGCCAGAAGAGTCTTATTACACCAATTTCACTATTGATTACACAAAGCCCCTTAAAGCTTTGTGAACAAAGTTCAGAACTAAATCTAGAGAAGAGTTCTTTATCTGTTCTGGTGACAGAAATTGCATATGAAACAACTTTCTTCTGAGCGTTATTAAAGCTGGAGAGACACAAAGAATATGTATGGTAGTTTCCTCATCTTCGAGGCATAATCTGCATTCCGGATTTGCAAATGATTATAATTTATGAAGGTAATATTTCAGACCATAATGACTTGTTTCAGTAATAGGTATTGTTGTACTTTTTTTCACACTTATAATAATTTATTTTGCGATTTCTGTGGTATTAAGAGGTAAATTGATGAGGTGTATATGGGGGTATCACAATGGGCAGTATATATCTCCGATAGGAACTGTTAATAATTGTATCATCCGGCGCCCTCTTAACTTATTAGAATAGAATTAGAATAGATTAGAATATATGTATGAATAATTTGACAACACATAACATTAAAAAATAATGTTTAAAAATTAAATACGAACAATTAAATAAATAGAAGTTTTAAGAACCAATGGGTTATTTCTGAATATACAAGAGAAATATTTTAAAAAGATATAACTACAAAAATATCTTTGCCTTTACTTGCTTTATTCAAGTTTGAAATATGTATTATAAAATAAAATTAAAAATATTTTTATATAAATGATAAAAGTACTCACACCTGCAGTACAGCTTAAACCCGTTTAATGGGCCTTTTTGTTTTCCTGCACATGTACTGCTAAAACTTTTACCTTTCAGTGGGGAGAACGGTAGTACCTAAAATTTATTGTATATGGATGCATTTATGAATATTTAAAATTTTTTATTGTTTTTAAATTTTTTTTATTGAAACACATGTTTTTTATTTTCACTACTATACATATTTATTAGCTCTGTCTCCATATTTTCTTATTTTAAATTTTTTGTATTCAGTTTATTACATTTTTTTAATGCTCACAATTTCAGTTTCTTTTTATAAATTTATATTAAATTTTTTATAAATAGAACACTAATTACTTGGTATTTAATTACTTAATCAATTTTACCCTAACTATTAAAAACCATTTTTATTAACCCTCTAACCTTTTCTGTTATTAAGTAACATATTTGCAGTTACGCCCATGAAACTACTACCAGTAATTTTTCAGTACATGTAAATATGTACATCGAATAACAAGTAAAACTGATATAAATCTATGAATTGCTAAGGTGTTCCCCGCAATTTTAGTAGCGATATTTCCACTGATATTTACACTCACTTGAATTATAGACAATTTATACTTTTCAAATGAATTCATAATCGTTTAGAGGTGGATATATGTCGCCCATTTATTTGGTTTCCAGATAGTTGTAATAATTTTTACTTTATTTTCATATATTATAATTCTTCTTAATTTAGATGAGAGTGCATTCCTAAGATCAATTCTTCTTAAGAGATAGGAATGCATTGCCAAAACCACAAGATTATCAATACCAAGCATATAAAGGTGTATAATAACTGGTATAATGGTGTGACTATATACCAGATATAAGATGAGTTATACTTTTTATCTGAATGAATTAAACAACGTAATTACTGTAACGTTGAACGACTATAAATATGTAAGTGATTTTTTTTTAAATTGAAAATATCTTAAGAATTACACAACGTTAATAATTGATATTTTAGTAATTTGTGATTTGATATATTGAAGATTTTAACAGAATTGTTGAAATTAAATTACATTATATAAATATAACTAATTTGAAAACCCTACACTGGAAAATTGTACTGTCGCATATTTGAAACGAGGCCTTTATTCCCTGTTAAATTATAAGATATATCTGCTAAATTTCTTGAGTCGGTGTTTATTGATGTATTTAAGTATATTTGCTTAAAGAGAAAAGTATAGCAGAGATATCACAATATTTAGTTTCTATCTATCAAGTAAATGGTGTAAGATTTGGATTTTTGTATATAAATATAAACCTTCCTAAATTTATTTAGAATGGTTCTAATTCCCTCTTAATCATAACTGGAGCAAAGATTTGAGTTTTCATAACCTGTCTTCTAACTTCATGGGATTTCCAATTTTGCTTTATATTTTATTTTATATTTTAGAACAAATCTAGTTACTATACACTCATCGGTTTTTCAATTTTTCTCTAAATATATGTTAATTAAATGCACATAAGATGAATACTGACGTTATTATCTTCTTAGTATTTTCAATTTAAATGGATTAGTGTTTTAAAGTGCTTTAAAAGTCATATAAATATATTTAGAGTAAAGTTTGTGTATTCTGACATTAAGTATAAGCTATCGGATAGTTTCTTTTGCGTCAAAATTCAACTTAGTGATATCTCAGAGATTTCACTATAATTTCATAGATTATAAATAAGAGTTTCACTATAATTTCTGGCTATCTTATTGTTTTTAAAGTACAGATCAAGCGTTAAAGTTTATAAGACTCTTCTGACTTATCCATTTAGCTTATAATCTTTCGGGAAGAAGATTTTAAGATCAGCAATCAGATCAATCAGCAATCCTACGAAAAAAACTATCGAAAACTATGAGAACTGAAATAAAAAGTAATTCTCGAACTACCTCATTATGTTGAAGCTGTTTTTTGAGCTAGTGCACTTAAGCACTTATACTCTTTTTTAACTCGAGTTTTCTTCAAAACCCCTCTCTACACCTTGACTAGATTATTGTTTATCACTACCTCATGAATATTTTAAAATTATAAGACCTTACTATTTGGTTCCTGAGCATTGTCCTATTGAATGTGGCATGCCAATCCAGAGCTGCATACTAGTATAGTGAATAAACAATATTGGAATAAAGATTCATTCGCTGCTAATTGAATTCAACTTCTTATCTAAAATCGGTCCTAGTGGCATTTAATATCATTACTGATAGATCATTTTAGTCATTAGAATATGTATTTTTTCTTGAAGGCGTGAACTAGGGTTTCAGCAAAATATATTAAATTAAGTATAAATTAAGTATATAGAGCTGCATACTAGTACAGTGAATAAACAATATTGAAATAAAGATTCATTTGCTGCTAATCGAATTCAACTTCTTATCTAAAATCGGTCTTAGTGACATTTAATATCATTACTGATAGATCACTTTAGTCATAAGAATATGTATTTTTTCTTGAAGGCGTGAACTAGGGTTTACTTGAATTGATACGTAGATCTAAAACAGCAAAATATATTAAATTAAGTATAACTATTACTTTCTGAATGATTGAAATCAATATTTTATTTTACAAAAAGATTTTATTTCAATTTGCACTGAACTGCTGTTCCGTTGGCAAAAAGGGCTTGGCAATTTCAAGTTCTGGTTTATATTACGAGTATTTCTGTGTGCGCGAGCATACGAGTACTGCAATGACGTCTGGGCCTGTATCAATGTATTCCTTTGAATGTGTTTTCGGATGTACTGGTATCTGCATCTGCGGAGTGTCATGCGTTAATTGGAAGCAACACTGGAACATTTGTTGTTTCCTCTGTCAATAAATTTGCAATTGTGGCAATTAAAACTTTTGCTTATACTTGAAATTAACTTCGAATTGTGCGTATGCAAAACTGTTTAAGGCAGACACTTGATCAATACAAATTTTCCGCTGCAATTATATATTTTTTTCATCAATTGAATATGTCAGTGTTGGGGCTTTACAATGGTATTTGAACATTAAATAGTTAACTTCTAACCCAGACACAGTTTGTAATGAACGAATTGCAGTTATCTCAACTTCCTTCAATAATGTTTTGCATATAGCAAGTATTATGGCAGCAGCTCGTATTTGTGAGTAACAAACAAATATTGTTATTATAGGTCAGTGCGTTTTACTCACACCCAACTGATAACAAATGATATAAATACATACTGAAAATCATAAAGAAAATGCATATATACTAAAACTAAACATAGAACAAAATATTGAAATTAATTTTGTATTTGCAAGCTTAATAGAATTCATTCATTCACATATATACATATATTTTTATATGCATTTACAACTTTGCAAAAGTCTCAAAATCATATAACAAACTCTAACAAATGATTTATAGTATTTATCATTACAAGTCAAGTTCATCTATAAATAAAAGCTTAACATGATTTCAGAGATACTACTTCATAAATTAGCACAATTAGAGACCTTTACCATAATGTCTTCTTTACTTACTGGTATAAATTGTGGATTTAAAATACTAAATAATATAAAACATTAATTAAGATAATAAAAAAATAATAATACTAACTTGAATAGCTGATAATAAATTATTTTATTATATGTTCATGAAGCATTCACATAAAATCGGAGCTCTTCACTTTGGCAGTCTCCATTCCTCTCATTTACCGCATAAAATAGTGACAAACTGTATGGGAGGTCAGCGTAATTCTGGTCCTAGTATGCCCAATTTTAGTTCAATTTTTCTATGATCAGATTTAAGAAGTTTAAAATTTTAAAAGGGTCAGATATATTTTGTCCAAAAAGTATCTTATATTTTTTATTTAGATGAGTTTCACTTTAAATATCTTGAAAAATGTTTATAGTGAAAGTAAATGACAATATAAATGTATTGTCTGCCAAAAAAGTACTTGAAATTTAAATTTTTGTAGTAGTGTCCGCTCAATAGTCGTAAAATAACATTCTGAATCTGTTTTTGTATAAACCAATACATAATTTAAATATTTTGCTATTATAGTTATTCAACAACAATTTAAATTGCCTAAAACCCATAACGGTCTCAAACAGTCTCTGTCTCTATTGTTTTTCTTGAACCATTGGGATTCTTTCTCATACCTCGTCCGTGTTCCAATAAGTTTCAAGCACGTTTTATTACCATGGTGACTCCTCGAAACAACGCTGACTTGCCTGGATCCTTGCTTGCTTATGAACTCAGTTAGGGCTGACTTTGTTGTCCGTACCTAGCTGATTTAAGACAGCTCTTTTTAACTTGGAATCAAGTTTGTTTTTGACTCTCCGATTTACAGCTATCTTCCGCATTTGAAAGCAATGTAAAGATTAAACTATACGCATATTTCGATGGCAAGTATTTCCGCTTCAAAAATACTTAAATATTTTGTCATGATTTTTGTATATTTAATTGTTAATCCAAATACTTCTTGCTCAATTCCACTTTCGTTTCTTGACTTGTCTGTCTGCCACATGATAGTGCCTTCTTAAAAAGAATATGCATTCCTTATTCCTGCCCAATTCTCTTCTGGTGTTTAATTTCAAATCGTTTCTCTAAATCCAACAGCTTACCATTCTTGTCATGATGGCAATCTAACAGGTCGCATGATGTTTCTTCCTTTCTTAACTCTTTTGATATTCCAACCGTTCTTTTATTTCCTTCAACCTTTATTATAATTGCTTGAGATACCACTATGTGCTTCACATTCTAGCAATACCTCCAGTGTTGCTGTGGGTCTCATTATCTTTGTTATGCCAATACATTATGTTTTTCTTTTTGTTTTTGAGCTGTCTTGAGCTCTGTTCCACGGACTGATCATTGTTGTGCAGAATATTGGATTTGCAGCTCCAAGTTGTATTTGTCCTTAACTAGAGTTTTCTTAATATGTGATTGCCTTGTCAATTACTATATAGTACCAAGCCTAGATTATTTCCTTATATACTGTGTCGTTCTCGTTAAATTTGATGTATAAACACCAATAGTTTTGGGTCGAAATGTAACTTGTTATTCAAATTTAAAGTAAAATCTATTCAAGTTATATAGCTATTTATATGTATTTTATTTATGTGCTATAACTGAACATTCATGTTGTATGAATCTACAACAACAAATTGAATAATAATATAAATTAAAACAATTCAGAAGTAATAACAAATGTTGTGGAAAGTCACAGATTAGAGCCTGACATTTCACATGTTCGGTGAATAAAATTTAGTCCATAATTAAACGCACAATTGCAATTCTATACATTTTACATTCATACTCGTATGTTTTTTAAAATTTATTAATAAGTAAAGCAATAAAAAATATTTGCAATGAAATATGTTGTAATATTTCTTATCACAGATTCTAGGGGGTGTGATAACAGCTTTGAATGAGTAAACAAATATGAACATGACAGCAACTATCAATGAAATTCTTCGTGATAATAATTTTAGAAGTGGCTGTCTCTTCCATAAAAGTATCTGTAACTCACATACGTTTCCACATATTTAAACAAATATTTATAAGATTTATGAATCACACTCTAAAGTGATAAATATTGTTAAAGATACTTAAAATAATAAATAATTATTATTCCGAGCGAGAAGCAAGCATTGCTGTCAATATTTATTTATGTGAGCGCATACCTTAAAACACATCACTATACAATTATTTATTATTATATTATTATTACAATTAATTAATTGTGAATTTTATGGCTATAGTCTATAAAAATAGTTAAACTATTTACGAATTACTGCTTTTTGAATGTATATCCATTCAGTTAGGTTGCTTAAAAGTACTGCTCGAGGTCGAAACTACTCTGCCTACGTAACTCTGATTGCGAATAATATTTATAATTTTTTAACTTCAAATTATTTTCGAAGTCTATAGCAGTCTTAGCTAATAAAAAAGCTACACAAATATATTATTATTTTGTGTAATAAAGCGAACACTTTTCCCACATAAAATTATTTTTTCTTTTCATTAATTTGCAAATCGAAGAGTAATTGCACTGAAACAGCTGTATCTGTCTGAAGTTCGGAATGCTCCGAAATGTTGACCACTATCATTTGAAAATTATTATCTTAAAATAATATAATATAAAAATGTTGTAAGATAAAAGAGAAGAGAATTCTTTCTTTACTGTACAGATCTTGGCAACCTGTAGTGTCACTTAAATAGGTTGATACTCTACTTCACTGATGTCTGGGTTTTCTATGAAATCAACATCGAAATCTCGAAGTACGTTTTACCACTTATGTGACTGTAGATTGAATAATCACCTATCGAAGTTAGGACATCAATCCAACTCAGACTGCAGATACTGTAGATAAAAGAGAGAAACTGCATACCATGTGCTTGGAGAGTGTCTAGCACAGATGCACAAGCGAAAGAAACACCTAGGAGGGTATTTCATGGATCATAAGGATCCAAAACTAGGAAAGATAGGCTCTATACTGTCTTTCATCATAGAAATCGGGCTTGGAGAAATACTCAAAACCAACGAAGGGGCACAATAGATCTTTTAGGACGCAGTGCACGATCTCTTCTTTTACTAATAATAATAATAATATGTGGCTTTGTTATACCTTTATAGCAATACCTTCTTATAAAATTTATAAGAAAACTAAATATACATGGTTTAGTATTAAATATGCATAATAGAGCTATTGTAGTCACAGTGCTTTCTGCTACTCAATTATTGGAATAGTTGGTCAGTAATGAGGCTTACTAAGTGATATATTATTATTTTAGAAGTCCAGTTATAAACTCTTAAAACAGCAATAAAACTACTTTAAAGGTGTTATTTTAAGATATATGAATATAAGAAAATGATGGAGGCTTACCAAGAAGTCCAATTTTAAACTATTCAAACAGCAATAAAACTACTTTAAAGGCGTTGTTTTGAGATATAGGAATATACATATTAAGAAAATGATTGAAAAGTAGTTATTTTAGCTGGATTTTCATTTATTTTACTTTAGTCACGTAATATTGAAATACCTGACATAAAAATTGTGTAAAAAGATATTAATGTTGTTAATGGAGCAAAACTTCAGAAATCAAATAATTTAATCTGTACTCATACTCATATCAATTAGATAACCGAATGTGGTATCAATGTCAGATAAAACGAGTTCCTTTATCATTGAACTAATTTCAATGAAATGAAATATTATTGAGTAATGTCTACACTTGTGGACTGATAACCATCGAAAGTATATTAGTCAACTAAAGACATGCTGTACATGTAAACAGAGTTAGTAACTTAAAAAAGGGTAATGAGCTTTCAATACTAAATGTACGATTTTTTATATAAGTTATGAACTAAAGCCTTGAAAGTTAGCTTCTTTCTTTATTAGTACAATTTTAAATATTGTAGTTAATAATATACTAATACATATATTGGTTGATCATACTTAATAATATATTAATACATATATTGTTTGATCGGAAATAAATAGGGCTTACGTTATTACATCGGTGTAATCACTTCTGATGATTCAGTTCGTGAACTTAATAAGCGCTTTCACACCGTTTTGATACCACATCCCCGTTATCAAGTTTTTGTATGTTTGTTTGTGTAGACTAATCGATTAAATAGAGTCTGTGTGACTTAGAAATCTTATAACATAGACAATGAATGTTAATTAACGCATGCTCCCCGACCTTATTAAATAACGGGTTACCTACGGTGGTTGTTCTCTACATCTTATGAGCAAAGTATGTACAGCAAAAAGTGAAATAGGTATCCTTGCTTCTGGCGGATTGATGCTGCTTCAAGATTCCTACATAAAGTTACTTTTTGATCAAATACTGTAACTAACTCTTCTGTCTTTATTTATAGCTAATAATATTTGCCATTGTTTCTTCAGTTTCATTTATCAATTACATATATCAAAATATTTTAAAACAAGAATAAAATATATCAAAATTGTATGGTTTTTATTAACTGTAGATTATATTGTCAAGGGAGAATCTATCCCTTTACGCCTTTCCACCATTGATACAATAAATATGTGACAATTAATATTAGGATGGAACTCCATTTTTATTGTCTACTATGTAATTCACCATAAGGCAGTAATAGCTGCTCTCAGTGTAGATTTATCAACATTTCTATTATTGAATATCGGCGGCACTAATTTTGCCTAATTATCAACTTAAAACTGTAGTGACCTTTAAAATAAAGCAAGATGAATGCAAACACTGACTGTACGCCGAGTGAAATGAAAGGGTTCATTTCATTATTGACACGAATTCTATTCTGTAGGAGAATTCATAAGCAGTATGATATCTTTAGGGTATGATTTCGTTATTTGAGTAAATGATCTCAAAAATTTGAAAAGGTGCAGGATGGTTTGCTTTTATTCTGATCTTATGATACGTTTAAAATAATCGGAGATTCTAAACTTAATTTTAATTCTAAATTATTGTTAGCATTTACAAAGTAATGAAAAGTTATTATATAGACGTTTTGAACAATGTTCGTGAACTATTAATGTAGATTTTCCCGAATTATTAAGACGAAATTGATAAACTGATTGAGTTTTTGAAATAATAGTTCTTATTTTCCTATTTACGAGTTAGTCCATTTTTTAGTTAAAAATGGTTATAAAAAATTGCTTTTACTAATCTTTAAATAAATTCTGTTCAATTAATTAGACATATAATTTTGAAAAAATATAAACAGAAATAAGAAAATCAAAACTATGACATCTTACCACCCGTTGAAGGAATACATAAGCCAAGTGCCAAGTGCTCTACTAACTTTATTTTCGGTTTATTTGCTTTTAGAAGTTAATGCACTTTTGAAACGCTAACCTAATGTGCCCTTTTTCTAATATATATATTTCAGTTGTGTACTTAAGGAATCTTAAAGAACAGATAAGAACAAACGTCACTATTTAACAGCAAAACATAAGCGACAGCGTAAGTCTCTGGTAAACATAAGATAAAAGACATAACATCAACACATCCAACATAACAAATAAAAGCTGAAAAAATCTGTGATATCAAGAAACTTCAACTTAAGAAGCGAAAACAAAAACTATAACCAAATATGCCCAGCACAGAAGCAACAAAGTGCATTTTCGTAGTGCTATTCTTGACCACATTGACTGGTCAGTACACCTGCGAATGTGGTCAAATAACTTCACGTTTCTATTACGACAACCAACACAGCAATTCCGAGGCAGCAGCACCAGACGCCAAAGCAGAAGACATGAAACTGAAGTTGCTTGAAGAGAGTCGAACAGATCCGGTAAGTCAAATGTCAAATTTGCTCTATGCTTTCTTTCTACGACGGGTGTCTTCTTTCTGCACCCGAAACGTACTTTCGTTTTCTAAACATTTTGTTGTTGTTGTTGTTTAGTTTGTTGTGCTTAAACGAAACTCAGAATCTGTTATCTGTGAGACTGTTTCCACGTTTACTATTCTAATTAGTTTTAAGTCAACAGACGTTACAGTGCCTTCCATGGCTGCTGTACATGGGTGCGTATATGGAAGCGTGTGAGCTCAGGTGTTTAAGCGACTTGTTTCTGACGTTTTGTATTTTAAGTTTTGTAAATAATTAAATCTCATTCGAATGGATGAGGGGCATACGAAGAGTTTAACTGGATTTAAGCGGTAAATTAATTATTTGCATAACGTCAACAGCTCTTAATTTGTTATTTTATTAAGCAAATAAAAGGTAATTAAATTTTTTGTTACAATTTAATGTTTACAGTAGTGAATTACCTTTTTCCACTAATTAAATTCCTGAAGTTAGCAAATAATAGAAGAATTTTTCATAGCTAGATAATGAAGTTGGCTAAGATAATTTCGCATTCAAGTACAAATTTTTTTAAGCTAAAATTAACTCAAGTTGAAATCGGCACGTTCCTTCTTTATAGTATTGACTTCCGTTGGTGAGTCACCTTTTCGCATTTTTTCGTATTGATTGTTGCATTGCAATGAAAATATTAAAGGTTAGAATTATCAGTTAACTTAAAATAAACAATACATGTTGGTGTTGAGTAGGCAAAGTGGTGTAGAAATAGATATACGGCCGTAGATATGCGGTCAATACCAACATGGAAGAGCTCCATAACGATTGAAATCAAAATTCAGACATACTTTAAGACAATCTGTACAAAGAATTGTCTGGATTTAGTGGCCCCAAAAATATCAAACATCAATCAGACAGGCTAAATTAAAAAAAATAAGGCCTAATAGAGCACGCTCTAAGAAGATCAAATAACAATATTGTCCAACTGAGACTTAGGTGAAATCCGAAAGGTTCTATATTCAATATAAGCTCCACATAACAGAGATTCTACGCTTCACATAAAAAGAAAGTATCACATACTTAAATGGAAAGTATGTGCTATGGACACTTCCCATAAAATACATGAGAAGTTTAGTCATATCAAAACCGATAATTGTTAATCTTTACATAGATACAATTGCTATGTTTATTTCTATGTTAAGAAAAATTATTACCTGAAAATCAAATTGATATTTTTATCTCTTATAAATGTTAATATCGAATATGGTAGAATATCAGGGATTTTATTATTAAGCAAAGTAAAACGATCCCACCCACTATGTGCTACAACTATCTTAAATACATAATACATTTTCTATTATAGTTGCAATGATCCTCTTCTCTAGCGCAGAACTCTATACTTTTCTACTCTATATGTATTCTAAATAACACTTATTAAAGAGTAGACGTTAAAATTGCCCAACAGCCGGTACTGCGGCCAGAAGAGACCTATTGTACCAGTATATAACACCTCAATTAGACATAAACTTGATGTTAATATTGGAAAAGTTACACAATTGACATTGACGGAAAATGATCACTTCACAATCAGAAGATTGTGAACACCCCTAATGGGCGTTCGTATTATTTATGATCTTTTGACTCATTTAAGAGCGAAAACACCATATACTTTTTAATTAATTAATTATAATCGAAAAAACCTCTTTATAATTAATGTGATTATAATTAATGTAATGAACTTTTTTATTAAATATCATGTATTTAAAAAATACTGAAAAGATCCTGACATTTGACAATAAAAACGTTTTATGAAGATAACAAATGATGATTCATAAATACTTTCACCGCTGCTCATAAACTCGAAGACGTCACAGATATTGTATTTAACAGCTTATATAACTTTTCTAAAGTCTGAGTTAATAATTAAATAATTCTAAAAAAAAAACAAACTAGAAAAACAAATACTGCTTCGCGACTGTATTTATAGGTTTCGTTTTATTTCATTTCTGACAAAAACTGCTGCCGGTAGAAGTCTAGAACAGCTTTTTAATATCTTATAGACATGCGAAGTTACAAGTTTGAAAGTATTTCCCGCTATAAAACGCTTAAGTAAACAACAAATTGAGCTCGACACTTTGAAAGTGAAAAAAATTGAAGTAAATTAAATATTTAATAGTTTATATTTTTCTGTTGTAAGTAAACAGTAAAACCAGACATTCCTAACACATTAAAAACAAAATACCATCATTAGTCACTAACCAAATAATTTGCAACCGCAGTTGACAAAGCCTTTCCCAAAACAAGCCAATTTATTTCGAAAAATTTCTGTCGATTTCGAAAAACAGGTTGTTATTGGCACAGATACAGATTGATCTATTTTTATAACTGTTCAACATATTTGTTGGCGCCAATAATTTCTTTTGTTTTTTTTTGTCATTTGCCCTTACGATTATGAAAATATTTTTATTAAGAGTTTTAGAGGAATTTTCGATGAATCATTCAAACGTTTATTTCATTCAGAAATAAAATAAGAAACAAAAATCGAACTCACTTGTGTGCGGCAACTGCATTGTTGCTTCCGAGTCGTGAAGCTTATAAGTCAACGTTCTGAACGCACGCCCGAGGCTGACAACAAATAAAGCCTGGCTCTTATTTACTGCCACCGCCTTCGAGATTAGCAAAATTGGTAGCTTGTTGGCGTTGGTGTGGATGTATTTATTTTTAGATGCAGAATGCAAAAATTCTCTGAACCATCTTTAGATGATTTTTCCAGTAACTGGTTTTGATATATTCAATAGATTTTTAAAGCTTATTTATATTTTTCAAGGAAAAAATCTTATAAAAAATAACAATAACAACATGAAGTAGATCAAATCTCTCCAAAAATTATTTCATATTCATTAGCCTATTAGAATATACCTATAACTATATCTATAAAATGAACAATTAAAACTAAAATAAATACGTATTTTGTTCTAGTACTCAATTAGTGTCCCAATTCAATTAGACGCAGCTGAAAATAAATAATCCTACTATCTTAATATATATATTTAAATTAGAATATATTATTTGGGCTATTAAAAACAATTATATATTAGTTTAACTTAGCTTGGAAAGACATCTATTATTTATTGCGATACCCTTAAAGTTGCCTGGGAGAGCATAGTTACACTAACCGTTGATATCTTCATTATCCTTGTTAAACTATTTAATTTCAGAGAAAGTTGAGGATACTCGTATCCGACAAGTCTACATCGGTGAATGTAGTAGTTTTTGAGTGCAGTGAACAAGTTGCATATAAGCGATTAAAATCGTTTTGTCTGTAGTTCCAGACAAAAACATATAAAGTGATTAATGGATTCTATCTCTTCTTCATTGTGTTAACTTCCAACAGTTCATTTGTCAGAATATGCTAAAAAACAGAGAAGAATGGAAGACTGTTGTTAAACAGGCTTAGGTCCTACATGGTCTGTATAGTCATGGATGATGATGATGGTGAGTTTTTCTTTGCTCCCAAATAGTTTATGCATAGACGTTCGTCATCACGTTTGCTACTTCGTTCCCTACAATATATCTATATCCAAGAAAATAAATAACATATTAACCAATTAGAGATTTTAGAGTGGTTTTGTAGTCTCACTGTTTATCATTGATTTATTGTATACGACAAACAAAAGTGCTACTTTATTTCACTACTTTACTAGCTCGAATGAAAACTTCGGATTGAAACTAGTTGCATTTTTATTACAATGTATAACTGTATCTCTTCTATTTCTCAGGGTTCTACGCGATTCCTTTTATTGTGCCCATTGTTTTTCTTCGTCCCTCGAATGTCTCTGAAACTTTAAGCTTAACAATAGCTAGTATTGTTCTTTTGCAAAAATGTCCAAATTAATTATTTGACGTGTTTCATTAGACGTGCACTGCTAATTCGGACTTAATTGACGATAATAGAAATGTATCTCAAAATAAACTTGAATTTGAATGAATCATATTTAGAAATAAAATGTTTAAATAAATTCGTATATTTTATAAAATGCGTATTATTTTATAAATTAATTTTTGTTTTGTTTATAATGTTATAATCAATTTTTCTGTTAAATTACAGATTCCAATGGAGTTCTATAAAGAATTAGATAATATAAATGACATATCTGAGTTAATCGATCGTTACGTGGATAAAGACACCCTCGATCCGCAAGTTGACATACCAAGTGAGTAATGCCGAAGTGTAACGTAATGAATTTAAACAATATGATAAAATTTTGTCATCAAAGACGTAATGTTTAATTTAAATAAATAAAAAAAAGCAAAATCTTTTTTAAGAACATTTTAAATTTAATTAAACAACGCACGAATAATGAATAATTTTTAATTGGGCAGGGGTTTTTTAAAGCTATTTTGGTATTCTAAATATAATGCATACATTATTATTAGTATGGTTTTACGTGATCAGTGACTGATAAAAATCATTGTCATGATTCCCGAGCAAACCCATTCTACAACGGAACTAACGACGTAAAGACAGCTATTCTGTGCAACTTTTCCATTACGGTATATATTAACAGAGCCTAGTTTTCGAGATATGTGGCTTTAAAGCCGGAAATGCATACATGAAAACCACAATATTGTGCGTCTACTTATTGTTACCCATAGTGTGTGTAATCAATGTGAAAATTGCGTAAACTAATTGACATAATAATTAATATTAATAGTTTATAATTTCAAATCACGATTTATATAAACAATTTTGGGATCGCATGTAGTGTAAAAAAATTGTTTGAATAACTGTACTGTACATCCATTATCGAATCGACATCCTTCCGGAAATCTGAACTCCGATTTATTTACGTATAAAGTTATTTATTGTAGAGTTCATTTAACACTTATATGATATATGTCTAAAAGTCAAGAACGTTCTTAGGGTACAGAAGCAAAAATTGAATAATCTGTAATATGTTTATATTTTTCTTTTCAACTAGATTAGAAATTTAATTAATAGCACTTAATTCACTCTTAAGAGATATGTAAATTTTTGTAATAATTTGTAACAGCTGTGCTAACGAACACTACCACTTCACAAACAACTATTTTGGATAATAATTTTTATAAAACTTTTTTGGTTAGGATCTCCATCTTGGACAACCTGATGTTAAATGACGATTAGTGTCCTTTAAGAAGGTCATTCACAACTGTCTAGGTTATGTTAAATGTGTTCGTGTTTTTTTTTATTTAAGTTAGTTTAGGTTATACGGGCGATCCTAGAAGGTCTGTAGGCCCATTGTGCTACCGTATTATTTTCTATTAACTTTGCTCATCAACTCTAAATGGGTTACTTACTTGTGGTACTAAAAATACTCGGCTTCGTTGAGATTCTAGTACAGTTAAGATTTTAAGTCTATAAACTAATCTGATAAAGATAATTACTACTGTAAGATTTATATTTGAGATATTCGTCAGGCTTAATTCTTCGTCGGCTTCCATAGTGGAATGTCTTAATCTTAGAGAGCGCGACTCTTTACTTAAAAAGTGTTTAGAGGTTTTATTTTCTGTTATTACCTACAACTTCTGTATTTTTAGTTAGTTATACCTAAATTTTTGGTGGACTTTTTACTTTCGACATTAATGAAGATATATTAAAATATACGAACGCCGAATACTTTTTGCCCAGCTAAACATAAAAAGTTAATAATATTTTAAGTTTATTTTTAATATTTTTTTTATCATTTTAAAATAACATTTATTCTCTTCATTTCTCATTTAAGGTAACATGAAAAGAAATGTTGAGCGTTGTAAGTATTAAATTTTTTTTGATTATTGAAATACCTTTAGTATCTTATATAATGAATGTCATACGCATAACACCATCATAACTATACTTTGTGGATGTTCGTTGCAATAACACTAATATATACAAATCAGATAAAATATGTACTTTTGATATTTTTAAGAAATTAGAAATCATCTGGCAATTATTGCCCATAGCAACGAACCTATTCCTCAACGACAGTTAACATTATTTTATTCCTTTTTCTTCCTGTCAAAAGCTCGAGCGGTCATACCTAAGTCAGTAACTTGTGCACCAAAATCCACAATTGTACCTCTTACCCCATTAAATGGTACAAAAGATCCCGGCGTATATTACTATCCCTCTTGCACGCAAGTCAATCGTTGTGGCGGTTGCTGCAGTTCGAAATTGACGACTTGCCAACCTACGGAAACCGAAATAATAAATTTTGTTGTACGTTTATTGTATATTAAAAAATATTTCGAAACTTGTAAAAATAATAATCGACATCTTGATAGATAAAAAGAATCCGTTATGCAGCAAACAATAGACTTATACTTGATGGGCAGGAAATAGTTCTTATTGAAGAACACAAGGCCTGTAGCTGCGGTTGCTTAATAAAAGCCGAGGTAAAAATAGAGTACTTAGCACCTTATTAAATTACTTTTATTAAAATAAAATTTTATATAAAAATTTTTAAAAGACTTCAGTGGTAATATATTATTTTTAGGATTGTAACTCCTATCAAATCTACGATCCAAGCCGTTGCAGTTGCATCTGTAAATTGGATGAGCTGCATGATTTAGTGCAGAAATGTTTAACGGTAGTCATTTAATTTTTTATTTACAAATTTAAAAATTTTTATTAATCATTTAAAATTTTTTTATTTTTGTTCTTAAAGGAGGATCACAAAATTTGGGATGAGAACAAATGTAGGTGCGTCTGCCGTGACACTGACACTTGCACCACAGGGACCATCTTCGATGAGAATCAGTGTAAATGTGTTGAGGTATACAATAATTCCCATACAATTAAATAATATTTTTATATAAGTTGTATTGTATTGTTTATAAGTAATGTGTATAGTGTGACCATTTATAGGGTGTTCAGGTTTTTAATCATTATGGATCTTATTCTGTGGTTTTAATAATTGGTTTATATTTACATTCAAATTGGTTGGGGAATTTATTTTAAGATAATATGATGAAAATTATAATTTTTAATGATTTCCGCTTAAACCAAAAAATTACACAAAAACATATTAAACACACGAGTTATTTGAAATAAATTATTAACATTCACTTTATATTTCTAAAGAAACTGATTTTGAGCGATGTACCAAAATTTACACTTGGGTTTTGACAATATACATTTCTAAAACAATAAACTGTTTGATATAAGCTAAAGATTCATTAATCCATAAGAGTACCTCATACATGTAGCTCACCACTAAAGACACATTAGTCCACAACAGATAAAAGTCGTTGCTAACTTGAATATCTTTTGACTTTTAGATCCTGAAGCAGAGTTGGCAGAGAATACCTGAGACTATTTTTCGATCACTACCGCTCTTCATACATTTTGTATTTAAATTTGTTTCATCTCTTATGTTGAGCCTTTTCCGAGTTAGTGCATCTGGACACTTTTACTCTATGTTGGTTGGGGGGTTTCTGTAGAGTCCCACCCATCTCACTGACTAATTTGAGTATTCCTCATAATCTTCGTGATTATTCAATGATTGATCTAAGATCTGCGTACCACTCCGTGCAGTTAGTGATTACTCTGAGATTAGATAGTGCTAAGTAGGGCAGCCTGTCGGTTTTCGCATATAGCTTTAGAGCTCTGTCCGTTATATATTTTTTGACCGGATCTATTCTAAGGTCTCTTAGCATGTCATTCGTGCGGATGTACCATGGCACTTTGAAGAGCCTTCGGAGAGCTTGACTTTGAGCTTGTTCCATCTCAAAATAAGTTTAAATTCATCACTTATGTAGACCATTCTGCAATTTTTTTCATTAGGTCATAAAAAATAAAGCAGTTATACTTCAAAACATTTTTTATTTACCAGTCTTATGTAATTTGCATATGCTAAAACTCTATATACCTGCATAGTAAATCCGAGTAATAATCAACGTTAACTATTGAGTACTAATATGAGTACCTATGATAATATCATAATATTATTATATTATTATTTCCATACTCCATTAAGAGCTTAGGGAGTCTACAAAAGTTTTTCACTGGTTTCTATTTTGTGGTATTGCTCTCAATGCATTAAATTATTTGCACGTTTCCTGCTGAACAGTCCTTCTCCAGGTCATTGCTGATCTGCCTCTGCGCTTAGTCCCCTGGGGGTTTCAAGTAAGTGCAATTGTCGTAATAAGTAGCACATATTCTAATGAGTTCAAAACTCTATTCTGCATATGGGTACTGCCTGCAATCATATGACTCATAAATATCGTCTACATTTGTCATGTAGGCTATTTCTTCTGTCGTGCCACACAAATTCCATTTCTTTTAATACGAATATTCTTGCATTGTAACATAGATTCATAGAACAATTATGTTTTCAAATTAATATATCATGATATATCACATGTTTTGAAAAAACATAGAATGGATCTTTCGCTACCTAATATCTTTTTTCTTTATTTGTATTTTATTTAATTATATACTTGTTCCCCAATGGCTGATATTACCAGCGCGAACTGATCATAAATCCTTGAGTATAAGCAGGAATTGACTTCAAAGTAATTGTGATCATTATATTCGTACAAGTTCTAAGCAATCAACGATTTTTTTTCAAATATTTAATGAAGTTGCGACCGATTTTCAACCTGACTTGAGTCAGATTTTAATTAATCATTATGGATTAGTTATACGTTTAACGGTTAAGATACTTTTATAAAAGGCCAGAAATCGTTTTGATTACCTTTCTGATTCTGTTCTGTGAGCAAATACCTATATAATGTAAATACAAACTTTGGCATTCTTCCATAAGAAATCTTAAAGAGCATAAAAAGCCAAGTGACCCGTAGCAATATTTTTCTATCTTAAGTTTGTTGTGTGAATTGGGTATTATGTTCATACATTCTTCAAATCAAAAAACTAACATACAAACAAAAAGCAAGATTTAAAGCCGATTTCACACAATCCTAACTTAACTCTCAATACTGATTCATTCTTAAATAATTACATATTAATCAATTTTGAAACTTAAGTTACCACCGTGAAATCGACTCAAATATCATCCTCATTAAATTCTAAAGATTTTAAAGAACTTTGGATACTTGGAGATTTACACTCTAAGTATCTTACGTGAGATTTACACGTAAGATCTCATTTAAAGCATATATTCATTAATACATATCAACATACCTGACATCTTCACAATTACTAGGCTCCTTCTTTGAAGAGCCCCACCTAGTTGCGGGAGTCATGTATTGAAATTCTGATATTTTAAGAAATAAATTTTTATTTATTCATATATTGTTTTCTTTTCTTTTGAATTTTTATTTCATTAGTTTTATTATTTATGTCTTTATGTATTTTCTTTTTTTATTTTTTCATCTCGTTTTAGATAAACAATATTGAGTTTTTTTAAATACTCGTTAAGCACAAAATCCAACTCACATTTAGCTCAGGACCCTACAACCGACATTTAACGAAATTAATCAAACAATTTGCATTTTCTAATTGCAAGAAAAAAAGAATATAATTTAAAAAAAAATAATAATGATAATGGAAATAAGATTTTGTGATTCACATTTTAAATGTTTTTGAAAAATTTTTATTTTAAGATTTTTATATACCATATATATATTTTTTTTTGTTGTAGAATAAAAATCCTATATAATTTGTGTGAGTATTTGCTTTTATTTTTATAACTTTTTACTAATAATTTAAAATCTTTTCTAACAAGATAATCACTTCTCTAAGTCCTTATGACTAAAATTTTGCTCTGAAATTTACGTATTCCAATCTGCTTGTGTGAAGGTTTTGCATGATCCTCCTATATTGATCCACACATTTGATTTGCTACTAATTTTATATTAATATTCATTCGCTTATATATAAGTCGTGAATTCGCGCTATTATATAATAATTACTTTATATATTCTTATTTCATAGTCTTCATACGCCCATTCCAAAGGCAACTCAAGTCTCTCATTGGCCGACCGTAAACGTTTCATAGTCAAAGCGATACCAGTGGATCCCGACAGCAGTTAGAATTACAACAAATAAGGAAACCTTATCCTTACATTTTAACTATAGAAAATTATTTTTATTAATATATTTAATTACAGTATTTGTTTGATTAATGTTATTTATATTAAGTTAAGCCAATAGTTAGACTTAAGAATTCTAGTTTTAATTCCAATAATTATACAAAGCAATCTAATCATTTCCAGTTCTGCAAATACTTTCCAACTTATTTTTAGATTAAGATTTATGTGTCCTTCAAATGTAAGTATATATTTAAATATATATACATAAATAATTGTATACTAAAAAAAATGTATGTAGAAAAAAGTATCTTAACTTCATAAAAATCCTTTTATTTTGTTAAAAAAAGTTAATGTTATATTAAATTGTATAATAATAAGAATTTTCAAAAAATTAAAAGAATAAGCAGTTTTTGAACTAATAAAAATATGTTGTATACCAGAATATGTTCTATTGACAACTATAAAGGTAGGTATTATCTAAATTCTCTTTAGATGATTCAAATCTTAGATACAAGAGATATTTGAATAGAAAAAGGATTCTTATGTGATTGTCTTAACCAAGCCGACCTTGTGGACTTATGCTCTTAACATACAATATCACGCTAATGCGCCAATCGTTATTCTATAACTCATCTGAGGAAGAAGATTGAATAACTAAATTGGATATAATTTTAATTAATCCACAAGTACGTTAAGTACATTGTGATCTTCCACGTCCCTATGCCCAAAAACCCAGATACTTCTGCTTGTAAGATGATCGCAGGGCCTAGTAGCCAGCTGATAGTTCAGGGTACCATAAAGGATCATTATCTATGATTAAGTGATCTTTTGTGCACCTGGCAACCACTTTAACCTAACCAAACCTAGTAACCAATATGAAGAATTGTTATTAAATTGCACGCCTATGCAAAGCACAGGAAAAATAAGAAGTTCTTTATTTAAATACTAAAAATTTTTTATTTCGAAAACCGCATGATTCAAAAAATTTCACTAAAAATTCTAACAAATAAATTAAATATCATTTGAAGACTGATGATATTTGAACATTAATGAATAATATTACATATAGACAACAGCAATGTAAAGTACAAAATTTTGTTAATTAAAAATATAAATAACTAAAATTTAATTGTTACAATAAAATATATATGTATCGCAATTAAAATTAGTAAATATAAAATAAAGGATAGAGAAATACAATTCAAAATTTTAAATATTAGAGCGCATTTAGAAAAACAGTTGGTTTATGCGAATCCACACCTACTGTATTTAATATTTAATTTTTTATATGAAATAAAAATATTTAAATCAATAATGGAAAAATTTACTTTAATTTAGTTCTTCCATAAGAGAGTTAAATAATTTTGTAATTAGGATTTTGACGTGTAAACACTTGAAACAAATTATGAATTTTAAATACTTTCATAAACAAAAAATATTTAGAATTACAATTTGCATAAATGTGCTGGAATACTTAAAATTTTTTTTTTATAATTTTGGAATCGACGAGGAAAGAATTTGTACGTTTAGAGTCTTAAGCTACGCGCTGCGCTACGTTTTGGAATAGCTGAGGACGATGCTCTGAGGCGTGCACTGTCTGGCGTTTGGCGCTGTGAACGCGGTTTCCGCACCGGTGTTGGTGGTGGAGTACAAATTGATTTTGTAGGAGTACGCAAAATTGAAAATGTTGCAGTTTCCAATGCATTTGTAATATCATCAGTGTTAGGAGACTCTACAGTTGTGATAGTTTCCTCTTCGTTTGCATTTACTGCTATCGCCGGTTGTTCCTCGTAGCCATTGGACTCTTCATATGTTTCGTTTTCAATTTTACGAAACTCTAACATGAGATTTCTGCGTGTGTATGTTGTTGGTGCATTTGCTTGTTCATAGATAATCAAAGCGAACAACAGCTGTTGGTCACACAAACGAACGCGATATGAAATTTTAATACGTACTTTGCGATCACAGTTACCTGCATTATCTGTAGAAGTAGGCGTGTCTACTAGATTAGTGTCTCGGGCATGAGGCAGTTTACGTAATGTGCATGTTACTTCAAGGTAACGTAATGGTGTGTATTCAATTATATCTTTTATTACTTCCTCTGCTTCATCCTCACTGGATGTATCATCAAGCAATGTACGTACACCACTGTTTCTTATGGCATTGCGTTTGGCCACATTATCTGCTGTTGGGATACGCCTCAGGTATTTAAAACTACGTTTCGGTGAAATTGTACGTTTTAGACGTTTAGGCTTACTTTCACTGCAATCTTCTTCATCAGTGTCAGAGTTAGATTCAATTTGTTTTACTGTACTATTTGGAGGTGTAAATTCAGCTATAAGTGTACTTTGTTTTTTTTCTGGGGTGCTATGTTCTGGAAGTGGTGCCATATCAGCATCATCGAGTTCAGGATCACTTTCAGCGTAGGTTTTTAGGTTGTGTAGTGGAACAACGTTTCTTGGATTTATGAACCTTTTCTCCCTTGGCGGAGCCATACTAAATTATTATATATATTAGCATACTAAGTGCTGAATATTATTAAAAAATACATACGTAAAAGTAAGATATGGCTTTTCGATTGGTGCGCATTCCTCAGCTCTTTCAATATTACTGTGTTCGTACTGGGAAATTGCTTCATATCTATTAAAGATATAATTTATACTTTAATATACTAAGAAATATAGTTTCTCAGCACTAATAACTAACCTCAAATATTGATATATTAAATTTGGTTTTCGTATGATATGGCCAAACCAATCCACAGCACTATTTGCGGATAAATGCTCTTTTAGTCTGCTGCAATCATTGTTAATAATTTCTAAGTACAACGCCCAAGCATTTGTTGCTTCAGTAATATCGCCGCTATCTGCAATTAATTAAACAAAATATTAGTTGTTTTTGCAGCTGTGAATTCTCTCACCTTCGTTTATTAAGTGCACGTCTGAGATTTGGGCCATGGGAAAATGCCTTCAAGGCTTAATCGTTCAACAATTTTAAAATCCAATCCAAAATAATTCTACTTTACGACTCCAAAAAGGCTTAATATCTGCAGATAAACTTATTTTCAATTACACACAATTTAAAATTTTATATATGGCAAAATATTGAAACAATTTGGCAGCCATATCACCAATTGATTATTTCATCAAAGGAAAAAATTTACCAACTACGTACAATTGAATTCTTTTTATTGATTTAATATCCTCATCCAAACACCCAGCAAAATAAATTTTTAATTTCGTGTATTAGATTTTACAATTCAAAGGAATTTGCTTCACAATTAATTTTATAAATCTTTATGATACACAAACTTTTTCGCTGCCAGAGCAAACGATAGCGTCGCTTAAAGAGCGTTGCCACAAGCTTTAAAAAATGTTCACAAAATAAACTCATTGGATGTTCAAGCTGGCATTGACTTATTATACTAAATAGGAATATCATTAATTTTCGTAATACGTTTTTTCTTTAATTTTAAACAATATACAATCCAATTAGATTTGACACAAAACAATTGTGTCTCACACAAACTAATTAGGTATACTAATTTATCTTATTATTAATTTTCAATACAAAATATAATAATTCTATATATTAATTGCAATAAATATGTTATCATTTTGCAACAACTAAAACTAACAACAGCTATTTCAAAATCAAATATATGTCATTTATCATAATAAATTATAATCATGACATTTTTTACTAATAGTTAATCATTTTCTTTTGTAAGCATATCACAAAAGAACAACCGCTTATTTTAAAAATAACACATGAAACAACAATGCTAGACATTTAATTTAGTAAGCATATGAAAAAGAACAATCGCTTATTTTAAAAATAACATATGAAATATCAACACCGCCTGTTTATTTAATCCAACCTTTTTGAAACCGCTTAACTAATAAGCAGCTCAAATCACATGATTGCCAATACTAAAAATTCGTCTTCTATTGTGAACGGTTTTTGGAAGTACGTACAAATAACCAGGTAACAGTCAAGAAACATATTCTTACAAATAACTGCAAAGAATTATTATTCATTTTCATTTTATTACGTATTTTGCATATATAAGTCAAACAAAATTTCGGTTTTTCCAGAGTTGTCATCAAAGTAATCGTTATTTTATATATATATTATATAATATGCTTACAAAAGAAAAGGACTAACTATTTATAGTATAAAATATCATGATTACAATTTATTATGATAAATGACATATATTTAATTTTTTTTTTACCATTTTTTTTACCACTTAGGTGATGTCGAAAATATTTTAAATTCAGTTTTGTTTTTTAGAATTCTAACTTTAACTTCGTACGTTGTATATTATATATCTCTATAAGTATTTCGGTAAATTCGGTTTTGCCTTCATCGAAAGAATTCCTAATATTAAAAACATCTAGCAATTTACAAACTTTTTATACTTTTTACATGTGTTATTATTTAATTTTAATATATATAATGAGATATAAGCATATGTAATGATATATATGTTGAGGCTAGTTGAGTTGAGTCAGTGTACCTAAGCACTTTTACTCTCTATTAACTGCGAGGTTTCTACAAAACCCCTCTTTGCGCCTTGGCTGGATTATTGTTTATCACTTCATCAGACTAAGCAATAATTGACCTCAGACCTGCATATCTCCCCGAGGAGCCTGTAACCATTCTGAGATTTGATAACGCGGTGTTAGTAAGTCTGTCAGATTTTGCAAATAATTTCAGAGCTCTATCCTGAAATATATATATATATATGTTTGCAAATATATTTAATTGCAGGTAACAGGTAACAAAACTTAGTGCACCAAAATTAATATTCCAAAATTACTCAAGTGGTAGCATAGGCTAATGCAACTAACTTATTCGACATCAGTCTGAGATAATATTCTCAGTATACATTGTTTTAGAAAAATTTATATGAAAAAAATATACGAGAAATGAAAATAAATCTATATAACTTTTTACCTAATTAATAAAAATATATATGATTTTCTTTATTTTTGTGCTACAATAATTTTGCAATGTACTTTTCGGACTAAAATACAACAATGATATGGCATTGAAATGGTTTGAAAAAGGCGCAATAAAAGTGATCAAATTTATTGGAGGATCAATGATGTATGTAGGTAAACCATTGACTTTAAAATAGTTAAAATAGTAGTTTTCTAAGATAAACATCAAAAAAGCACACATAAAATTATTTTTAATTAACTTAATCCATTTTACTGTGTGTTTCAGACGGTAGATAAAGAGAACAATACTCCGAATTTCGGACAAAACACAACACTTCGCTGGCTTGTTTTATTACGACGCACACAACTCTTGACAGCAGCGGCTGTCAGTTTTCGAATTTAAACGGAACTGTGCATCGCTAGAGAAAAGAGGCAGACATTTTGCGATAAGTTGTTTTATTGATTTTTGTTTGTTTTTCCGTTTTTTTGTTATTTGTAATTTAATCGTAATTGTATTATATATATAGTTTTTGTTATAGTAGATAGTTGTTGCATTTTTGTACTTAGCATAATATTAAAAATGAGTGAAATTGATTCGGTGCGCGTAGCATTAAGAGTGCGACCATTGGTTCACACTGAAATCGAAAGAGGATGTCAAGTGGCGGTTAAGCGTACTGCACCTGGCGAACAGCAAGTTGCAGTAAATAAGAACGACTTGTTCACTTTTAATTACGTATTCGATCAAGACAGTACACAAGAGGAGGTTTACAGTGCATCCGTATGTGAAATGCTTGATAAACTATTTTCTGGTTTCAATGCAACAATATTGGCGTATGGACAAACTGGCTCCGGTAAAACTCATACAATGGGCACAACTTATGACGGTGCCTTCAATGAACACATTGGCGTTATACCGCGTGCAATGCATGATATATTCAAACGTATAGAGGAACTAGGAGAATCGCACCAATTTGTAGTGAAATGTTCATTCGTGGAGCTTTATCAAGAGCAATTATTTGATTTATTATCGAGTAAACCAAGAGAGCAGAGCACAGTAGAGTTGCGCGAAGATCGTACTGGCATTATAATGCAAGATTTGACTGATGTAGTGGTGCGAACGGCTACTGAAACAACTGCCTGTCTTATGCGTGGTTCCATAGGCAGAGCTGTAGCGTCCACTGCCATGAACTCGCAGTCATCGCGTTCGCATGCTATCTTTACGGTTACAATTCAGGCCACCAAAAAAGATACACTGTAAGTAAATAAGAAAATTTATTTTAATATAAAATAAACTTGATTTATTTTTGCAGCACAAGCATGACTACGTCTAAGTTTCATTTGGTGGATTTGGCTGGTTCCGAGCGATCAAAAAAGACGAAAACTACAGGCGACCGCTTCAAGGAAGGTGTTAAAATCAATCAAGGTCTATTGGCGCTTGGGAACGTTATTTCGGCTTTGGGATGTAAGTAATAGTTTTCTATATATATTTTGTACTTTAGTTTAGTTCGTAATAATTTTTGAAAATAATTATGTAATATTTATTATTCAAATATGACGCAGATTTGTTTTTCTTCTCTTTTTTGTTTTTGTTTTTGTTTTTCCAAAACAACAACGAAAATTGCTGCGCTATTATATCACAAATTACGTTGATATGATAGCGTTGCACTTGACTGTCACGCAGTTTACTTTGCTTATGGTTTTCTCTAACGGGCTCGATATTGTGAGGTGCTAAAAAATAATTAATTAAGTAATTGCTTTATTTATTTTTGCTCAAAAATCACACAAACTATAAATTTAATATACATACATGTACTATATGTTCCAGTGTTTAGTGCTTTTCCACCACTTTCACCTGTATTATTATAAAGAGAACATTTTAATGTAGTTAGTCAAAAAATGTGAAAATCCTCATAAAAATATATTTTTATTTGGTTTAAAGTAATTGGGTTTTTGTTTTTAAAGGGCGTTTTTGTATCAATTTAACATAAATATTGGCAAATCGAAAAGTTGTAATAAGTGGAATATCGTAATCAGTAGAAATATAATTAACAAAACACTGCTAACCTTTAAACCAATTGCTTTTATCAGCAATTGTAGTTATCAGTAGTACGAAGAGACAACACTGCAGATTTCAAGCACTCTTCCATTAAATGAATGTTGTTGTTGTTGTAGTTGTTGTTGAAGTATTAAACAAAAAATATAATAAATAAATTTACTCTTCACTGCCATACTCATCGCCGAAATAATCATCAAAAAAAAAATTTAAAAATAGATGAGCAGATTTGCGTGACAATTAATTAGGAAATTGAAAAGCTTTTAACGTTTTAAAAACCTAACATAAAAAAAACATTTAAGTTTTTTAAATTGTAATGAAACATCAAATCACAAAAGCAAATATTTAATCTCTAATTTTTAATACACCATAAAGAAATAATTGCAACCTTAAAATTTCTAAAATAATAGGGCTGTGCCAAAATTATATATATTTTTTAATATTATTTCAATAATAAATATGAGCATTTGAAATTTAGTTCAATGACCCACTTTTCTAAGAACTACCGCATTTTATGTCCTTCTCTATTTTTATTTTTCCGAATTTTGTAATGCTTCAGATGGTGAACGAGTAGCTATATTCTTTTTATTGGTTATAAATAATACTTTAAGGGTACTTCAATGGCACGAGTTGTTTAATTTTTGTTAAATTATGTATAATAATTTTATATTGTTATTAGAATAGATATTTTTAGTAAACTCTTAATATACAGAGATGTGTCTAATAAAAAAAGTTTCTACAGATTATTTATATAAGTTTATTTTTGTCATAATTTGTGAGATATGATCAGATTAACAGTATATTAACTACGAATTAAACATACAGCAGGTTGTAGTTGCTATTGTTGTGATATTTACACTTATAAGACTAGATGTCTTCTGCAAATTATCTATATAGCAGATTGTTATAAATCTAAAAAGTTTGAGAGATAGATCTAAAAAAAGAGTTATTGCTTATTAACAATATAATTAATAACTTAGTTGTGCAAGTTGCCTTTTTTTCTAAATTATCTATACATTATCTATACAAGTTATTACCGTTGTTGTTCTCCAATGAGGTTTTGTTGCATCTTGACTGGGTTAAAATAGAATTTTCCATTGTATCTGTTTGAAATTGTATCAACCCTTGGTTTACTTTGCTTCGATATTAAGAGCATGTTACTCTTGACCCTTAGCTAATTCTCTTTCGATATGAAGAGTATAATTTCCTTGGATAAGTACAGCTGATATATTTAACAGTATATACCTGTATAAATAATTTCTATGAAATTGTTCACAAAATTTAATTCCCTATAATACTGTAATAACTCATGGTTATTGAATACACAACAAAGTAGCATATATTTTCATTGTTGAAATGCTTTTACCCTCTACAACTAAGTAGAGTTCATATCCTTATTTACGCTAATCATTTCTTTTATAAGATATAATTTCAATTTCACTAATGTAATTGCACATTTTTTTCTACTATGCAACAATATCTAATCAAGGATGTGTATAATTTCTGTAGTAAAAATTACAAAATTACAAATTTTTAAAGTAATTTCAGACATTATTGCACAAGAGAGTAAAATCTCACATTCATTTTAATTTGAAATTAGTTTACAGTCTGTATATAATTTGTTTGAACTGCAAGTGCCAGGCTTAGAACTCGTGCTTGTCAAATTAGAAGTCATGACAAATCGTATATTTTCACAAGTAACTAAGGCTGCACAAATTTTCAATGCTAAAGTTCCAAGTTTTAAATATTAAATAAAAATAATTATATATATTCAAAGTTAAACATAAACTCTATGAAGCTAATTCCATACTAATAGGTATATTGGTGGTAGCCCAGAATCTCCAATTAATTAGATATATTTTGTTCAGACAAAGTAGTTTTAGTTTCAAAGCATAAAAGCAATAATTTTTTTAATTCTTAATAAGAATTTTATTTCCATAGACAATGCACAGATCAATTAGATCTATAGATAAATTATAAAGTTATATATTTAGGTTCAAATTTGAGGTTCCATGCTATAGATTCTTAAATTATTAAATTAGCCTCTTGATGGTCTTCTGCTATTGCTTGGTCTTCTGTTGCTGTTGGGTCTTCTATTACTGCTTGGCCTTCTATTGCTACTTGGTCTTCTATTGCTGCTTGGTCTTCTGTTGCTACTTGGACGTCTGTTGCTGCTGGGTTTTCTATTACTACTTGGTCTTTTGCTGCTGCTGGGTCTTCTGCTTGTCCTTCGGGTAGTTCTACGAGTTGTAGCTGTGTTTGTGCCAGTACCAGTATCAGTACCAGTACTTGAAGTGCCTGTGTTAGAACCATCACCAGTGCCGGAAGTTTGCGCATCATTGTTTTGCGCTGATACCTGCTGTGAGGCTAGTATCGCGAACAGAGCAATAGCAATGAAGCACAAAATTGTTATTTTCATATTTAGAGTTGTTTTAATTTAGAACTGTTAATAGACTGTGCTGATTTGAAGATTTCTTAGGTATTTATATATTAGCAAGTCTAATTAAAAATTTATTTAGTACATTATTGACTGTTTTATAAATCAAATATTTAAATATTTGTTCAAATGCTAAGCAACGCACAATTTTTTTAAATGTTTAACCCTCTTTGCTTTTTTTTTTTGTTCTGATGAACAGCAACTAAGAAAACAGTTTGGATTTTTTTTCACATTTTATTTCTTGTTAATTTTATTAATTTTCGAATATTGTAATGACATGAACTGTTGATAAAGCCTTTGAAATATCAGTAATGTTAACCTCTTTGTGGTCTTCTATTACCTCCGCTAGGTCTTCTGCCTGGCCTTCTATTACCACCTGAGTTGGGTCTTCTGCTATTGGAAGGCCTTCTATTACTTGAGCTTGGGCGCCTATTGCCACCACTACTTGGTCTTCTATTTGGACGTCTATTACCGTTGCTTGGTCTTCTATTGCCCCCTGTTGGTCGCCTGTTTGGTCTATTACCACCACTTGGTCTATTACCACCGCTAGGCCTGTTTCCACCACCACCACCACCACCACCTGCACCACCTCCACCGGTACTACCTCCACCGGAACCACCGCCTTCACCAGTTTCGCTACCACTAGTGAAACCAAAACCACCACCACCAGAAGTACTCTGCGTATCCACATCGCCAGCACCGGTTTCTCCATCCACTTCTTGTGCCCATGCTTGTAATGTAAATGTTGCAAAAATGGCACACAAAAACACAATTGTAACTTTCATGATATTTCTTTGAATAGAAATTTGAAACTTGGTCTTAGATATTTGCTGTTCAAATCTTAACTGCTTTATGTTTCAATTCAAGCCATTTTCGTGGTATTTATACGCTTACCACTTCAATTCTTTCTAACGTTTTTGTCTGTAGTTAATATAAAATGCTAAATTAAACAAAAAAATATATTATTTAAATATTAAAACATTTGTTTTGTGTTATAAATCCGCTAAAGAAATAAATGTATTCGGAAAGGTTTTAACACCTATACGACTAAGTTTTTTGCTTTCAGTATTTCGTAGTAAAACTCATTTAATCACTTCCAGAAGAGAATTAATTAACTACTTGATTAATAAATTAACTAATTCATAAATTATTTTAAACTCTATAAATAGTTTCTAGTAATAAGCAAACTTCTGTAAGAGCTTGTCACAATTCTGTACCGTTCTTGGGTTAAGCTTTTTCATGGTATTTTGATTTTTTGCTTCATATTAAATATAATTAAATAAAACAGTTATACGACATTAGTACCAAATTTAATACTAGAACATAATTAGACAATTGTTTAAATATTAGTTTGATTTTTATAAATTTTTTTTTGGCGTGTGTCAAACAAAAATACTGGGTACCAATATAGAGAGCTAGCCAGCCTACATAACAGTTTATTGATCGAAACGTATAGGTAATACATCAATATAAAATTTTAAAGTTAAGTATTTTGTTATTGTACTACTGTACAGATGTGTTACATATAGCAAAGCCTGAAATACTACCATAAAGCAATTACAGATAGCACAAAACCTGGCTTTAAGAAGACTGTTTAAGATTCCATGGTATATTAGATCAACAGACATACATACAGATCTTAGGATTGACTCAGTGAAAAAATATATCAGAGACAGAGCTCTAAAATTATTCTCTAAAATTGATACGCTACTTAACCCCGCCCTAACAATCCTCAAGTCCACTTCTGGACTCTCAGGAAGATATGCTAATTTAAGCTCCGTCATCAACTAAAAGACAAATAAATGACTTAGCCTAGTTAAAGCCTAGTGTGAGGTAGAGATAAGCCTCCCAGCCATTATAGAATAAAAGTGCGTAATAGCACTAACTCAAGAAGAAAGTTAAAAAAGAAGAAAGGATATAACGTAGCGGTAATTAAACTGTTTTAATTTTGAATATATAAGCAGGTGGATCAGGCCATATGTAAGAATTTGATGTAAATAACTACAAAAATTCATATGTATATTGGATACCCTGGAAAAACAGAACAGTATTTATTGTTTTATTACTATGAGAAGTTTTAAACTGTAGTCTAAATAAATTTTGTGTGTACTACTCAAAAGTTCTATGATTGCTTCAAACATAAAAAAAAACTGAATATACTCGTATATTTATGTCTATTTGTTAGTTTAATTTGTTTAAGTACACAAAGAGTAATAAGAATTTATGTTTATCAATTTAATTTTTCTATTATATAAATACTGGCTTATTACATATGTTTTTAAGTATAATTTTAGAATGACTAAGCTTCATGTACGCTCATTATGATATTATTTATGGGGACGATTTTTAGAAAGCTCCATCTTTGCCACTTCATAGCTGAAACTATTTGGTTTCAATAATAAAACTTATAATTTAAGACAGCTGTATCTAAGTGCAAGTATCATAAAAAATAAGTCACAATAAATATTCAATCATTAACTCTATACCCTCACCATAATAATTTCTAGAGAAGTCTTTACTTGCGGAAACTCAATATATAATAATACCAAAAATAATTTGTAAAGATACATATGAGCAAATTGATAGATATGATTGATAGATATAATAGAAATATCTACGAGTTTCTGTAGCTTGTGGTATATTTTTGACCTCTTCACTAGGTGAATATTTTTTTAACCCAGTTATTACACGACGTACCATCCAAACTAAAGTTAGAGATACTAGATAATATGTGTAAACGTTATGAGATTTAAGTAAACGAATTGGTTTCGAGTGAGTAAATGCTTGAATCTAAAATAAATTAAACAGTTGAATCTGAAATGTTTACAATAATTGATAGAATTAGTTGTTTGTGTTAGATTTGATCCATAAAATGTGAATAGATCCCTAAAATCAGGTTTTATGAGTAAAACAAAAAAAAATAAAATTAATGAAATAAAAGTGTAAGGAAACATCCAAGTAATTAACATACAGTATCTATCTATCATTATTTTGTTATTGTAAATACCGAGAAATCATATCATATATAGGTATAGGTCTTAGCAAATTATAATATATGTGAATATGTGCATATTATGGAAATTGTTTATAAACCGAATATATAACAACAATTTAGCTACGACTTGCTTAAAGACCTTGTATAATATCTCTTCAATTGTTGTATTAAGTGTTTTTATTTTAAATTGCAAGAAATCTCATAGTTTCAATATTTAAATAATTAAATTTCAGTTTTTATAAATCTACTTTTCTAACAAATATCTACGTTTTTGTTTGCACGTAAATCAAAAACAAATACATAAAAACAAAATATATAAAAATAACCAAGAAGTTAAATATTAATTTAAAAATAACGTCTTTTTTAATTGACAATCTTTTTAACTAATCTACATTCTTCATTTACCTCACACGTTTTGCTTTTACGCAGATTCATTAAATACAAA
>NC_051846.1:208786625-208804904 GCF_002237135.1 Teleopsis dalmanni
GTTGTTAATCTATTGGTTGATGTTGGTAATGCGTGGTTAGGTCAATTTAGTGATGGTATTCGCATATCGTGCCAGTTTATTTCAATATTTGGCCATTTCGTTTGTAAGCATGTCATCATGGGATTCGACACACAAACCGATTTTAAATCGCTTTCAAGTAAAATGGCAGATCCCCTGTAATAGCGTACCTATAATAAAGAAGTGAAAAGTTTAATAATAACGAGGAATGAGTATCATTTTAAAATAGTTGTGGAGCAAAAATTTATGTACTCTCTTTTATTTTTGATAAATATCAGTTATGTGATTGTAACATCCTAAATATTCAAAAATGATAACAGATAATAATAATAACTGACAAACCTAAGTGGATCCCCAAAGATAACCATAATAAGCTAAAACATTTAAAACAAGCCCCACCTATAAAACTCATATAATTAAAATAAATTAGTAGTAAATTAATATACTCAAAATAACATATATAATTATATATAATACAATTATGTGTTATTAAAAATTATTTTTAGCATCTATATCTATTTAAGAGAAGGCATCACAAAACGCACCCAATATCATTCACTAATGTGATTAGTTATATATTAAAAAATGTAAACTGCATATGAATTGCCCTACTTCACTCACGCAAGCATTAAGTGCTTAATCTATCACAAAAGTATAACTAATAATTAAAGGCATAAGTACTGACATTCGGCAAGTGTGACTCACTACTAATAGGACAATAACAGCAATATTTTAACTCTAGTTCACATTAATATCCAACAAAAGTTAAACTATTAAATAGAAATTCTTCAACTACAACCCCCAAGACCAAGTACATGTATACTTTAAGAAAATAATAAAGACAAACCTTGTTTCCTTCATTTGAACCTGGTATACCATTATAGTGCATTAAATCAAATGTATCTGGTGTAGAACGTTTTTCCCGTGGAAAGAATTCATCCATAAATGCATTTAAAAGTATTATCCCCAATCCTTCAGGGTCTAAACGTTTTTGCATTATTTCCACACTATGAAAAGATATGCGATAGATGTAAAGTTTTTTACTAACTCTTCTACTAAATAGTGAAAATAAACATACTATTCCTGTTCACTAACCAAATCCAACGTTGCCATTACATCTTGCAATACAGGCGCAGCTATAAAATTGTTGCCGTCAGGATCGAACGATTTAAAAACTCGCCTCGCTATTTCTGAAGGAGTTTCCGGCGAAACCAGCCTCTTTTCAGTACTAAATAACACTGTAATATAAATATTAATTTTTATTAGAATTTTTAAAGTATTAAGAATAAATTTTAAGTCTTTTACGAACCAGTCAAGTGCGTTTCGGAGCCCATAACCCAAACTGGATTACATGGATTTTTATAAAACGAACCTACAGTGCAATAACGCATTTGTTCCATCAACGTTATGAAACCAATATCGCTTTGTTCATTAATGCCCCGTAGTTTCAAACCACCAACATCCTGATCGTTGTCCCAAACATGTGCAACTGCTCGACCAGTTAACATTAAATTTATTAAAGCCTGTGAACCATAGCCGTAAGTGTTATGTATGAGCGGTTCTGATGTGTCGGAGAGCTCAGAATTCACGTTATCTATACCCTGTGAAATAGTTCGTGTTTAATATACTTATTTATAACAGAAAGAGAATACAGTGGGACCTGCCAAACTAAAACAAATTAACTTACAATAGCATGTACCATTCTTAACTTGTTCATTGCTCTTTTTCTTGATTATTTACAGTCAACACCTTAAAAACCGATCTCCACTGTATGAATTTCTTTTTTTTATGAAATAATACCTTTGTTAATAACACAGTATACATAAATAGCAGTACGCCAAATTGTGCCGACAGCACATGAAAGTTTTCAGTGTAATACATTTCCACTTCTTCCACCGTTCGAAAATTAAGCACCTGAATTTGATTATGAAATTGCTCAGGTGACAGCTCAGCAGCCGCTACTTTATCTGCCTCTCCTTTAGCTGTCGTACAAGCGTCTTGGTTGTCAACATTAACGACTGTATTAGCATTACATGTTTCTTTGGCTTCTGTTTGAAATGAATCCTGCGGCAGATACACGATTCTCTGTTTTTGCGCTTTACATTTTTGCAGAATATTACACAGCGCCTTTATCAGCAGCTTTTTGCATTTGTCATCTGTCAGCTGGAATCATTAAAAATAATATATTGTACATTAATGTGTAATATAAAATTGTTATGTTATATGTAACATTTACATCTTTCAAGGAATGACCCGGCGTATCCATAATAAGAATTTTTATTAAAAAAGCTTGCACAGGTGCAATCACAGCGCAAGGACCACCTTGTTTTTGTACTAATGCTGAAGGTTCAACTTCACTAAATACGAAGCCTGAAAATTGAAATGAAATTATGAATTGCCACCAGTAGAATAAAAACTTTACAAAATTCGGTACATGCATGCGGTGGTGCATGATTACTACGCGCTTGCAAGTAATTTAGTTGAAACACCCCCACAGCTTGCAACTAGTGCATATATGCAACATTAACCCATTTCCACCCACCTTGCGACCATCTACTAAAGACATCCCTTCGTATACTTGGTCCCCATAATAAATTGCAAATCTCGTTTAATTCTCTGGTATCGGCATCCTTGTTTTCAATTATTTTCTGCGTTGCACCTTTCGCGCAATTCTCGCCCATTGTTAAGCGCGTTTTACTTCAATGCCTTAAGCACGTATCTAAATTACTTTTTTATTTTACAACATAAATAACTACTTATTTTATTTAAAATTATTAGCACATACGCTACTTTATAGAAGTTTTTCAGTAGATTTTGTTATTTATTTGTGCAATTTTCTGACAAGTTCGTAGGTTATGGGATATTTCAAAAATTTCCCTTTTTAGTGTTGTATAACGATTATATTAAGCAAGGTCAGCAGAGTAAATATTAAAAATGAAATATATTATTTATATGGAATTATAATGAAATCACTTTTAAACTGATTCTTATATCTTGATATGTAACATATATTATTAAATATAGTAATAATTATGATTTGGCTTATGTTGAATGCAATGTAATTAGAATTATAGCCGATTCATAACACCAGGCTTGTTATAAAAAAACGCAGGGTTGTCTTTGATATTTGTTTCAAGGCCAAATCCAATTGATTAGTATGCGATATAATTAATTTGTACGAAATCCAATAGAATTATATATATAATGAATTAAAGAGGAGAAGTAATAAAATATTACATTCATAATAACATATTAACAGGACCATTTTGTAAACATATATACAAAACGGTGGTGCTTATATAAAGTTGCTATATAATGTAACGCAAAACATATATAATTTAGGTATCGAAATGTTGAGTTTTCTTCAAAACTAATCGCGGTCAGTGTCAAAGAAAATGTTGAACATCGAATTGATATTGCTTTTTCGATAGTTTGGCTAATTGGAAAAACGAACAAAATGTAGAAACACATATCGTTCAAGTCTCTTTAACAATAATTGTTTAATATTTTTAGTTGCAGAGAACATAATTTTGAAAGTAATGAATACTTCTTTAGAGTGATACAATTGCTGTGTTCAATTCTCCGAATCTGTTGAGACTTCGAAATAAAATAGCATCTTAACTTTTAAGTTATACGGCATCATTATCCTTAACTCCATGATACTTAGCAAGCTATGTTTTCCTTTTTAATTAACCAATAAAGAGAATCAATAAGTGGTTTCCAATATTTCGAGTATATACTAGTTATTACTAGTTTTTTATTTCCGTACATTGAGAGCATTTAGAAGTTTGTACTGGCAAAATTTCGGGGATACACTTGACACAATGTCAGGTGTATTACTTAACAAATATGTAGGAATATTGTAATCAGTTTACAAACAATGTCCTGGCATTTGTACGTTCTGTTTCTAAAGCTTAGTCGACCTTCGGTTAAAGAAAGTAAATATATTAATATTGTTCAGTTTTTGGTTTGTATTATAATGACATTGACAGAAAATGTTCTCTTTTCTCGCCGCCCACACTAGATCTAATTAGATTTTTAAATTCGAACTCAAATATACAATATTTTCGAATTTTGTTTCCAAACAAAAATTTGTATACAAATATAGTGAAAAATCTTGTTAAAATCCAATTAGTTGGAACGTAACTTAATGGTCATGCACCATCTCTAAATGAATTACATATCACGTACTTATCAAGTAAGTGTACCTTTACTTGATATATACATTGGCTATATTGTGGTATATATTTTTATGTGTGACAAAATTTTCAAAACAAAATTTGAAACATATTTTCAAATTTGTCTTCAAACAAAAATAAGTATTTATAAGTGAAAAAATGAAAGTGTATTCGACAATCTTGCCAAAGTCTAGTCAGAGTAAACGCTAACTATTTACGTCACATATTTCCGATTAACAATAATTTACCAAAATTAACGAACTGTTCTACAATTAACAGAAAAATGCACTTTTTCTGCTCTTTATAGAGCCATCTAAAATGAAAATGTACCATCCGATTTAAACCGCAATTAATAACAACAAATTGAAGACCTCACACAATGTGCGTTTTCTATTGAACAGAATTTCTTTAATTTTTACTGTGCTTATTACTTTTTTTGCCGTCATTCCCTCTGCAACGAATGCAATGCAATACAGGCTGCTTGCGTACTCGCTTATGTCTGGATCATGGCTTTGTGTACTCTACCATTTTTTTATAAACAAGCACAAGTTTAATAATAAACAAACGAACAGACAGACAGGAGCGAAACTACCGCAAAGAAAAAATAAAAAAAATACCGAAAAACGAACAAGAAAATTCCTTTACAAACCGATTGATTAACAACTTCATGTGCAAATTTACACAAACAATTTTGTTTGAATGGATGCTGATCCACTGAAGAGCGAATTGTGAAGAGCACGCAACAGCTGCTCGTTACTCTTTCGCTTGTACTTAAAAACATCGACAAACGTTTCTATGTTTTTCACTCAATGTGCTCCGATAAAATTCTTTAAAAAGACAGTATAAAAACAAATATAAATAAAATATTACAGTGGAGTCATAACAGTAGTAAATAAAACTTCGTTGAGGTGAGGTTATTAAGTGTTGTGTGGAGGAAATTGGTTAATAAATAAAGTGCAAAAATATAATTTAATTGTTTTCATATAATTAAAAAAAATTCGTAAGTTTTTAAATATGAATTGTGATTAAGCATCATTAAAAACTTACATATTTAAAAAAAAAATTATGAAATTGGTACGTGTTTATGCATTTTAATAAAAAAAAATTCAAAGTGAATAAATTAAAAAAATTCTCGCCGACCTTTTAAAAAGTTTTCAAAATATTTTGTTTGTGCCTAAATACTTTTTTTCTTAACCATTTATTTAAACAAGTCGTTTAAACTGTTTTGTTGTTGACTTCGAGTGTGTTTTTGCAGCAATTTAGAGCAAATAAAATTTTTAATTCAAATAAAAGTAGTAAAAATTCAAATAAACGCGCTTAAACGAGTAGCTAAAAACGTCGAATACAATTAAATGAATAAATTTTATACAAAAAAATATTTTGAATTAAAAAAAAAATCACCTGTGCATAACTAATTAAAGTCGTTTAATTTTAGTATATAAAAATTAGTATATACATATGTATATATAAATATATGAGTATATATAAGTGTGTATGCGTAACTGATAGAAATCTAGTCAACTAAACTAGAATCTGTTATTTGTTGTTTGATAAATCACTGAAGCTTGTAATTATTGTAAAGTTGTTAACTTTCTGAATCCAATAAATCACAAGTGAATTTTAATTACGGGAAATATAATAAAATAAAATAAAAAAAGTTAAAAATAAATAAAACTTAAAATAACTTAAAGAAAATGAAACTTGAAGTTATAAACAAATAAAATATTTTCACAAGATTACAATTGAAGGAATTTATAAACAATTAAGTGCGTTTCTCAAATCGTGTGAAAAGCATCGAAAGTTTTATTGTGAACCCTTTAACAACACACCCCGGAATTCTATTCCTATAAACAGAGAGCGAAAGAAATTAAAAAAAAACTTGATACATATTACTATTTATATAGATACATTTTTCTAAGCCATATATACAGAGAGCAATAAGGTTTAAGTGAATGTCAATGCTAAGTTAGGTGTGGGATGAAACTCGCGTTAGGTTTTCACTCTATGGAGTTACTATATCCGCAGTTGATAAAGAATTAAGTATAATTGTATACTGAATATGAAGTGGTTATTTTAATTAAACATTGTTAAGCTTTTCTATTGTAGCACTACATCGTCTTAAGAACTAAAGAATTTAACTTTTCAGCTCATCGAACTTTTTGTCAGAGTTGAAAATCAGAGTTCACGTCTTTGCAAATCGATTGCTATTTTGTTACTAAGAGTATGCGTTCTATATCTCAGTACTAAAATATAATAATAATTACATCTTAAACGTAATGTCAACAAATTTATAACAAAATGTAAATGAAATAAAGCAAAAAAAATAAAGTGAAAATATATATTTTAATATAGAAACAGTTAAATCAGTATAAGCTTTTACCTGCATCTTTTCAATTAATCTTAATCTGAATAATCATGCAAAAATTTCGATTTCGCAATAATCCTTACAGATATTCTGTATTTCTTTCTCTGGTATGAAAAAAAAAACCTTAGCGCAAACTTATTTTTCCTCACGAGTATATATTGTAGACTACTTATTCGCCCCTTTCGAGAACTCATTTAAGATACTAATTTTGACTAACTGCTATGATTTATAATTAAACTGAAAAAAGATTAAAGATTATAATAATAACTTTTCATATCGAGTTGCTCCTCGCATTTTAAATTGTTAACAATAATAAATTATTTATGTATTTATTTTAGTATAACCGACTAATTCGGTGTCGGTATTACTAATATTTTTTTCTATAATAATAATTATGTTCTTACAATTGTTGTTCTGATTAAAAATTATATTTTTTAAGTTATCTTCATTATTAATAGAAGCAACTGATTATTATTATTAAAAGTTTAAAAGTGAAATCACCCAACAGCCGGTACTGCTGCCAGAAGAGTCTTATTGTACCAATTTCACTATTGATTACACAAAGCCCCTTAAAGCTTTGTGAACAAAGTTCAGAACTAAGTCTAGAGAAGAGGTCTTTATATGTTCTGGTGACAGAAATTGCATATGAAACCACTTTCTTCTGAGCGTTATTAAAGCTGGAGAGACACAAAGAATATGTATGGTAGTTTCCTCATCTTCGAGGCATTCCGGATTTACAGATGATTATAATTTATGAAGGTAATATTTCAGACCATAATGACTTGTTTCAGTAATAGGTATTGTTGTACTTTTTTCACACTTGTAATAATTTAATAATAATGGGCAGTATATATCTCCGATAGGAACTGTTAATAATTGTATCGGCAGGCGCCCTCTTAACTTATTAGAATAGAATTAGAATAGATTAGAATATATGTATGAATAATTTTACAACACATAACATTAAAAAATAATGTTTAAAAATTAAATACGAACAATTAAATAAATAAAAGTTTTAAGAACCAATGGGTTATTTCTGAATATACAAAAGAAATATTTTAAAAAGATATAACTACAAAAATATCTTTGCCTTACTTGCTTTACTTGCTTTATTCAAGTTTGAAATATGTATTATAAAATAATATTAAAAATATTTTTATATAATTAATAAAAGTACTCACACCTGCAGTACAGCTTAAACCCGTTTAATGGGCCTTTTTGTTTTCCTGCACATGTACTGCTAAAACTTTTATCTTTCAGTGGGGAGAACGGTAGTACCTAAAATTTATTGTATATGGATGCATTTATGAATATTTTAAATTTAGTTATAGTTTTTAAATTTTTTTTATTGAAACACATGCTATTTATTTTCACTACTATACATATTTATTAGCTCTGTCTCGATATTTTCTTATTTAAAATTTTTTGTATTCAGTTTATTAAATTTTTTTAATGATCACAATTTCAAAGTTTTTTTTATAAATTTATATTAAATTTTTTATAAATAGAACACTAATTACTTGGTATTTAATTACTTAATCAACTTTACCCTAACTATTAAAAACACTTTTTATTAATTCTCTAACCTTTTCTGTTATTAAGTAACATATTTGCAGTTACGCCCATGAAACTACTACCAGTAATTTTTCAGTACATGTAAATATGTACATCGAATAACAAGTAGGACTGATATAAATCTATGAATTGCTAAGGTGTTCCCCGCAATTTTAGTAACGATATTTGCACTGATATTTACACTCACTTAAATTATAGACAATTTATACTTTTCAAATGAATTCATAATCGTTTAGAGGTGGATATATGTCGTCCATTTATTTGCTTTCCAGATAGTTGCAATAATTTTTACTTTATTTTCATATTTTATAATTCTTCTTAATTTAAATGAGAGTGCATTCCTAAGATCAATTCTTCTTAAGAGATAGGAATGCATTGTCAAAACCACAAGATTATCAATACCAAGCATATAAAGGTATATAACTATAACTCGTATAATGGTATAACTTTATACCAGATATAAGATGAGTTATAGTTTTTATCTGAATGAATTAAACAACGTAATTACTGTGACGTTGAACGACTATAAATATGTAAGTAATTTTTTTTAAAATTGAAAATATCTTAAGAATTACACAACGTTAATAATTGATATTTTAGTAATTTGCGATTTGATGTATTGAAGATTTTAGCAGAATTGTTGAAATTAAATTACATTATATAAATATAACTAATTGGAAAAACCTACACTGGAAAATTGTACTGTCGCATATTTGAAACGAGGCCTTTATTCCCTGTTAAATGATAAGATATATCTGCTAAATTGATTGAGTCGGTGTTTATTAATGTATTTAAGTATATTTGCTTAAAGAGAAAAGTATAGCAGAGATATCACAATATTTAGTTTCTATCTATCAAGTAAATGGTGTAAGATTTGGATTTTTGTATATAAATATAAACCTTCCTAAATTTATTTAGAATGGTTCTAATTCCCTCTTAATCATAACTGGAGCAAAGATTTGAGTTTTCATAACCTGTCTTCTAACTTCATGGGATTTCCAATTTTGCTTTATATTTTATTTTATATTTAAGAACAAATCTAGTTATTATACACTCATCGGTTTTTCAATTTTTCTCTAAATATATGTTAATTAAATCCACATAAGATGAATACTGACGTTATTATCTTCTTAGTATTTTCAATTTAAATGGATTAGTGCTTTAAAGTGCTTTAAAAGTCATATAAACACATTTAGAGTAAAGCTTGTGTATTCTGACATTAAGTATAAGCTATCGGATAGTTTCTTTTGCGTTAAAATCAAACTTAGTGATATCTCAGAGATTTCACTATAATTTCATAGATTATAAATAAGAGTTTCACTATAATTTCTGGCTATCTTATTGTTTTCAAAGTACAAAGTACAGTTAAAGTTTATAAGATTCTTCTGACTTATCCATTTAGCTTATAATCTTTCGGGAAGATGATTTTGATATTAGCAATCTGATTAATCAGCAATCTCACGAAAAAACTATCGAAAACTTGAGAACTGAAATGAAAAATAGTTCTCGAACTACCTCATTATATTGAAGCTGTTTTTGAGCTAGTGCACTTACGCACTTATACTCTTTTTTAACTCGAAGTTTCTTCAAAACCCTCTCTCCACCTTGACTAGATTATTGTTTATCACTACCTCATGAATATTTTAAAATTATAAGACCTTACTATTTGGTTCCTGAGCATTGTCCTATTGAATGTTGCATGCCAATGCAGAGCTGCATACTAGTATAGTGAATAAACAATATTGGAATAAAGTGTCATTCGCTGCTAATCGAATTCAACTTCTTATCTAAAATCGGTCTTAGTGGCATTTAATATCATTACTGATAGATCACTTTAGTCATAAGAATATGTATTTTTTCTTGAAGGCGTGAACTAGGGTTTGCTTGAATTGATACGTTGATCTAGACCAGCAAAATATATTAAATTAAGTATATGTAACTATTACTTTCCTGAATGATTGAAATCAATATTTTATTTTACAAAAAGATTTCATTTTAATTTGCACTGAACTGCTGTTCCGTTGGCAAAAAGGGCTTGGCAATTTCAAGTTCTGGTTTATATTACGAGTATTTCTGTGTGCGCGAGTGTACGAGCACTGCAATGACGTCTGGGCCCGTATCAATGTATTCCTTTGAATGTGTTTTCGGATGTACTGGTATCTGCATCTGCGGAGTGTCATGCGTTAATTGGAAGCAACACTGGAACATTTGTTGTTTCCTCTGTCAATAAAATTGCAATTGTGGCAATTAAAACTTTTGCTTATACTTGAAATTAACTTCGAATTGTGCGTATGCAAAACTGTTTAAGGCAGACACTTGATCAATACAAATTTTCCGCTGCAATTATATATTTTTTTCATCAATTGAATATGTCAGTGTTGGGGCTTTACAATGGTATTTGAACATTAAATAGTTAACTTCTAACCCAGACACAGTTTGTAATGAACGAATTGCAGTTATCTCAACTTCCTTCAATAATGTTTTGCATATAGCAAGTATTATGGCAGCAGCTCATATTTGTGAGTAACAAACAAATATTGTTATTATAGGTCAGTGCGTTTTACTCACACCCAACTGATAACAAATGATATAAATACATACTGAAAATCATAAAGAAAATGCATATATACTAAAACTAAACATAGAACAAAATATTGAAATTAATTTTGTATTTGTAAGCTTAATAGAATTCATTCATTCACATATATACATATATTTTTATATGCATTTACAACTTTGCAATAGTCTCAAAATCACATAACAAACTCTAACAAATGATTTATAGTATTTATCATTACAAGTCAAGTTCATCTATAAATAAAAGCTTAACATTATTTCAGAGATACTACTTCATAAATCAGTACAATTAGAGACCTTTACCATAATGTCTTCTTTACTTACTGGTATAAATTGTGAATTTAAAATACTAAATAACATAAAATATTAATTAAGATAATAAAAAAATAATAATATTAACTTGAATAGCTGATAATAAATTATTATATTATATGTTCATGAAGCATTCACATAAAACCGAAGCTCTTCACTTTGGCAGTCTCCATTCCTCTCATTTACCGCAGAAATAACATATCTTATAAAATAGAGACAAACTATATGGGAGGTTAGCGTAATTCTGGTCCCAGTATGTCTAGTTTTAGTTCAACTTTTCTCTGATCAGATTTAAAAAGTTTTAAACCTTTTAAACTTATATATATATTTTGATATAGATATATTTTGTTCAAAAAGTATCCTATATTTTTTATATAGATGAGTTTCACTTTAAATATCTTGAAAAATGTTTATAGTGAAAGTGATTGACAATGTAAATGTATTGTCTGCCAAAAAAGTACTTGAAATTTAAATTTTTGTAGTAGTGTCCGGTCAATAGTCGTAAAATAACATTCTTATGTTAATCTGTTTTTATATAAACCAATACATAATATAAATATTTTGCTATTATAGTCATATAACAATTCAATTGCCTAAAACCCATAACGGTCTCTGTCTCAAACAGTCTCTGTCTCTATTGTTTCTTTTGAACCATTGGGATTCTTTCACATACCTAGCCTATGTTCCAATACGTTTCAGGCACGTTCTATTACCATGGTGACTCCTCGAAACAACGCTGACTTACCTGGATCCTTGCTTGCTTATGAATTCAGTTAAGGCTGACTTTGTTGTCCGTACCTAGCTGATTTAAGATAGCTGTTTTTAACTTGGAATCAAGTTTATTTTTGACTCTCCGATTTACGGCTATCTTCCGCATTTGTAAGCATTGTAAAGATTAAACTATACGCATATTTCGATGCCAAGTATTTCCGCTTGAAAATAATTAAATATTTTGCTATGATTTTTGTATATTTGATTGTTAACCTAAATACTTCCTTCTCAATTTCACTTTCACTTTCTTGACTTGTCAGTCTGCCATACGATAGTGCCTTGTTAAAAAGAATAGGCATTCCTTATTTAATGCCCAATTCTCTTCTGGTGTTTAATTTCAAATCGTTTCTCTAAATCCAACAGCTTGTCATGATGGCAATCTAACAGGTCGCAAGATGTTTCTTCCTTTCTTAACTCTTTTGATATTCCAGTCGCTCTTTTATTTCCTTCAACCTTTATTATAATTGCTTGAGATACCACTATGTGCTTCACATTCTAGCAATACCTCCAGTGTTGCTGCGGGTCTCATTATCTTTGTTATGCCAATACATTATGTTTTTCTTTTTGTTTTTGAGCTATCTTGAGCTCTGTTCCACGGACTAATCATTATTGTGCAGAATATTGGATTTGCAGCTCCAAGTTCTATTTGGTCTTAACTAGAGTTTTCTTAATATGTGATTGGCTTGTCAATTACTATATAGTACCATGCCTAGATTATTTCCTTATATACTGTGTCGTTCTCGTTAAATTTGATGTACAAAACACCAATAGTTTTGGGTCGAAATGTAACTTGTTATTCAAATTTAAAGTAAAATCTATTCAAGTTATATAGCTATTTATATGTATTTTATTTATGTGCTATAAGTAAACATTAGTGTTGTATGAATCTTCAACAACAAATTGAATAAAATAAATAATATAAATCAAAACAATTCAAAAGTAATAACAAATGTTGTGGAAAGTCACAGATTAGAGCCTGACATTTCACATGTTCGGTGAATAAAATTTAGTTCATAATTAAACGCACAATTGCAATTCTATACGTTTTATATTCATACTCGTATGTTTTTTAAAATTTATTAATAAGTAAAGCAATAAAAAATATTTGCAATGAAATATGTTGTAATATTTCTTATCACAGATTCTAGGGGGTGTGATAACAGTTTTGAATGAGTAAACAAATATGAAAATGACAGCAACTATCAATGAAATTCTTCGTGATAATAATTTTAGAAGTGGCTGTCTCTTCCATAAAAGTATCTGTAACTCACATACGTTTCCACATATTTTAACAAATATTTATAAGATTTATGAATCACACTCTAAAGTGATAAATATTGTTAAAGACACTTAAAATAATAAATAATTATTATTCCGAGCGAGAAGCAAGCATTGCTGTCAATATTTATTTATGTGAATGCATACCTTAAAACACATCACTATACAATTATATATTATTATATTATTATTACAATTAATTAATTGTGAATTTTATGGCTATAGTCTATAAAAATAGTTAGACTATTTACGAATTACTGCTTTTGAGTGTATGTATTTCCATTCAGTTAGGTTGCTTAAAAGTACTGCTCGAGGTCGAAACTACTCTGCCTACGTAACTCTGATTGCGAATAATATTTATAATTTTTTTAACTTCAAATTATTTTCGAAGTCTATAGCAGTCTTAGCTAATAAAAAAGCTACACAAATATATTATTATTTTGTATATTACGTGAACACTTTTCCCACATAAAATTGTTTTCATTAATTTGCAAATCGAAGAGTAATTGCACTGAAACAGCTGTATCTGTCTCAAGTTCGGAATGCTCCGAAATGTTGACCACTATCATTTGAAAATTATTATCTTAAAATAATATAATATAAAAATGTTGTGAGATAAAAGAGAAGAGAATTCTTTCCTTACTTTACAGATGTTGGCAACTGTAGTGTCACTTAAATAGGTTGATACACTACTTCACTGATGTCTGGGTTTTCTATGAAATCAACATCGAAATCTCAGAGTGCGCTTTACCACTTATGTGACTGTAGATTGAATAATCACCTATCGAAGTTAGGACATCAATCCAACTCAGACTGCAGATACTGTAGATAAAAGAGAGAAACTGCATACCATGTGCTTGGAGAGTGTCTGGCACTGATGCACAAGCAAAAGAAACACCTAGGAGGGTATTTCATGGATCATAAGGATCCAAAACTAGGAAAGATAGGCTCTATACTCAAATCTAACTAAGGGGCACAATAAATCTTTTAGGTCGCAGTGCACGGTCCCTTCTTTTAATAATAATAATTATATGTGGCTTTGATATACGTACCTTCATAACAATACCTCCGATACAATAACAAACCCCAAACTCTGCTAAAATTTAAAGGAAAACTAAATATACATGGTTTAGTATCAAATATGCATAATAGAGCTATTGTAGTCACAGTGCTTTCTGCTACTCAATTATTGGAATAGTTAGCCAGTAATGAGGCTTACTAAGTGATATATTATTATTTTAGAAGTCCAGTTATATACTCTTAAAACAGCAATAAAACTACTAAAGGTGTTATTTTGAGATATATGAATATATTAAGAAAATTATTGAGGCTTACTAAGTGACATATTATTTTAGAAGTCCAGTTTTATATTAAGAAAATGATTGAAAAGTAGTCATTTTGGCTGGATTTTCATTTATTTTACTTTAGTCACGTAATATTGAAATACCTGACATAAAAATTGTGTAAAAAGATATTAATGTTGTTAATGGAGCAAAACTTCAGAAATCAAATAATTTAATCTGTACTCATACTCCTATCAATTAGATAACCGAATGTGGTATCAATGTCAGATAAAACGAGTTCTTTTATCATTGAACTAATTTCAATGAAATGAAATATTATTGAGTAATGTCTACACTTGTGGACTGATAACCATCGAAAGTATATTAGTCAACTAAAGACATGCTGTACATGTAAACAGAGTTAGTAACTTAAAAAAGGGTAATGAGCTTTCAATACTAAATGTACGATTTTTTATATAAGTTATGAACTAAAGCCTTGAAAGTTAGCTTCTTTCTTTATTAGTACAATTTTAAATTTTGTAGTTGATAATAATATATTAATACATATATTGGTTGATCATAGTTAATAATATATTAATACATATAACATATTGGTGATCGGAAATAAATAGGTCTTACGTTATTCATCGGGGTAATCACTTTTGATGATTCAGTTCGTGAACTCAATAAGCGCTTTCACACCGTTTTGATACCACATCCCCGTTATCAAGTTTTTGTATGTTTGTTTGTGTAGACTAATCGCTTAAATAGAGTCTCCCCGACCTTATTAAATAACGGGTTACCTACGGTGGTTGTTCTCTACATCTTATGAGCAAAGTATGTACAGCAAAAAGTGAAATAGGTATCCTTGCTTCTGGCGGATTGATGCTGCTTTCAAGATTCCTACTTAAAGTTACTTTTTGATCAAATACTGAAACTAACTCTTCTGTCTTTATTTATAGCTAATAATATTTGCCATTGTTTCTTCAGTTTCATTTATCAATTACATATATCAAAATATTATAAAACAAGAATACAATATATCAAAATTGTATGGTTGTTATTAACTGTAGATTATATTGTCAAGGGAGAATCTATCCCTTTACGCCTTTCCACCATTGATACAATAAATATGTGACAATTAATATTAGGATGGAACTCCATTTTTATTGTCTACTATGTAATTCACCATAAGGCAGTAATAGCTGCTCTCAGTGTAGATTTATCTAGATCTCTATTATTGAATATCGGCGGCACTAATTTTGCCTAATTATCAACTTAAAACTGTAGTGACCTTTAAAATAAAGGAAGATGAATGCAATTGACTACTTATGTTTTTCGACATAGACTGAACTTAAGTTAAACACTGACTGTACGCTGAGTGAAATGAAAGGGTTCAGTTCATTATTGACACGAATTCTATTCTGTAGGAGAATTCATAAGCAGTATGATATCTTTAGGGTATGATTTTGTTATTTGAGTAAATGATCTCAAAGATTTGAGAAGGTGCAGGAAAGTTTGCTTTTATTCTGATCTTATGATACGTTTAAAATAATCGGAGATTCTAAACTTAATTTGAATTCTAAATTAATGTTAGCATTTACAAAGTAATGAAAAGTTATTACATAGACATTTTTAACAATGTTCGTGAACTATTAATGTAGATTTTCCCGAATTGTTAAGACGAAATTGATAAACTGATTGATTCTTTGAAATAATAGTACTTATTTTCCTATTTACGAGTTAGTCCATTTTTCAGTTAAAAATGGTTATAAAAAATTGCTTTTACTAATCTTTAAATAAATTCTGTTCAATTAATTAGACATATAATTTTAAAAAAATATAAACAGAAATAAGAAAATCAAAACTATGACATCTTAGCACCCGTTGAAGGAATACATAAGCCAAGTGCCAAGTGCCAAGTGCTCTACTAACTTTATTTTCGGTTTATTTGCTTTTAGAAGTTAATGCACTTTTGAAACGCTAACCTAATGTGCCCTTTTTCTAATATATATATTTCAGTTGTGTACTTAAGGAATCTTAAAGAATAGATAAAAACAAACGTCACTATTTAACAGCAAAACATAAGCGACAGCGTAAGTCTCTGGTAAACATAAGATAAAAGACATAACATCAACACATCCAACATAACAAATAAAAGCTGAAAAAATCTGTGATATCAAGAAACTCCAACTTAAGAAGCGAAAACAAAAACTATAACCAAATATGCCCAGCACAGAAGCAACAAAGTGCATTTTCGTAGTGCTATTCTTGACCACATTGACTGGTCAGTACACCTGCGAATGTGGTCAAATAACTTCACGTTTCTATTACGACAACCAACACAGCAATTCCGAGGCAGCAGCACCAGACGCCAAAGCAGAAGACATGAAACTGAAGTTGCTTGAAGAGAGTCGAACAGATCCGGTAAGTCAAATGTCAAATGTGCTCTATGCTTTCTTTCTACGACGGGTGTCTTCTTTCTGCACCCGAAACGTACTTTCGTTTTCTAAACATTTTGTTGTTGTTGTTTAGTTTGTTGTGCTTAAACGAAACTCAGAATCTGTTATCTGTGAGACTGCTTCCACGTTTACTATTCTAATTAGTTTTAAGTCAACAGACGTTACAGTGCCTTCCATGGCTGCTGTACATGGGTGCGTATATGGAAGCGTGTGAGCTCAGGTGTTTGCGCGACTTGTTTCTGACGTTTTGTATTTTAAGTTTTGTAAATAATTAAATCTCATTCGAATGGATGAGGGGCATACGAAGAGTTTAACTGGATTTAAGCGGTAAAATAATTATTTGCATAACGTCAACAGCTCTTAATTTGTTATTTTATTAACCAAATAAAAGGTAATTAAATTTTTTGTTACAATTTAATGTTTACAGTAGTGAATTACCTTTTTCCACTAATTAAATTCCTGAAGTTGGCAAATAATAGAAGAATTTTTCATAGCTAGATAATGAAGTTGGCTAAGATAATTTCGCATTCAAGTACAAATTTTTTTAAGCTAAAATTAACTCAAGTTGAAATCGGCACGTTCCTTTTTTATAGTATTGACTTCCGTTGGTGAGTCACCTTTTCGCATTTTTTCGTATTGATTGTTGCATTGCAATGAAAATATTAAAGGTTAGAATTATCAGTTAACTTAAAATAAACAATACATGTTGGTGTTGAGTAGGCAAAGTGGTGTAGAAATAGATATACGGCCGTAGATATGCGGTCAATACCAACATGGAAGAGCTCCATAACGATTGAAATCAAAATTCAGACATACTTTAAGACAATCTGTACAAAGAATTGTCTGGATTTAGTGGCCCCAAAAATATCAAACATCAATCAGACAGGCTAAATTAAAAAAAATAAGGCCTAATAGAGCACGCTCTAAGAAGATCAAATAACAATATTGTCCAACTGAGACTTAGGTGAAATCCGAAAGGTTCTATATTCAATATAAGCTCCACATAACAGAGATTCTACGCTTCACATAAAAAGAAAGTATCACATACTTAAATGGAAAGTATGTGCTATGGACACTTCCCATAAAATACATGAGAAGTTTAGTCATATCAAAACCGATAATTGTTAATCTTTACATAGATACAATTGCTATGTTTATTTCTATGTTAAGAAAAATTATTACCTGAAAATCAAATTGATATTTTTATCTCTTATAAATGTTAATATCGAATATGGTAGAATATCAGGGATTTTATTATTAAGCAAAGTAAAACGATCCCACCCACTATGTGCTACAACTATCTTAAATACATAATACATTTTCTATTATAGTTGCAATGATCCTCTTCTCTAGCGCAGAACTCTATACTTTTCTACTCTATATGTATTCTAAATAACACTTATTAAAGAGTAGACGTTAAAATTGCCCAACAGCCGGTACTGCGGCCAGAAGAGACCTAT
>NC_051846.1:208805004-208838523 GCF_002237135.1 Teleopsis dalmanni
TTGCTGATCGTGGTTCCCTTAGAGACCCGCAACTGCAAAAGATTAAAAGTATAAAACTGCTAAAATGTATGTAACTATTTCTTTCTAAACTTCTATTCAATTTTGAAAAATCCCAGTGAATTAGCTTTTAGTTTAACGATAATGATTTATTTAATACTTATTTCAAATTTCATATTTTATGTATTCCACAAAAATAAGATGACAGCTAAGTAATGCTATTAATATCTTTACACCCAAGTTGTCAGAATGATAAAAAGTTCAGTTTCAGAAACATACTGTCTGGTTCTAGTTTTACTTATTTATTTAAAAATTAATCGCTTTTGTCGTCATCTAAAAATATAATCCTTTTGCTATATACTTGATATGACAAAATATATTTTGTGTTATAAGTCAAAGCACAATCTACTACCATAAACATTGAGTTGAGTTCTAGTGAAACTAATTTTCTCCAATACAATTTCATCAGAGTTATAATCATCATTCGTGACTATATAGTCCATATAGGACCTAAGCCCATTTAACAACAGTCTTCCATTTTTCTCTGTTTTTGCTTTTGTTTTCCAATTTTTTATGTTCATTTCTTCTAAGTCCTGCTGCACACTGTCTTTCCACTGCTTTGTTGGTCGCTTTCTTCTTTTGCTGGTTCCTACTTCGTTCTCATAAATCTTAAGCGGTATTCTCATATCCGGCATTTGTATCACATGTCCAACCCATCTTGAGCGCTGCTTTTCATAAATTTGTTGATTGTATCATCTTCAGCTAGACGTTCTATCGCGTAGTTGTATCTTATGCGATGCATCCCGTCAAAAATTTTACTGAGTATTTTCGTTTCACAGATATAGTAAATATATATCTCTTATATCAATAATTAATTCAACTAAATATCAAGAATAACATTTTTACACATCATAAAAATGTATTTCATTGTTTTTAAAAACCAAAATTATATCATGCTACAAAAGCTGACAGAACTTCTCTAGCATGCTATATAAAAGGAACTGTGGTGCTTACCAAAAGCACAGCTTTTATTGCTTAAAAAAGCATCAAACATGTTTGATAAAAAAGCATAAAAAAGCTTGCGTAGGCACGCGTTCAAAAAGCGTGAAAGCCATTTTTTTATTTATGAAACAACAGAAGACCCACTGCCATTGTCTTCAATGAGTTGTGAATGAAAAGCAGCAAATGATATGAATAAATTAGACAAAAGCCTTCTAGTGAAAAAAAAATAATTTTTGTACTAGACGTGAACAAGCATTTTGAGAATTTATTTTTCACTTATGGCAAAACTTAATTGCCTGCTAAATTTTATGCCTTGCACGATTAACAAACTGAAATTCTGTTGCTGCACACACCTCACAGTACTTGAAAAGTTTTTATAAAAAATAATAAAATGCTAACATTATAATTATTCGAATCTATTAGCTTCATTCCGATACTCACCGTCGGATCTTGACATCTCCTGCAGTGACACGTAAAATGCTTAGTCAAACCTAAAAATAGTTTACGCGCCAAATTGCTCCATAAAACTTTGGTGTATGATGTTGTGATTTCTTCCCCTTTAGCTATTGCACGCGTTGATGTCACCACTATTGTCTCAGCATTCTCGAAATGATGACTAGCATTCGGTGTGCACTCATGGTTCAATAGCCCAGCCAATGGAAAGAGCGCGCGCACCATGATTTCATGTCCATTCACTTTACTGCGACCTTCAAACGCATTTGTATTGAAAGCACAGATGGTGCGATGAAAATAGTCCAACATTTCAGGATCTTTGGGAAAATATTTAAAGCAAGCGGAGGCGTTAGCAACTTCACGTAAATAGTATTTATCCGCATTGGCCTGCATTGCATACAAAAGTTTGCGTTGATCTTCGTCTAGGAAGAAACAACGAATCGTCGATAAAATCCGCAGTGAACAGGGATTTATTTGAGTTAGGTCTTTGGGTATCCATTTGCGAAAAAGTTTGCATTCTTTTTCATGCTGTTCCGATTGACTACATATTCTACAAACGGGCAGTGAGCAACCAGCTGAACAGAGCACTTCAGGTCCTTCAATGAGGCAATAGCATATGACGCAGGTATTCAGTTTGGTGTTTTTGTGCGCTGTGGGACCGACTAGTAAGGTGTGTTCGCGGAATAATTCTTCGCAAGCGGCTATATCACGACGTGCGAATATACCGCGACCTGATATAACGGACTCAGCCACTTCCCAAGCAGGATCACTTTGACGATATTTTCCCAAGTGCAAATCAAGCAGTCGTGCCAATTCTGGCGTTGACGTCACGCTAGAGAGTTGAGCATCAGTTATTAATGGTGTAAAAGCTGCTGGATTGGGCATCTTTAATATCGATTAAACACTGCAGAAATTATTTGCTGATTTTCACTTATTTAGTTTTTCTTTTGAAATATTCCACTTTTTCACACAAAACCGTTTGGATTGAGTTTATTTTTGCGTAATCAGTTGGTCTTGCGACGCAACGTGCTGCTTTCGTCGACTTAATCTCTACAATACTCGACCGCAACTGTGAGCATATAATCAATTTTTCTAGCCTAATTTTCCGACATTTTGCATTTGTCTTTTGTTTTCCACCAATAATCTTTAATGGTGCATTTAATGTTTTTGAAACTAACAAATTCTTCAGATACAAATTTTACACTAAATTTAATTGTGCTTCTTGACTCGCTTGACATGGAAATGAGAGTAGAGAAAATTTTATATATTTGTAAATTTAGAAAAACTTTTAATTACTTTGTTCTCTGAAACACAAACTTTTTTATTTTATTTATCTTTTCTCTTGGATTTGATTTTTATTTCGTATTGTTTATTTTTACATTGGCCAGAACTTCCATATGTTCTCGATAGTTTTGTTTCTAATTTTATTATAATAACAAATGAAAATTTATAGAAATTCATAAGTTTTATTTATTAAAAAATATATTCACATAAATATATATATGCATATACGTTGTGTATATAGACCGCGCGCTCATATAATAAACGAGCAGAATCTTATAAAATACATCAAGTTTCAACGCTTGAAATGGCTAAGGCATTCTGTAATGAATGCATCCCAAGCAAGTGGCAGAACAAGCTAAACAAACTTACAATAGGACAGATTGACGAGTGTGTTGGAGGCAGCTCAAGGAAAAGTTAGATCAATGATGTATTATTATTAAATATATAATTTTCACAATCGTTGAATGGGCGTAATTGGAAAGCCATCGCATAAGATCAGATAAAAATGGAACGCATTAGTTATGGGAATAGTGGTCTATAAAAAATAGAAATACTTATAAAAAGAAAAAGGGTCTGTTTATCAATTTATTTAAAAATGTTGATTTAGAAAACTTGTATGTTGCTTTTGTAATAAAAATATAGAGTTTATGTTCCTATATGTGATTAGTGGTTTCATATATCTTCAGAAAATTACTTATTCATAAGTTTATTCATTTTTTGTATAGATGCAGTTCATCAAAATTCCTCAGTTTATTTCTGATTCCTATTAATGCTTCAAATTTCTATAAAAAGATTTCCAATTATTTAAAGATCTTTTAACGACATTAGTTTAAAACTGTATAAAAATTTAGACAAAGCTTCAGTTAATTCAGTATTACAAGAGAGATTGAGACTAAGTTCTTTACTTCCAAACTTTGATATACGAGTATACACATCTATATACACATCTATACATATATAAATTAAATTATAATCCATTTAACGCAACACATCTGCTCTATGCTGGCATTTTGAAGGAAAAAATGAAAATATTCTTTGAAACAGTTTCGTTATTGGTCTACAGATCTTCCCTCTAATTTTACTTACTTCCTTCAATCTTCCTCAAGTTGATAGTTTAGTATAGCCATATCATTATAAAGTCGGAAACAAAAAGATCTCGTGAATTTGATTTATTGATTAATGGTATTATTAGTGTTTTTAACCTTAAATAATCTTATATCAGCAATTAAATTACACAAATTACTCTTCCACAAGTTTTCTCATACAAATGTTTGAAAACCGTTCTTTTGCATTTTTAATAACACATTAATCTCTCTAGAGTGACTTCCAGAAACTCCTTTCATTTGCTCCTCATTTTTTGTTCAACACTTAAATGACTATTAAAATATTTCTATACCCAATAATATTATTATTTCTCGTAAATACATATTGAATCACCTATTATTATAGAATATTGAATATATGAATGTAAATATCGAAAGAACTAAAATCGGCATTGTCCAACATGTCTACAAAGACCTGCTTTTTGCAGAAAATTCCCATCTAATTCTGAAAATCATGTAACAACACCTTTTTGTACAAAATATTCAAAATCAGACAGGTGGACTTATAATAAATGTATTGGTCATTTTTTTATATATTTATCAAGCACCATTATCGTTGGGAATAAATATCATGATCGACATCTAAGAGTGACTGATTTCTGCCTTTTATGCTATGGTTTATTGCGCGATTACTAGAAATGCTTAGAACTTGTTTAATTCTTTATCTAGAAATATATAAAAATATAGCAATAAATATTCCACATAATATAAAAAACTATAAATATTTCCGAAGACTGTAGAACTAGATAAGACCACTGCTCTCAGTCAGCAGACCATTGTGTTCAAATCCGAAAAAGTCTCTACCCGAAATTAACTAAAGTAGATACTCTGTTTTATTTGAAAAACATTATATCTATTAGTATTCTATTCTATTTGTATATTTTTTATCAAATTATATTTATATTTTATTATATATAATAATAGAGAATATATTATTCTCGATTGTAAATATTATTCACTCGCATCGTTATGCAAAAATAATTACTATAAGACGACTATCTAAATGATTTAGCAATTTGGCTCATCAATTTGGCTTTCATCTTTAATTACACACTTCTATTGTTTTTCTCAAACAATTAGTTTATTTCTGTTCAGGCTGTTTGCACTTGTTAATTGTTTCGTATTGTTTTCAGATGGTATCTATCATGTTTATCAAATGCTGTAGACAGACAATCACGACGTTGATATGACACCTGCCAAAGTTTCTCAAATATAAATTCTAAAATATACTCGAAGTTGCCTAAAGGCAAAAGATTGTTCTTGTTGTATCGCGCATAATTTGGGAAAATTTATCGAATTTCTGAACGCTTAAATAATTCTAAATTTTATGCCTCCTTCATGCTTTTCTGGTGGCACGAACTGCAATAATTTTTTAAATATTTTTTTACGCTTAAGCAAAATTAATCTTTAAGTACAAAATGAAAAACTAAATGAGGCAACTTAATATTGAAGATTTCATTTTAAAATCATTACATGTAAACATTTTTCTTGTGAAATTTACAAGTAAATATTTCAGATATCATTAGATCGGAATGACAATAATATTTCAGAAATTATAATCGTACTGAAATTTTTCTTTAAGTAAAAAATTTAAAAAATAAATAAACTTGAGCTGTACAATAATTCTTAGTGATATTCGCAGTGATATGTTAATTTTGCTGTATCAATGTAAGGACCTTACATCCTAAATTCTACGAGATGGATTTAGTCTCTTCTCTATAGAAGACTAGGGGTATAGAAAATCACTAATTGAGGTGCAACTGCAACCAAATAACCACCAACCAAGAATGTGAGGGTTGAAGAGGTAATCATATTTTTATTTTTTATTATTTTCACTCTTTTATGCAATATTTGTCATTAAAACTAATATGAGAATTATATTTATTTGTTAAATATTTATTTGCCATTTAATCTAATTGAGAAGAGTATGATTAAATCACATTTTCCATAAAGTGCGACTTCAATAATTTTATTTGATTTGTCCAGCACTGATGTATTCAACATTTTATTTTTTTTTAAACTATTTTTCTTACCCAGTTTATGAATTACCCAGCACTGATGTATTCCACATTTTATTTTTTTTGAAACTATTTTTCTTACCCAGGGTGTGAAACACAAGGCAACATGTTCATTGCATTTAACATCAAAATACCAGCGCAGTTCTTAACGTCGTTTATCCAAGTTGTCGTACAGCTTCCACATGACACCACTACAGAGTTACCTGACAACCCGTAGGTCATAAACTAAGAGTGCATACCGCGCATAACTAAGTGAAATGCCATCTCTTGCAGGGTTGTTTGACGCCTTGAATTGATTGAAGAAATTTTGAATAGAGGTATTCCTATGATAAGAAGGGGACACAGCGTGGAATTATGATGAACAAATTTTTTTTATATATTATTTTTATATTATATATATTATTTTTTTTATATATTTTTTTATATATTAGAAGTTTATTTATAAAAAATTCCATTTAGTAAAATTTTTATTCGTACTTCCCTGCCATCCAAACATACACAAAAGTTTAAATAAAGCATTAAGAACTAATTGTTTTCCACAAAAGCTTTAAATCAGAAAAACCCCTAAATGTATGCAACAGTTTACGCAATTTTACAAAATGATTAACTTAAATAATTAAAAATATTTTTGAAAGCACACTTGCATGACATGCAATTACCTTAAATAGCATAGTTTAAATGTCTCAAAATAACTTATTCGGTCTCACTTCCCCGATTCCAGAAAAAAATTTAATACGTATCATTTGAGATGTTAGCCTTTACTAAGCTAGTATACATATATTTAAATATATATTCATCTTGTTAACTAAAAGCACTAAAAACGAAAAGATATCAAAGTACTGTCTACTAGAGCAAGAAAATCAGAAAACTAAAGAAAAAAAAAATATGAAATCCTCAACATCGTTTACTGAAATAAATAAGTGCAACATTAAAAATATCAAGTTAAGTATAAACTCAAGCTTATGTAAACCTAAGTATAAGTGACGCTTACAGCATCAAAAATTGCAGACAAGTTAAAAGAAGGCCACTTGAACAAATTTAAATAAAAAGCATAAAAACAAAGAAAAGCGCTAGCTAACAGCAGCAATAACACTAAATTGAAGACGCAACTATATAGGAATGAAGAACAAGCCGATAGCACTAAAAAAAAAAATTACAAAAATTCTCGGTGAAACTATAAAACACTTTTATTGCAACATTTTTAACGTTAAAATCTTTGTTGAGTCTCGTTAGGAAAATGCGAGGATATTAAAAACACATTAATATTAAAATTTGCTGTGTTTGCGAAGTAATCCTTATATAGCAAAAGACAATATAAGTACTTGAGAATTATAAATTTTTTTGCAATGTAAATTTATATTAATATTGAATATATTTATATCTTGCATTAATACATATTGTTTAAGATGCAAAACTTATTCCTTCTCTACAATTTTAAAGTTTCACTAGATCGGTCTTTATTTTCATCGTCTATATACATATATCTGGACTGAAATTTTCTAGCATGGTTTTGCATTTTTTTTGTTTTTGTAATGAAATGGTGATAATAATGGAAATTTACTTTCTTATTATAAAACATTTTTAAAGTAAGCAAGATATAATAATAATTTCCGTTTTTCTAATTATCTAATTTTTTTCAAACGAAACTATTTTTTTTGTTTATTTTTCTCACAGCGGTGAGGGGGTTTAAGAGTTTTAAATTCCGAAAATGTGTCGAAGAACTATATTTATATATAATATATACTTTTAGTTTTATTAATTATTTTATGAGTTAAAGTTTTCTAAAACATAATGAAATTATTTGAAAGCACCACCCCCATTCTTATATCCAGCCAACGGACCAGATTCAAATATTGACCATTCCAATGCTGATAGAAGAATTTTTGAGTGCATAAAGAATTACATGTACACAAAATGTGATAGATAAGTAGATAAACATGGATATAGCCAGAAATCTGTGGAACGCCTCATAATGTGATGTAAACAAGTTATTTTTAAACTATTTCGACAATGGTTTTGTTAATTAGAAGACCAAACAAAATAAAATTATCTACATAAAATGTATTAAGTAATCGTTATTTTTTTATAATAAAATTAATTTAATAAAAGTCATTACTGTCAGTTAAATTATTTTCAGTTATTTTTAATAATCGTCACATATTTAGAGAAAACCATTATTTTTGCTACTTAAACTATTTTAAATTGTTTTCAAATATTATCAACTAAAAATTATAAAATGCTAATAGCTTATAAGTAATATTATAAATGAAATATTTTATACTTTTATAAAAAAATTTATAAAATAAAAATAAAAAATATGTTGAAATTTTAACCCAAATAAAATATTTCACTTTAAATTTACTACAAAAATAATTAAAGAATTTAAATTAATTAGAAATAATTTTAAAATAAAAAATTGTTACAATTTAAAGATTTTAAAACATTTTAATGGTTTTAAACTAATTAGAACAGTGATTAAGTTTAGTACATTAAACTTAGTTAAGATAAATCGTCGACAATTGCCAAATTCTCGAAATAACAACTAAATAAGATACAAATTATGTTAATGGTATCATAAAACAGAAATTAAAATAAAATCTAAAATAAATATTATTCATAAAATAAGTTATTATAATTGCCTTACAATTGTGCAGTTATTATCTTAAAAATGCAAAAAATAAAAAAAAAATCACAGAAAATATATTTTGCTATTATGAATTTCTTTTTTCAATTTTAAACAATATTGTGACATATGAAATAAATAAAAAGCATTCAAATTTGTGAATAAAATACAAGACTTTCAGAAGTCTAAGAGGAGCATTTTTATTTGAATGTGGAAGTGCAGACAGAAACACGGACAGACTGACATGCAACTAATTACGACTAGAACTGCAAGGCGAAGTCAGTGCATCGCGATTAATAGCCAGCAACAATATCAAAACAGCAGTAAATCGTCACCAAGTCCAAAGCATCTTCAAGAAAAGGAAAGTCTACAGAAAAGTCTTCGGGAAAATATGTGAAAAATTCATTAATTTCAGACACAGAACGCCCACACAAGAATCTTATAAGCGTGAATAATAAATTCTCAAAAATACTAAAATAAAATCAAATTTAAGCATTTTTGTATTTAAAGGATTAAAGCCAAATGGACCTTTAAAATTTATGCCAGAGGGTGAATAACTTAATATAAGCAGATTACTGTATGATTAACTTAAGTTATTGTATTTAAATATTTTTAAAATGAATTTGCTAACAAAAAAAAATATTTTTTCAAATATTATTTTTAAAATATTTAAAATGACTCACACTTATTAATATGTAAGTTTTCATATAAATTAAATAGATATTTTTATTTATTTTAAATTTCCACATTAATTGCATTTAGCAGATAATTACTAATTTTAATCGATTTGATACGAGATACTCACATGACACAATTTAAATAGAGCCTGATGATATAGTATAAGAACATACTCTGAAATTTTATAAATAGATTACAGCGACATATAGTGAAAACCGGGTACTCACGTAGTATCTTAAAGGTTTGTCTATAACATATAATAATATTAAAAAACTGAGGGTGTAAAAGATGTAAAAGATATCCGTATATTTGATATACAAGAAGAATACTTCTTACCAGAAATTACTAACATTGCATAAAGATGGAACCAGTATGGACAATACAGCAAGAAACGACTCAAAAATACCTGGAGTAAAAATTTTGTAAGCGAAAAATGACAGTATTGCATATATAAAAAAATGTGAATGGACTAACTTTTAAAGTAATTAAATGTGAACATATCAGTAATAACAGTAATGTGATATGCAATAGAAAATGCAATCCTCATTACTTACAGTATGTCAATTTACCTATATGCTTCTCTCAGTTCCTGTACAATACTGTACATATAGTCTAGATATGATATATAGTCTAGATAGATAGTCTTATTATACAGCGATTAATTATAAATGGAACTCAGATATGGGAGTGCTAACAGCTTTTGTTATACTAGATTGGGGAAGGGGAGCCTGAAGCGATGTCGCTTGGATAGGAAAGCTGTGCTAAGTCTAAAACCAATAACGAATTGTTACGACTAAATAAGTAGATATATATGAAACTCTAATATTTTCCGTAATTGATGATAAGCAGTAGACTCTACTAAGTAATTATATATATAAAGTTTAATTGAAATAAACTATAGTTGGATGACAGTTATATAACACATACATCCTACATGCAGATTTATTGTAATTGATGTATGATCTACTCCTTCTTAGTGATGTGTGTTTTACTACATTTGTCTCTATTGTAGTTGATATATGATCTACTCTCTTTTTAGTGATGTATTTTTTTTTTACATATACTTTATCTCTATTATAGTTGACATGTGACCTACTCCTTCAAGGCGTTTTCGTGGGTAGTTTAATTTTTCATAATTATAACAGCTACCAGAGCACTACAGCAATTAAATGTTATTTAAGTTTAAAATTCAATTGAACTTCATAAAGTCATAGTTCAATCTATGGAGATACTATATCTTATAAAAAAACGTTCTTCAAACATAAGTGTTCTAACAACAATAATTAATATAACAATAGTTAATGATAATTGCAACGCTATATTACTGAAGCTTTTCGTATTTGTGCAGTGTGAAAAAATTTAGAACTTTCTAAACGTGTAAATATTATATCTATAAGCAGTTATTGGAGTTCCCGATCAAACAGTAATAAAAAAAAAACATTTTTACTTAATTACATAAAAGTATATTTTATTAAATTATAATAATTAAAAAAAATTGTAGGGTCTTAAATTTGTTCAAATAAAATTTAATATTATAAATAATAATAAATAATATACTAAGGATAATATATTATAGAGTATTATAAAAAGAAAGGTAAAATCTATTACAACAAATCTCACACTATCAATGTAAGTAATATACTTAATCTTATGTTAAGTTTTAAATTTTAACTTTCATAATTTTTTTAATGCATTTATTTAGTCATTTCCGTATCTAAATATGTGCGTATTAAACAATCACCCAACCCCAATTTATCCATTATAGCAATTATATCCTGACAAAATTTCACTTTAGTCGCTGCTTCTTCATCATTACAATCTTCTTTTCCAGCCGCCAGGCGTCGTATGCAAATGAGTTTAGCATCTATGACTGCATAGTTACTGTCAGGTATGAAACTTGAACTTTTATCCCTCAAGTATAAAACGAGGGACTTGAGTGAATTAGAATTTAACTTAGCACTTATGGCACCAGCGGCAAGATCTTGTGCTTTAACCATTTGTGGATTTGTTGATTTCTGCTTACAAACAAGACAATTCCAGTTTGGATGCGGCATGCCTTTTGTTTCTGGTACTGTCATACCAGAGCAATTGGGATCACGGCAATATTGTGCAGATATAAAGGCTCCATTTTCCTAGAAAGAATAGAATTGTTAAACATTAAAAAATGGTTAATTACAATCAAATCTCTAAAACTTAGTTCAGTAAGTAACAATATAATAATCTTACGAAAACAAGAATAAGTTGTATTCTTTAGTAATTAAAAATTATCAAAAAATTTTATAAAGCGGTTTTTGAAAAGTAGTGAACTACAACAACAAAAATTCTTTTTTATATTATTTTAATTAATTGAATTTTTGACAGACCATACAACTGTTTCGAGTATTGCCAAATACCCATCATGATTGGTCTTGGAAATAATTCTTGTATTTAATTATTCGTAAATAATTTTTTGAGACTGCATATACCAGGAATCGAAATCGTGCCCTGTCAAATTTGAAGCTCAGAGTCAGCGCACTGATTCTTATTATATTTGAGTATAAAAGCGCCTGGCTACTTTTTTGACTTAAAATTTGATATATTAGAACTCACTATAAGAATAAATATCGAAAAATTTTTTGGTTTTTATAATTAATATGTATATTTAATTCATTCTATTGACTTTACACAATTTTACAGATCTTTTTTAATTTCTATCAACAGTTAATCAAGGAAATACTTCTGTAAACAAAACATCTTTCTAGCAATCAAAGTTTGACAATCAAACATATAAAGCCTAATTATTTCTTTTCTTTTAGGTGTTGAATGAATGTTCAGTTTCTTCTTCCAGTAACCTACAAGAACTGCTTGTAAAATAGTAGTATTAATGCTATCGAGGACATGATCATAATAAATAAACACCAGGTTCACTGTTAAATTAAACAAGTTATCAATGATATCCTTCTATTATAAACTAGCTGTAGAAAGTAGTGGTATATGCTGGCCATTACGAACCCCAGTAGAACATAAGTCAGTAACCCTACCAGACTCCTTTCATGGATGCAGATTATTTCTCCAAATCCAACATATTCTATTAATGTAAGATGGACACGCAACTTTCAGAAAATACCTACTTATAGGTATTATCTATAAATAAACAAATAAATCTATTATCTTGTTCTATTGTCCGAAGATTTGGTAAACAATTTCATAACAAATCACTTTCTTCAAAAAACAGTCATCTATTCATCTATTCTTCCAAATAATCCACAAATACATGCTATGCAAAGAAGTGACGTCAGTTTAATTTAAATTGCAAGTTATAAATTTTATATATAATTAAATGCCAAATGTTTTGAATTACTTCCTTGACAGCTAAGCGTATCTTTAAGTTTTTTTGATTTCGCTCACAATAATAAGGATTTCCGTACAAAAATTGTTAATATTTCTTGAGTTAAAAAGGCGTAATAAATTCTTCACCGTTCACTTTGTTTATTTATCTGGTGGTCTATTTATGGTGTTCCACGAACAAAAAACGTTTGAGTCAACAAGAGCAAGAACACAAACTGGAAGATCAAAAACAAACATTGAACTTCAAAAGTTTTCGCGCCAAAATATAATAAAATTTATTCAAAAGCAAAAAATACAAAGGAAATATTTACAGTTTCACGTGGCCAAATATATTTTTATTAAATTTTCCAAAACAAAAAAAAACAAGAACGAATCATCGAGCAGCCAGCACCCAGCATCCAGCATAGATTACCCGCAGCGTTGAACTGTGATACATGCCACGCATTCATCTCTGGAGCGCTTGCTGATCCGATGGAACGCGACGTTGTAATTAAGTAGATTCCGCGCAGATTTTTTTTATGAATTCATGAATAAGAATTTTTTTAGCTAATTTGTCTTTATTTAAAAAAAAAAAATTTAATTTAATTAAAAATTTGATTATTATGGTTTCAATGTTTTATTTATTTTTTTTTTTTTTGAAATTTTTAATGAGAACGATTTGTTTTTGTTTGCATTAAGCGTTGTGCTAATTTTTGCGCTCGGCCTTTAAGAAATTTTAAATAAACATTTCTTGCCAATGAGTTTTCTTGGCCACGGACATTTCAATAAATTTCCATGGACCACCATCACATCGGAATTTTATCGCATATTTTATTGACGTGACACAAGCCAAGTAGCGCAGAGAACACAACCGTCGACCACAACGATTTGCCTCAGAATTCTCATTGCCTCGGAAAACATAAATTTTCCATCTAAAAACGCTGCCTCGCAAAAACAAAAAAAACAAAACAAATCAGAATTTTTGGTTAATATATATTTTGTTAACATAATTGTTTTTAATGACTGAGTTTCTTTAGAAATTGAGTTATGGCCTTGCCAATAAAAGATTTAATTCCACTGTTTCCGATCTTCTCACAATTTTCAAAGATAATCAAGGCACCTGAAGCAGTAATCGAAATTCCAGATTTTTATAAATTCATTAAGTTGAATTTATTTTTAGTTTATAAAAAATATTTTTAGGTTTATTGTTTTTTATTTTTGTTTTTGTTTTTGTATAATAAATACTACTTCGAATGTGTTATAATTAAGGTGGCAGCCTCCGTAATTTTGCTTATTTATTACTAAAATTATGTTTATAAATAATGACACGCAAAGCACGTTCTGAATATATTCCAAAATTTATCGCTATAATTTGTTATTAGAGAAATGCGATATTTTTATCCATTCTACATATATTTTAGTAGAAGAAACAACAAAAATATAAATTTTAGCTGCTAAATTATTTCATCAAAATCATCAAAAATCAACGTGTGGAGCAGAATTTATTATTTTAATCATATGATTTTAATTGCTTCTTGAAAGCTTTGACGGCAAAGGTTTTCTCAGCAAAAAAAAAACAAAAAATGTTTAAAAATGTTTACCTTCAGAAAGTTTGATTATTTCAATGGTGTAGAACTACATATTGTGCTGGTACAATAATATTTTAAAAATAAATATTAATTCCTGCCGTACTAAAATATTTTATTAAATCAAAGATAAAAACCAGCCTGGCTTCCACCGGTTGGAACTCAGTCGAACAGACTTTATATTTCATAGTCTGCATTTATTATTAAATGGGACAATAATAAAGACTAGATAGTATATCTTCCATTAACAATTTTCTAATAGCAGACAAGTTTAGATGATTCAGACTCTTACTGTAAAACATTTATTCATTTAAAATGAGTGTATATTTCACTCTACATATCCTCTACATATTCCTTTAACCGAGAGCATTTAAGATAGTTAATTAGTTAAAATAGAGAGCGGAACAAATCGTCTTCAATTAGCTAAGAAAGCCGTTTTGAATTCACAAATATTCTTTGTAATGGGTAGAAGATCAAGCTAGAACCAGCGAAAAGTATTTATGAAGGCAAGAGTCTTGCTAATGATAATGGTGACGATATCGCAGAGTGTGTTAAAAAAGGGCCCCCCAAAAACTTAAGGTGTACTGGTGTCCTTTCTTCGAGAACTGGTAGACACGCTTTGCAGGAAATACTATAGAGTAGGCCGAGTCTAATTCCATGTCCAATACCCTGTAAAGAGAAATATTAACCTAAATATTAATATTATACCTCTATTTTGCTTCTGTGTAACAAGTCAGAGGTTCTACATTTGGAATAGATAGGCCATATAGCCTTTGATCTGACTGTTGAGGCAGTATGGACCCACTCACTATTTGCTTGTCGCAAAAATGATTATAAATCAATCTCCAACTATAGCTGGCAGGGATTGAAATAGGGATAACTGTAAAAGAGGCGATACCCGCTTATAGATTTTAATCTATCACAGTACATCTGATATAAAGAAATATTAAAAATTGTTGATTGCGATTGCTAATTGGATGCTAAAATATGGAGTAAAACGGTTGCAATTTTTTTGTCTTAGATGTATACATAAATTAAAAAATTGGTGATTTTGAGGTAAATTGGTTTTGGACTCTATACCAACAATCCTAGAATATATTTGCTCAAATCCCTGCTATTTGATGAGATTGATGGTCAAACGATATCAGCGAATAGTTCCTTTAATAATGGTGTTGAAAAAACAACAACTGTCTATTTGAAATACTGTAGTAGTAAACATTTTTAACACTGATTGTAATAATAAGTTCTTAAAAAAGAAATTACTATAACTTAAAAAACAATAAATGTTTTGATAACCCTACATACCGCTTCCATACTAGGATAGATTTATAACTAAAAATTTGTATTAATTTTTAATGTTGGGATCTGACCAATAAAGTGTCAAAAAAGACATTACCCTCTTCTAAGTTTAACAAAAAGTAACTAAAGGTCCTTGATTGATTTAATGAATATGCAAGTAACTAGATTTGATGTTCACCCCTTTAATGTGGGGTTGTCAAAGAATTGGTGTGTGTTTATATGTATATATCAAACTCTCTATAAACAAGGAATTGATTTTTTAGCATTTTTTTACTTTGTAAAAATAGGTTTCCCTGAAGGAAACCCGGTTTTTAGGGTTATTACTGAAACCCAATCTTTTAAAGGAAATTGATAGGAAAATTATCTAAAAATCTGTGTGGTGTTTTAGTAAACCTTAGTATATAGAAGCATAAATTAAAAAGGAAACCTCTTTCACATAATTTCGAAAAATAAAAACTTTATATATATTATATATATTGAATATATATTTTGTATGTAAGTAACCAAATTAGTTTAAAAGACCAATGCCAATTAAAAAGTAATATACTTAAATAAATTATAAAAATTATGTATATTAAAATCTAAACTCATTTATAGAATAATTTTTGAAAAGTATTTATATTACTTATTAACTTACTGTTGGATCAGAGCATCTTGCACATTTGCAGGTAAAAGTTTTCTTCATTTTTAGAAACAAATGTCTTGCGATATTTCCTGTGAATAGTTTTGTGTAAGTTGTTGTAATCTCAGTTCCGGCTGGTATGTCCACCGAAGCACGTGCGGTCATTATATTAGTTTTCTCCTCGAAAGTATAATACGAATTTGGTACACAATCATGATTCATAACAGCAAAGAGTGGAAACAGAGCACGATAGAAAAATTCCTGATTGTCATTTGTGCGCTCAGAGGTCTCATCAAAACCATTTGTACGCAAAACAGCCACTGTGCGATTCATAATTTCGAATATTTTCTTATCATTTGGAAAGTTCTTGAAACATTTTGCTCCATTGCGTACCTCTGTACGATGGTTATTGTCCAAATTAGCTTGCAAACAATAAATAAGATCACGTTGATCCTTGGTGAGATTTATGGCGCGCGCCACACACAATAAACGTATAACAACGGAATTAGCCACGTCTGGTTCATTGGGTCCCCATGATTTGAGAAGATCACAATCAGCTTTGTGTTCTTTCTTCTTACCACACAATGCACATATAGGCAAGGAGCAACCCTGACGGCACATAAATTTCGTATCGGGCAACATTTTAAAACACATCGTACACATATTCAACGTGTCCTCTTTACGCGCCGCAGGACCAATTATCAATGGCATATCGCGAAAAATGATTTCACCGCGTTTTAGATCGCGTGTTGCGAAAACACCACGCCCTGCAATTTTCGAAACACCAACTTCCCATGCAGGATCTTTATCTTTAAATGGTGCCAAATGCAGGTCTATTAATTCGGACGTACGCTTAGGACAAATCATTTTCAACTATTTAATTAATTATATTTATTTAAGGCAATTTTTTATTTAATAGTTTTGTTAGCACAAATATCCTTTTTCTTGAATGGTTAATTTCAGTTCACTATATTATATTCTAAAATATATATACACTTCTCGATCTTCAAATGTTGATTTTACTCGAAAGGCTGCCAAATACAAACTGTCGCAGTTTTCCAGTCGTTGGTGCTTATATTTAAAATTTAGTCAAATTTTCTGTAAATTTCGCTTACTTTATCTCAGATATAAATGGCATCACATTGTGAGAGTGTGAGCATCATTAACACGATCATCATTATTAATTTGGTTGATACATAATAATTTTAATTAAAAACTGCGAAGAGTAAGATTTGCATTTAATTAGCACAAAAAATGTACGATTGGGTAATTGGTACCTAAAATTAGTCTTAACGAAAGTATTTATTCACCACTACCAGTTATTATTTAAAAAATTTAATGGTTTATACCTTAATAAAAAAATATTCCATTTAATATTTAAAAATATATAATCTCAAGTTTATAGAGGAATAGTGATTGGCACTCGTATTCGATACTAATAAGGTTTCGTTAAATCTAATCGATTTTTGTGAAATGTAGTAATACCAACCAAACTATAATTAAGGTTTTTTTTAAGAACATATTATTATAAGATTATTATCTGTTTGATCTGATCATGGGAGTCCCCCGAGATTACCCTATTTCTTTAAGTTTCCAACATAGCTTAACACCATTATTAAGAGAGTTACTTTAGCTCAAAAAAAAAACATAAAATAATATAATACACAAAAGCAATATATTAATATCACTATTATAATAAATCCACACATTTCGAAACGTTAATCTAGTTCTTCTTTTATGTTATAGCGTTACAACTCTTGAGTCAAAAAACTTTTTTTAGAATTCCTCTTCATGTCGATTGATTCAGCGTTTTGTTCTTACAGTTTCGGATCTTTAATATCAGTTAATTGTAGATTTATTAATTTGCATTTTTTTCTTTTTGATTTTATTGGACCATTATATTAAATGGTATTCTATAACACTTTTGCGCTTTTAGTCTTCCAAAAGTTTGACTTAAAAACATTGGAAACTAATATAATTTAGATGTTTATACCCCAAATTAAGGTCTAGTCATTACCAAATTCGTGTTGAAAAGGGTTTTATATACAACAACAATGTGGATAAAATATCTCCCATATATAGAAATATTATATATGTAAATATTTATATATCATACTATATACTATATAATAACTATATTCCATTATAAATGTAAATGTGTACATGGAATGGCAATGACAGTGATAGTGTTTTCACAAGGAATCATACGTTATAAACTGCAAAGAGTTAGTCAAATAATTAATTATTGTCTCCTTATGAACCATTAACAAAACTAGATAAACAAATGGAGTTACTAACTTCAAACAAAATAGAAGATATATACCTACGATCATGCGATCTGCGATCTATCACCAAAACACACATATCTTCAATGAATTTGTAGAATTTATACAATGTTTTTTGAAAAAGGTTTGTATGTCCGTCATATAAACTGAATACCATAAAACTTTTAAACTACCCAATAATACATATAGAATATGTGTATATTGAGTATTTTGGAAATATTCGAATACTCACAACTATTCGAGTTTTTTAAAATTCAAACCTTTCAATCCTTACAATATTCCAATAGATACAATTATTGGGAGAATTTGTTCATATAGTTCCAATTTTTTTGATCTGTTTCTCATATCCGAAAATTCGAATTATTTGCAAAATTTCAAAAACTCCAAATACTTACAACTGTATAAGCTACGAGTATTATCCTAATGTCATTATATCCATACACTATTAGAAGAGTTTTGAACCGAATACTGAATATTTGAAATCGTCTTAACACTAAATATTTTCACTCTCAAGCAATATCAAATAATATAAAAAAAAAAGATTTTGATATAAAATATATATGCGAAAAGAGACGCAGTGAAATGACTTCTCCCACACATAAAAATGCCTCACAGCGATCGTAAGTGTCAGTCTGTCCTACTCACAGGTGGCGTTTAACATAGTCGCCACTGTAGCGCTATGCTCTTCGACCACTTATTAACCCATTTGCTCAGATGAGGAATGATGCGCTGGGACCAGTGTCAGTGGTGCCAGCGAGGGTATTTACAAGTGTTTGAAACGGAATTCCAATTTGAAAGATAAACAAATAGAATCGATGGGGTACGCACGCTTGGCGTTGCTGCTGGCAATCAGCCAAAATATGAAAATCTTAAAAACTGAGGAGTAAAAATTATTGAAAACAAATTGCAAATTGATGTGAGATCGTTGTTTGGATTGTGTTGATATTGCTGCATTTAATAACGATAATCACAGGGCCGATGACAGCGAAAATGGCAAATGAAATTTCAGCCAGTGGTGTCTGATATGAATCGAGGTAACAGCGGATTCACACGTCGAACTTGCAATGTGCCATGCCTGCTGGACGATGCATCATTGCATTGCATTTTTTCTAGATTCTTATGGTCGTTGCTCTTACCGCAGGTCTCAGGAGTGCTTTGACGCAAATATTTTTATATAATTTAATTTTTTTATTTTGCAAAAAGTATTTGTCTATAAACAAATTTTCGAATTTGTTAAAAATATTAATTTTTGACACTTTTTAGGCATGCTTGAGTAGAAATAATTTTTTTTTTGTTTGCTTTTACAGCACAAAAATTTAAAAATTATTTAATGAAATTAATTAAAAAAAATTAAAAGGAATAAAGTTTAATTAAAAATGTAAACGATGTTAAAAATTTGTAATTAAAATTCTAAAAATATATAAAACCAATTGATTAAACTCGTTTACACTAGTGTAAGTTTAACGAATTCTGAAACGTTCAAACCTGAAACGCTTTCAGTCCTAAAAGTATCTGAAGTAATCGAAATTGAACTCAAAAAGTATTTAATTTTTAAATAAAACCTCTAATAGACACAATGTATATTTGCCCATCAAATTTTCTACATTTTTTATATATATCAATATATATATAAAATATAATTTCGTGAACAATTTTTACAAACTCGGGTTGCCTACTAGAATCGTCTTAAAATATTTGCAAGATTTAACCGCTGGCTTAGGAAGTAGGAGTGTTTTATGGAGTCATATCTAGCATTTCAGAAGATAGTCTCATTGTATTCTACGGAATAACTACATACAAGAAGGACTAAATTAAACAAAAAGGGGATAATAAAAAAAATACATAGTAGATCGTGTTGAAGATTGGTACACAAGCCATCAGGAGTACCAATATTGCTAAAGAAAAGAGTTTAAAAGATGTTAAAATCCATTTTGAACTTAATATTGAAAAAAAAAAATACTTTATCAATAATAGAAATATCTGAAACGCTTTTGAAGCTAATTTGTCTGTGCATTCTACAAGTAAACTTTTCCAAACCTTTTTCATTAATTATCAATAAGATTAATCGGTTATTTATAATTAAATCATCAGATAGGGTGTCAATCAAATAAAAGATTTTCCTCTTTATTCACATGCTCATGAACCTTCTATAATGGATCTCCGACTTTGTAACATCCTCAGTAGATGCAAATATCTTGAAATAGAAGATTTATTGAGACTCTTTTATAGTTCATCTAAACTTAAAATTATAGTTCCAATTACGAAAGTAGAAATAAGCTGTCTGATAGCAGAGTATAGTAGTGTTCTTTATTAAACTTCTGTTGTAACAGCTTCTATATTTAAGAATTTGTAGTAAAATTAGAATTACCGAAGGTAAAATTAAGATTAAAGTAAAATTCTACTAGAGTACTAGAATCATGCTTCACATGGGAGATATGATCTTTATTTGAAGGTTAGACTTTTAAGCCATAATTTATTATTTGTTCGATATCTAAAAACACTGCAGAGCATATTTTTTTACTCTTCTTCGATATTTGAATATATTTTGTCAACAAGCGTAGTATATTTGAAGAGTACTGATAAGAAACCAATTTTGATTTAAAAAATTATACCACTAAGTACGCTATTTATATAAATTTTTTTCATGTATACATTTACGATAGCCATAATTTAATGCAAAATTAAATAAATAATTTATTTAAAAATGATTTCTTCTCACTTCTGTATCATCACACCAAAATCAAGCATATATTTTTCAATTAAAATATTTTTTTCGCAGTTGATTCATGATCGAAAAAGAACTCACCTCAGAGTACTTGCAACAAAGCCCCTAGTGGGTGTATGCCTACAAGTTCATACCGCCCAGTCAAATCCAAATTAATGCCAAGTGTCATGTGCAAAAAATTTATAGAAAATTTTTCAAGAAATTGCATTAAAAAAATTTGAAATTACAAACAAAATTGTTTTGATTAATTCGCATGTTAAGTTTTTAATATATACGAGTATATATAATATACAAAAAGATGTAAGATGAAATCAGCAGGAAACAATCAAAATTTTTACTTCAGAAATTACTAAAAATGAAACAAAGTAAAAAATATTGTAAACAAGCAAATTATTAAGAATTTTATTATGAAAAGTAATAAATGTTTATTTAAAAATATAATATTCTTTTAAGCTTGTAAAGATTTTTAAATTTTACAAATTAATTAAAATTATTAAGTAATTTAATTTTTATGAAAAATTTTACTAAAATAAGAGATATATGAGTTCAATGTTAATATTGTTAATGTTAATATTGTTTTAATAAATGCAAATAATAATAGAATTTTTAGATAATAATTTTTAAAACAGGAATTTTCAGTCGACTTCCTTTAACTACATCAGTTGTAACCTGCAGTCCTTCAACTTTACAAAGATAAAATAGAATGGGTAACATACACAGATCAATGCCGATACTTTAAAAAACTTCATTAAGACCACAGCATTAATAGTTTTTAACTTAATATATAGATGGATATAAAAATGCAATGTTCTCTATACTTAAAATACAACCTAACCGGGCAACTGAAGTGAGATGTACAGAATCTACACGATAATCCCATAAGCTAAAATTCTATTTTGTAATATCAATTAGCTTTGTAAGAAAATGGGCTTTTAAACGCAATGCTTTTAAATTTTATGTAACACTGAAACTTGAGGATAATATACAGACATTTGTACGTTAAGATACTAAGCCTTATCTGGTAACCCTAACCGGTGAAATTATGTATGTCATACTAAGAAAGAAACATTCTAATGTCAACTAGATCAACCAATCAACATGCCGCTATATCCAGTCGAGAACATTATCTTTTTAATTATCTCGACTTTCTCCAATTATCTTTCAATTTCTCCAGAAAATATGTTCAAAGTTAAGTCTATTTATTTTAAGCAGAAATATATGCGATAGATAGGTGTATATACTTCAACGTAACTATCAGAACCCTAAAGAAGTCATCCTAACTGATAGCCAGCCAACAATAACGACTCTCAATACTAATCAAGTGATATCAAACCTGATGAAGAGGTGTCTTGAAAAGCTAAATACCCTTAGCCAAAAAATTAAATGGGGATTCTAAGGGTTACAAATACGCTGAAGATTCCGACAACAAAATTGCAAGCAAACTTGCTAAAAAATGACAGCCTCGTTGCTTCTAAAAGCAGGATCAGAATCATTCTATAACTTGGGAGGATCTAATTTCTTCTCTTTCATTAAGAAACAGTTGGAGAAATAAAACAGTTATACTGAGATAAATTATCAAGGCTTTCAGAAACGAAATCGCTTATAGAGACTTTGAACCAAAATGATATATGGAATGTATACAAATAAATATAAATAATCACACAATAATTTAAGGAATTTTTACACAACACTGTAGGTTAAACTATCACCTTACAAACCTAAGAACTTACCATAATGGTGCGTGTAGATTTTATAAGAAGGAGAATCAGATATCAAAACAAGGTTTGAAGTTTGTTCTGACTGATGCATATGTGACAGAAATACCAAAAAAAATGTGAGCATATTAGGTGAAGAAATAAAACTCTGTAATATAGGTTTAATACTATATTTTATAGACGAATTTGAATTTAGAAAATATAGTCTATTGTTGTTATTTTTAAAGTTATTTTTAAGTGGATTAACCCAACCTTATCAAATATTCCTATTATAATTTTTGTATTCTATGTAAAATAATTTGAGGTTCGGTTAGGTTTAATTAATTAACTTCGATTATGTTTAAGATAATTTATGCAAAAATGTTTACAATAAATTTAAATTTTTACATTTAATTCACATTTTTCTTGATGACGTTTAAAATTAAAAACTTAAATAATTCTACATTATTCAGTGACTACTTCTTCTGCCCACTTTGTAAATTTATGAGTCTTTCCTAATTACTCACGTGATCGTATGAAGATCCGTTGTATGTTAATTAACCTTAGATAAGGTCGCTTCATTAAAATCATTAAAAACCAACAAATAGATATATAAATAGAACCAATAATAAAAATATTATATGAAATATTTAAAGATGTTGATGTTAACTTAATTTATGACACCACGCCTTGTAAATTATATCAGTAAATCATGTTTTAGATCAAAGCAAAAATGATTTTATTTGCAATTGCGCTTCTTACTAAATAAAATATAATGTGCAATATTTTTAAATTTTTTCTAACAAATTTTTAAATGACCAGTAAAAAAAACAGTGTATTCTGAAATTTCCGATGAAATGCAATAAAATTTTACGCCTAATTAAAACGGTGCGAAAAAATGCTCATTACATTGCATTATTTATGATACTTTAAAAATATTATGAAATTATAAAAGAAATGCATCCCATTAATTTAAAAAATTAGAAAGTTTTTATATTTAATAAAAAAGAAATGAACTGTCGAAATTTTAGATCAATTAATTGACGTTTGTGACTTCACTTGGAGACAAATAAAACTTCGTTAAAAATGTGATTTAAAAGTTTTCATAAAAAGAAATTTAAGATGGAAGCTAGTATTCAATAATTTTATTATTAATTATAAATTTAATTCACAATATTTAAATATTCTCTAATAGAAGCCAACAATATAACGACCCAATAATCAGAATTATCAAAGTACCTGGGGAAGCAATTGGTTCACGTCTAACATGGTAAACGCATTTCCTTAATAAAAGAAAATGCTTAAAAATTCAACTTCGTAGTATCTTTTACCTTTCGAGTATACAATCTTTCCTATCTTTTATGTATGAACTTCCTTTGAATTATTATTATTACTGTGATAGTTTCAACACAAGAGGTAATTAGACTCACTTGGGCCAACTTCTCGTTTTGATAATGTTGAGGAAAATTTCACGTTTCCACATCTAGCACCTTCTAGCAGTTCCACACAGAAATTCTAAAGAGTTTGTTGTGTCAAATATGCTGAGATTTGATTATTTCTCGAAGTAGTCGTCTAAAATGAGCGAAACACTATTACTGATTCCATCTCGACACGTACGATTGATTTGACAGCAGCTTAGCTGTCTGTGAATATAGACATCGCTGTGATATTCAGGCTCGTTACTGGAAACTCGTTATTATTGCATATCTTAATATTAGCTACAGAATGAAGTATACTATCATTATTAACTAATGCAGCAACATTCTTTGGACTATCCATTTCTTATTTGAGTCTGGAGGTTAATATCTATCTCGGTTTGATGTTAAGAAATCTTCAACGGAACATATTCCATTTTCATTTATATAGAAATCTTTTGCGGAATACATTAAGCAGTTTTTTTTAATAGCTTGAATATTTTCAATATTTTCAATTCGGTTAATTCAATTACTGTTATAGGTCTATGAGGGTCACAATCCTTTAAAAATGCGTTATGATCCCAGTACCCTATTAAATTCCCTTCTAACTGTTATAAAGGAGAATCACGTATAAGTTTTTTGTTAGCAAAATTAAAAAAACTCTACTGAACAATAAATAATAGAATATATTCTTCAGATAAAGCATTCTTTTTGAAGGTAAACTACTGATGGTGTTGATGACAAATAATTGCCAATATAAAGTTGAAGTTTCTTTTTTCTTATATAAAACATACATATATAAATCTCAATTCATTTTTTCTATATAAAAACTTAAAGATTAATTAACATAATTGGTGTCATATTTTATGTTTCGGTTTGTTTTAAATCAAAAGAATTATTGATTGCAAAACTGTCAGGAACGTCAAGAAATCACAACATGATGTCAAAACTCATCAATCATACAATTTTTTCGCTAAATGATTATCAGATGATCAACTTGATGAGATGTCAATACTAATAGAAGAGGAAGAACAAGATTTCGAGAACCTGTGTGATGTGGAAGAAAATCATTTCAAACCAAAATCTCAAACTCTTTAATTTTTGGCAACGCAGTTGATGCCGCCTACTAAATTTCAATTTTTATTTTAGAAACTAAAAAATATCACAAAATTGCAAAATTAAATTGTTTTTAAATTTGTTTTTCTTTCTTGTCTAAATTTCTTTATTTTTATTTTTATTTTTATTTTTGTTTTAATTTTTTTTATTTATTTTTTTAACACATTGTTTACCTGGAAAAACAGTTTTTCTGTATTTTTAAAAGAAAATTTTATTTTTAACCTCACAGTTCGTTTCTTTTGATTTTCAGATTTTCAGATTTTTTTAGAAGCAATTTTAATGCAGTTTAACTGTTTGGACAGTTGCTAAAAATTTATAGTTCCGGTTTAATAGTTCTTAAGTTTGTTTACAGTTCAAATACTTCAAGAGCAATTATTTCCACCAAACAATTTTCAAGTGGGCGCATTTGAAATTAATGCCAATAGGAAAATGCGGTATTTTATTTACGGTGTAAGAATTTCATACTTAATTTCTAATTATTTACTAAAGCATTGCATTCGTACAGTGTATCGGTAAACAATTATGTAAAGTAAACTAATTGAACCAAAGTCAGATACATTTTTAGCGAACATTGCAAATTAGTGCTAAAATATAAATAAATAGACTTAACATGTATAAACATAAACAAATTTGAATTAATGAAGATCTAAATTTATTTGAATTCCTATTTATTTTGTTATATACAATATATTGGAACAGAAAAATTTTCAACTAAAAATAATTAGCAAATACTTTTAAATTCTAATTTAAGAAATTTAATTAAGTTCTTGCTACATTAATTACAAAAAGTGAGAAAAAATAATTTAAGCTCACCTCGTAATAGCTTTTATCACTCGAATACAGCATTAAAGGCAATTATCCCGAAAACTGTCAAATAATGATCACTGATAATATATATATATAAAACTAACTGAAACAGCTGTAAAGATATATTATAATTTTGGTATTGAAGAAAAGTCAACCTAAAAAATTGCTAATAAATATTTTATAGTACCTCAAAAAAGCTATAGACGTAACTTACAATTTTAATATTAAACAAAAATAAACCTAAACACACTCAAAGAATGACCACTGATAATATTATAATGTTTACCTATTATTTTCAATATATTAAGATATCCGTTAAGGGAGCACAGTACCAAAAGAGAACAAGAATTCTAGCTTAGGAGCTTAGCTTAACTTAGCTTAGCAGAATTCTCGCTTAGGAGTAAGATATGCCACTGTTCGTTAAGGTCTAAAGATCAATTTCAGCTGATCATTTCATTTTTTTTCTTCGCAGTTGGTGAAAAGCATCAAAAGCCACAGTGTGTGACTTGAACCCACTAAAACCACCTCTTAGGAATTTATATAGAAGAGATTCTAAGCAAGGGACCGTACAGCACCAGGGCTAGAAATTCCATTTCAGTATCAACGTTAGGAATGGACGAACTAGTAAAGCTTAACATGTACATAGTAAATACATCTAAGCCATGAAGTTAGATGCATGGTTAGATGCAATTGGGAGGGCGGACTATTACTTAAGTTGAAGCAACGTAAGGTATGGAAGGTATGATCATTTCATCTAAATATTTTCTGTTTTTATACAATTTTCTTAGAACTTTTAGGCCCGTTACAATACAATTAGTTTACTTAACATTACTTCCTAAATCTAGAATTGTTAACATAATACAACTTATTTAACATAAATTTGTCTTAACATAACTTGTTAATTGTTAACATAACTACAATATATCTAAACAATATCTGAAAAGGGAAATATATTATTTTTAGTTAAATTGAATATATTATAAATTGATTCACATATATTCATACTTAAAGACATATTCTTATTCTTTAAATATTTTATTTTTGACAGAACATGTATTTACCTCGTAGATATACGAGGTTTTGTGTGATATCTAAATTTAATTTATATTGATTCCGTTATAAAATATTTACTTATAAGTACAAAGTACCTATATATAACAAATTAATTTTTATTATTTTTATTATACTTTAAACTTATGATATTATTTTATTAATATTAATATCATTTTCACGGAATGCGGTACTTTTTCGTTAATTGGTAGTACTACCAAGAGTTTTTATTCTCAGAATAAATACTTCGTAGAAGTAAAGCATTTTATAAAATAATTTAAAAAAATCAATATTTTTTGTATATATTTAATTTTAGAAAAAAGTAATAATTATAGAAAACTACAACGTATTGTTTATATATCGTCAAAATATTTATGATATTTAAATATTTTTTACTTCAAAAATTGTATTTACATATAAATTAACAAACATAATAGTTGTAAGATAATAGTTATAACTTATTCTATAATTTTTGAAAGTAATTAGATAATGTCTTAGGCAGCTATTTTAGCTATTGCAGCGAACTCTGATCCAAGAAGGTTCACGAATATTGAGAAATTATTGCTTTTGGATGGTCAGTCGTGCGATTGTAATAAGCAACAAGCGTATCGGTTCTTGGTCCTATCAGTCACAAAAGAATATTGGTAGTCATTTAGAAATTGGTTTTAATCCATTGTATTAGGCAACAGTTCCAAGGTAACTGTAGGTTAGGTTTCTGGCCAACAAAATATAACAAAGAACATATGCGCTGATGCGCTGTAACTCGCATGTCAAATCCTATTCTTATATACTAAAGTTAATTGGTTTGGTCCAATTTTACTTCAGTTAATTGATTTCCACTGTAGAGTAACAACAATTGACTTATGGCATAAAGGCATAATACCCATACGAAGAGCAGCATAACATGTTTACTCCAAGCTTCTGACAGAGTTCATAGAAACAAGTTAAAAGTTACTAAAACAATATCGGTATTCACAAAATAATGGAAGACTGGAATCCATGATGTCAGGCTAGGCATGTAATATTGATATTTCTCTAGATTGTGTTTATTAACTGTCGAAGGATAATATACCAAAATATATGTTAAGGCATATTGTCACCCCATTTTTAAGTTCACCACATCTTCAACATAGTAATAGGCTACATACTAAATACACTCATCAATGAGTTCAGCTAGTTGTAGAATGTCTAATATTTTATTCTCCTAATGAATATAGAGTTGGGTATATAGAATATAGCTTACAGAAAAGAACGATATCTATTTTCAATTCATATATCTCTGAGATATGATTGATTAAGCTTTATAAATATATTTTATTTTATTCCTTATATGGAGCAACTTTTAGTAATTGTTTCCAAAACCACAGTCTATAGTTAACTAATTTTATAAAGACACTTTTTTCTACATTTCCTATTGAATTGTTGATTCATTAATATTTAAATATTAAAGAAAAATTTGATTTATTAATTTTAAAATTCTCTGCCATGTGAACATGACTAAATCCTCTTTTAAATAAAATTAATTGTTCATTCTATTACAAAATATTTAAAAAATTCTCTTTTAAAAATTATATGTTGTTCCTTAAAAACTTTTTTATATTTTAAAATTGTCCACATTAATGCTAAATGATTTTTTAAATTTTTTCTACATTTATATATACAGATATATATTTTCTATATATAATATATATGTTTTATATTTTATATACCAAGCAATATATTTTCAATTCAGATTGTTGCCAAGAGCTTGATTAATATTCTACTTAAAAAATAGTGTCAACAACAAAATATATATTATATAGAATATGTTTTTTTTTTTTTGTATTTAAACTAAATAAAATGATTATGTTTTGAAATATATGTCTGTTACATTGAAACTATGATTTGGTTTTACTACGCACTGGAGTAAATCAACATTTTTATGTTGCCGATTTCTTCCATAACTTCCTCAATACCCCGATCAATGCCAATGTTAAATAAATATTTTTAACTTTAGTATTTGAAAATTAATAAGTAATTTTTAATCCAGTTGTTTAAACAAAATTAAAAATTTATTTATAAATTGCTTATTTGAAGAATATTTGGAAGTAAGTACATACACACAATATATACATTGTAACAAATTACATTAGATAAATATGAGTATATAGTTTAAATGATTTTTTATCTGAAAAATATTTCATATAAATACCAGTAAAAATCGGATTAATCACTTATAAAATAACTTAGGCATAGATTCAAAGAAGTTCAAAATAATGAATTACAAATTTTTGTGGTTTTTTATATTAGCGATTGCGCTTACCATAGAAACCCATGCCGAAAGTGATGAGTTTTTTTCTGGAACGCTTGTTGTGAATGAGAAAGGAATTCAGATTAAAAAGACGAAAGTGACTCCTTTTAACAACGAAGATCCACCTGCAGATGATAAAAGATTTAAAGAAAGTGACGACAACGATGAAGAAAACGATGACAAAGAAGCTGAAGAAGCTGTAGCAATTGAAAAGGAGGATTCGAAAGAGGAATCTAAAGAAATGGAAAATGATTCTTCTGAAAATGAGGTTAAACCAATAAAAGTGCACATCCGTAAAAGAAGTGATCCTTAAATGGATAAAATCGAAAAACTGAGAAATATATGAAATAGATCAATATTAAATTACTTTGAATTTTTTTTTTTTTGTGATGAGTGGCGGTAATATTTTTTTTCTTATTTAAAAATAATTCAATAAATACTTTGAATAACAAGCAAAGCCGTCAGTTAATAACATCAATATATGTGATTGGAGTTTGCTTTGGCTTCATCTGATTTATCTTTGACTACTAATTTTCTGTTTCTACTGCCAAAAATTTTTCTGTAGGTATCAATTAGCTACTGAGTGATACAATGAGTTTGGACTCCTCTTAAAGAGTGGTAGAGAACAACAAGAACTCACTATGCATTAACTAGTCTACACCGATTAATTTTGGAGTAGTTGATGTAAACTACTTCGACTACTTTTGTAGTAATTTTCATATACAATTAAAACGACCATGCTCGAACTAGTCCGCTAGGGACTAATCTTAGGCAAAGTAAAGTATTTGCAAAGTTAAAACAGAAGATATTACACAATTTAAGTATACCCATACTGAATAATGAAATGGGCTCAATGATATATAAAAATGAGACAAAAAAGGATATATGATATTCAAGAAAGTAACAAGTTAGCCGGGACATTATATATTAATACACAAATGAAAAAACTACTGAAGAAACTATTTGGTTCAATATTTTACCAAGCAGACAGTTTCTTATCATAGCTGTCTGTTAAAGTGTCATTGCCGGCACTCTCCGAAACATCTCTATCAATTATGGTTGAAAAATATTTCCCATTTAAAATGAAACACTGATTTGCTCTTACAAAAGTCTACAGCCAAATAGTTTGCTGAAACAGCTAATGTGTCCTTTTACTGTGCTAATGGCTTGAGTGAGCAGTACTTCCTCCAAGACAGACTACCACTGGTTTCTGTCTATCATTTCTCAGTAAGATTCTGTTATATTGTTCTTTAAAAGTTTCTGCAAGTTTGACGTGTGAAAACCTATATAGTCTGAATAGTCAATTAGATGGAATTAGAATTGCATGGTATTATTATTAGCGGATATCAAAGTTTGAACAGAACAAAATTAATTATATTTATGTATTTGCTTAATTATCATTTATCAATCGTTAACATTTTATCTAGTTAATGATTGAACAACTTATTTACTTTGTATTTATACTCATATAAAGTATGATAATTTTTTTCAATACTTAAAAGTTGGCATTTCTCTAGTTAATTAAGCCGATATGTTCTATTTTAGTTTTATTTATAATTCGCAGAAAAAACATTATTTCAAATAGATTTTAAGTTTTTTTTTATATTTTGACAATTTTTAATTGTCAAATAATATTTGCAGCTGTTTTATTCATATTAAGTTTTGAAAAAACAACAGAAATAAAAAAAACCATTCTAATTAAAAGCGTCTAAAGCGTAAACTAAAACTAAAATAATTTAAAAATTTAATTAACTTAATACGTTTTGAAATTTGCCAACCTACAAAGATTTAATGATGTTTAATTATGAAGTTTGTATTCAATTCATGCCAAAATAATTTAAAAGAAAAAATTCTATCAACAAAAAAAAAAAAACAAACGTACTATGAATTAAAGCATATTTAAATTATTACTAGTATCTTTATGTTTTTTTTTATATGTGAAATAAAACATATTTTTTTCATAAAATTATGTTTAACAATATCAAAAAAGTTGAAATGTTGAATAAGATTTATATATATCTATGATTATGACATTATAAAGAGCTACAGCTTGTCTTGAAACGAAATCAAAATGAAGCCTGTTCAAAAGCCCTACACTGAAGGCACATACTCTCTAGAGAAGTAAAAGCGTTAAAAGAAATGCATTAACACCATTTAAAAGATAATTAAATCATGGATATTCTGCATATTAGTTCTCATGGAAATTTTAGTTTATATCAATTTTTAATCAACCCATTCACTTTAGCCGCACATGCAGTCATTGCTACAGTTAACGCAAATATATAAGTAAAAATAAATAAGTCTCAATATATCTGTGAACATGCCAACAAACTAAAAAAATATTTTTAATTTAAAAAAAAAACTCTTAATTATAATATTATGTCGGGGATAATAATTTCTATATTTGTAATACTAGTTTATTATGTTGAAGCTAGTTAAGCCAGTGCACTTGAACACTTCTACTCTTTATTAACTCGAAGTATCTTCAAAACCCCTCTTTACGCCTTGACTGGATTATTGTTTGTCACTTCATCAGACTAAGCAATAATTGACCTCAGATCTGCATACCTCCCCGAGGAGCCTGTAACCATTCTGAGATTCGATAACGCGGTTTATGTATGCTCTACAATTTTAGAATATATATAAATAAAATAATACTAAAAATTAAAGGAATTGAGTTTGATTTGTGCCACAAAATTTAATCATTTGAAGAAAATAATATATTATTATAAAAATAATCGCATGAATGACATGCTAAGAGATCTTAGAATAGATCGAGTCTAAAAATATATAAGGGACAGAACCCTGAAGCTATATCGAAAACCGACAGGCTGCCCTACTTAGCACTATCTAATCAGAATCAGAGTAATCAGAATAACCACACGGGGCGGTACGCAGATCTTATATCATTCATTGAATAATCACAAAGCTTATGGGGATTACACAAATCAGTCAATGGGACGCTGCAGAAACCCCCCTACTAACGAAGAGTAAAAGTCCGCAGATGGACTAACTCGGAAAAGGTTCAACATAATAATAATATAATAATAATATTAGATGAATATATTTATCAAAATAATTGATTTGTCAACTCAGCCTATAATAAATATTATTGTCAAAAATTTGATCGATCAAGTTAGAGTTCTATATATGTGTGGTCTACATCAAAGCATTACATTTTGATCTAAGAATTAAATTGTTAAAAATTACTAATAATTTTGAGAGTCAAGTATTTAAACTTTAATAAATGAATTAATTATTTTTGATTTCTATTGTTCTTATATACCATTAAAAATAAATATTATGAAAAACTTAACAGGAATCTATGGATCTGTCATGTTTTTAATCTTAAATCCTGAACAATATTTACAAAGTGGCGGTAATAATTTTCTTTGACAAATTTTTTAAACAAAAATGTTCAACATAATTTCATAGAGAGCTTTTATGATAAACTTAGACATTATTTTTAAATTTAATAAAGCCAATTATACATATCTACTATTAAAGAAAAAACGACCCTGAGATCAATAATTTACAAGTCATAGAATTACTGAACGCTAAACATTTTGATTGAACTCTTCAACTTTCGTTGAAAAGATGAACTTTCATTTTGACTCAAAGTAAATAATTTATTCATAATTATTAAACATTTGTTTAAACAAAAATTTAATTAAACAAAGACAGAACAAATTAAACATTTTTTTTTCGTTGAGTGCAATAATAATGCATCAATTTTTTAGTATATAAGCCAGAGTATCAGATGAATTCAATTATTATAGATTCATACCATATTATCTGCAATATTAAACAAGATGAATATCAAATTATTATGGATTTTCGCAGTCTTAATTGTGCTCGCCATACAAACTAAATCGATAATAGCTGACGATAGTGAAAGTATTCAGAGTTCTCAAGAAACCAATCAAATTAAAAATTGGGGAAGCAATCAAGAAAACTCTGGCGATACTTCAAATGCAGTAGAAAGCAGTGGTAACAGTGCAGCAAAGAGCAATGAAGAAAGCAACAATAGCAGCAGCCAAGAAATTCCAGTTAAAAAACCAGTACGTAGACCAGGTAGAAAACCTAGAAGAAATAATTCTAGTAACAGCAGTGACAGCGACTAATTATTTAAATTGTCTTTTTTTCTTAATGTTCTAAATAGTATT